>NC_091336.1:30624527-30700352 GCF_038502225.1 Cherax quadricarinatus | reverse complement strand
GTCACCTCACTACAGTATATAAGCCACATCTACGGCCCTATGCTGTACATTCTACAAGATTGATGGACTGAACACATCGACTCCAGGCTGAGAGACTGATTACCTCATACTCCTCCTCTCCTTACGCCTTCCTCTTTGTATTGGACTGATGAAGCCACTGTGTGGCGAAACGTTTCCTGAATAAAGATTCCCATATGCTGCATAAGTGTCTCAATCTTCAACTTGTCGGTTTTTCAAACCATTCTTCACAACTGTCAGACACTGCAGCATCATGGGATCTTCTTACAAAGAATTCTTCAATGCTTGTTCAACCTTTGGACAAAGACCTTCCTCGACTAGTGGATGGTACCACTATGATCCCGCCTCCGTCTGCTTCAAGTCACCTCACTACAGTATATAAGCCACATCTACGGCCCTTTGCTGTACATTCTACAAGATTGATGGACTGAACACATCGACTCCAGGCTGAGGGACTGATTACCTCATACTCCTCCTCTCCTTACGCCTTCCTCTTTGTATTGGACTGATGAAGCCACTGTGTGGCGAAATGTTTCCTGAATAAAGATTCCCATATGCTGCATAAGTGTCTCAATCTTCAACTTGTTGGTTTTTCAAACCATTCATCACAACTGTCAGACACTGCAGCATCATGGGATCTTCTTACAAAGAATTCTTCAACGCTTGTTCAACCTTTGGACAAAGACCTACTTCGACTAGTGGATGGTACCACTATGATCCCGCCTCCGTCTGCTTCAAGTCACCTCACTACAGTATATAAGCCACATCTACGGCCCTATGCTGTACATTCTACAAGATTGATGGACTGAACACATCGACTCCAGGCTGAGGGACTGATTACCTCATACTCCTCCTCTCCTTACGCCTTCCTCTTTGTGTTGTTCATTCTGTCAGACACTGCAACACAAGGGTATCTTGGTACAGACCATCAACTTCGACAACCTCTACTAGTGAGAGCGGCTGGGTTTGAGAGGGACCTGCCCTCCCAAAGCAACCTACGTCTCACCTCCTGGCACTATGTAAAGCCCCATTCTGTCACTTCAACTTCATATTGTTTCAGACAACGGAACAATGCTCTTCTCCAGACTGAGGGACTGACCACCTCAAAACTTTAAGGGTGATGGACTGATTACATCGTCTTCAAGTATCTTCTGCTTCTATCAACTTTTCTGTACTCGACTGAAGAAGCCTACTGTGTAGGCGAAACGTTTCGAAATAAAGATACCTAACTGTTGCATATGTGTCTTACCTAACAATCTGTCGGTATTTTATACCATTTTAATGTTCATTCTGTCAGACACTGCAACACAAGGGTATCTTGGTACAGACCATCAACTTCGACAACCTCTACTAGTGAGAACGGCTGGGTTTGAGAGGGACCTGCCCTCCAAAAGCAACCTACGTCTCACCTCCTGGCACTATGTAAAGCCCCATTCTGTCACTTCAACTTCATATTGTTTCAGACAACGGAACAATGCTCTTCTCCAGACTGAGGGACTGACCACCTCAAAACTTTAAGGGTGATGGACTGATTACATCGTCTTCAAGTATCTTCTGCTTCTATCAACTTTTCTGTACTCGACTGAAGAAGCCTACTGTGTAGGCGAAACGTTTTGAAATAGAGATACCTAACTGTTGCATATGTGTCTTACCTAACAATCTGTCGGTATTTTATACCATTTTAATGTTCTTCCTCTTTGTATTGGACTGATGAAGCCACTGTGTGGCGAAACGTTTCCTGAATAAAGATTCCCATATGCTGCATAAGTGTCTCAATCTTCAACTTGTCGGTTTTTCAAACCATTCATCACAACTGTCAGACACTGCAGCATCATGGGATCTTCTTACAAAGAATTCTTCAACGCTTGTTCAACCTTTGGACAAAGACCTACTTCGACTAGTGGATGGTACCACTATGATCCCGCCTCCGTCTGCTTCAAGTCACCTCACTACAGTATATAAGCCACATCTACGGCCCTATGCTGTACATTCTACAAGATTGATGGACTGAACACATCGACTCCAGGCTGAGGGACTGATTACCTCATACTCCTCCTCTCCTTACGCCTTCCTCTTTGTATTGGACTGATGAAGCCACTGTGTGGCGAAACGTTTCCTGAATAAAGATTCCCATATGCTGCATAAGTGTCTCAATCTTCAACTTGTCGGTTTTTCAAACCATTCATCACAACTGTCAGACTCTGCAGCATCATGGGATCTTCTTACAAAGAATTCTTCAACGCTTGTTCAACCTTTGGACAAAGACCTACTTCGACTAGTGGATGGTACCACTATGATCCCGCCTCCGTCTGCTTCAAGTCACCTCACTACAGTATATAAGCCACATCTACGGCCCTATGCTGTACATTCTACAAGATTGATGGACTGAACACATCGACTCCAGGCTGAGGGACTGATTACCTCATACTCCTCCTCTCCTTACGCCTTCCTCTTTGTGTTGTTCATTCTGTCAGACACTGCAACACAAGGGTATCTTGGTACAGACCATCAACTTCGACAACCTCTACTAGTGAGAACGGCTGGGTTTGAGAGGGACCTGCCCTCCCAAAGCAACCTACGTCTCACCTCCTGGCACTATGTAAGGCCCCATTCTGTCACTTCAACTTCATATTGTTTCAGACAACGGAACAATGCTCTTCTCCAGACTGAGGGACTGACCACCTCAAAACTTTAAGGGTGATGGACTGATTACATCGTCTTCAAGTATCTTCTGCTTCTATCAACTTTTCTGTACTCGACTGAAGAAGCCTACTGTGTAGGCGAAACGTTTCGAAATAAAGATACCTAACTGTTGCATATGTGTCTTACCTAACAATCTGTCGGTATTTTATACCATTTTAATGTTCATTCTGTCAGACACTGCAACACAAGGGTATCTTGGTACAGACCATCAACTTCGACAACCTCTACTAGTGAGAACGGCTGGGTTTGAGAGGGACCTGCCCTCCCAAAGCAACCTACGTCTCACCTCCTGGCACTATGTAAAGCCAAATTCTGTCACTTAAACTTCATATTGTTTCAGACAACGGAACAATGCTCTTCTCCAGACTGAGGGACTGACCACCTCAAAACTTTAAGGGTGATGGACTGATTACATCGTCTTCAAGTATCTTCTGCTTCTATCAACTTTTCTGTACTCGACTGAAGAAGCCTACTGTGTAGGCGAAACGTTTCGAAATAAAGATACCTAACTGTTGCATATGTGTCTTACCTAACAATCTGTCGGTATTTTATACCATTTTAATGTTCTTCCTCTTTGTATTGGACTGATGAAGCCACTGTGTGGCGAAACGTTTCCTGAATAAAGATTCCCATATGCTGCATAAGTGTCTCAATCTTCAACTTGTCGGTTTTTCAAACCATTCATCACAACTGTCAGACACTGCAGCATCATGGGATCTTCTTACAAAGAATTCTTCAACGCTTGTTCAACCTTTGGACAAAGACCTACTTCGACTAGTGGATGGTACCACTATGACCCCGCCTCCATCTGCTTCACGTCACCTCACTACAGTATGTAAGCCACGTCTACGGCCCTATGCTGTACATTCTACAAGATTGATGGACTGAACACATCGACTCCAGGCTGAGGGACTGATTACCTCATACTCCTCCTCTCCTTACGCCTTCCTCTTTATATTGGACTGATGAAGCCACTGTGTGGCGAAACGTTTCCTGAATAAAGATTCCCATATGCTGCATAAGTGTCTCAATCTTCAACAGTTAGTATTACAACCCAGGATTCCAAATGGCCTGTTACCCCAGGTGTAATGGGAGCAAAATAAACACAGTAGAAAAAGTTTAGACTTATATTATCCTTCACCAATTTATAACAGCAATATGTACACTATGTACAGTGATAAGTATAGTGCACTCCACGGTAAGCAAAGCAGAAATAGAAGCCACAAGATAGCAGACCGTGCTTCAACCAGCTCTAGAATGGGAATGACAAGGGCAGACAGGAGAGCGGTATCCACATTACCTCTGCGATTGCCAATCCCACCTTCTTATTGGCTAGAACCTGGTCACTAGTTGAACGATGGGGCCCCATCACCAACTCTTAGCAACCTGGTTCGCTGGTTGGGGGAGATAGCCTGTAAATGAGGGTGTGTCCATGCGCCGAATAAAGGTTACGTACTCTTTGCATGCCACAGTTAGGTATCTTTATTATGAAACGTTTCGCCTACACAGTAGGCTTCTTCAGTCAAGTACAGAAAAGTTGATAGAAGCAGAAGATACTTGAAGACGATATAATCAGTCCATCACCCTTAAAGTTTTGAGGTGGTCAGTCCCTCAGTCTGGAGAAGAGCATTGTTCCGTTGTCTGAAACAATATGGAGATGAAGTGACAGGATGGAGCCTTATATAGCGCCAAGAGGTGAGACGTAGGCCACTAGGAGAGGTAAGAACTCAGATGTTGAGAGGTCAGGTCCCTCTCAAATCCAGCTGCTCTCACTAGTTTAAGATGTCGAAGTTGATTGCAGGTCTGTACCAAGATACCCTTGTGTTGCAGTGTCCGACAGATTGAACATTAAAATGGTATAAAATACCGACAGGTTGTTAGGCAATCAACTTCGACAACTTCCACTAGTGAGAGGGGCTGGATTTGAGAGGGACCTGATCTCTCAACATCTGAGTTCTTACCTCTCCTAGTGGCCTACGTCTCACCTCTTGGCGCTATAAAAAGCTCCATCCTGTCACTTCTTCTCCATATTGTTTCATACTATGGAACAATGCTCTTCTCCAGACTGAGGGACTGACCACCTCAAAACTTTAAGGGTGATGGACTGATTACATCGTCTTCAAGTATCTTCTGCTTCTATCAACTTTTCTGTACTTGACTGAAGAAGCCTACTGTGTAGGCGAAACGTTTCATAATAAAGATACCTAACTGTTGCATATGTGTCTTACCTAACAATAATAATATTAACAATAATAATAATAATAATAATAATAATAATAATAATAATAATAATAATAATAATAATAATAATATCTTTATTTCTACAGGTTGATGTACAAGATTTACAAACCATAGCTGACACCAATGACATACTACTATATAGAAAGCCCCTTGTTATGCAGAGCATTTCCCGCTTATTATGTGAATTTTGTCCCAGGATGCGACCCACACCAGTCTACTAACACCCAGGTACCCATTTTACTGATGGGTGAACAGGAACAACCGGTGTAAGGGAACACACTCAACTCGAACTCAGACCCTCACCTTGTGAAGCGAGAGTCTCTGCCACCACGCCCCGTCAGTGTTGAGTATGCAAGAACAGTATAGTTATAAGCATATATTATGTAGGAGCCTAAAATATAAATACGTATATATTCTTCAGGTACACAATTGAACATTAAAATGGTATAAAATACCGATAGATTGTTAGGTAAGACACATATGCAACAGTTAGGTATCTTTATTTCGAAACGTTTCGCCTACACAGTAGGCTTCTTCAGGGTGATGGACTGATTACATCGTCTTCAAGTATCTTCTGCTTCTATCAACTTTTCTGTACTCGACTGAAGAAGCCTACTGTGTAGGCGAAACGTTTCGAAATAAAGATATCTAACTGTTGCATATGTGTCGTCAGTGGTCAGTCGTCACGTGAGGTCACAGACCCTGAGCTGCTTTGGGGATTAGCGTGGACGGTTACAAAGCATGGCTTGCTTCTGCAGTGTTTTAAAAACTGAGGTTGGAGAGTTGAAGGAGGAGGTCTTGCTTCTCCAGGAGGAGATTAGGAGGCTGAAGGTCCACCTCAATGGGTCTGGGAGAGAGTGTGAGGTGGCTGGAGTTGTGGGGAATGAGACTTCTAGCAGTGAGGTGCAGTTGTCTCTCGCTGTAAGGAGGCTGTAGTTGGGGAGGTAGCAACGGCTACCAGCAGTGAGGTGCAGCCCAGCACCTGCTACAAGTGGCGAGTTGTTCACAGTAATGGGAGGCGCATCAGAATAAGGAAAGTTAAGAGTGAAGATCTGAAGGTAGGAAATCGCTTCTCTGTTCTCCAGGATGAATGTACTTCAGTGGCCAGTGAAGGTAAGGGTACTACTGCCCCTGCTAATGAAGGTAAGCGCATTCTTGTGGTTGGTGACTCTCAGGTAAGATATATTGACCGTGCTTTTTGTAATAGGAATAAGAAGATGAGAGATAGAGTGTGCTTCCCTGGAGCTGGTGTTGGGGACATTGTCAACAGGCTGGATAATATCATGTCAGGTAATGGGAACAAGCCCATTATCTGTCTCAGTGCTGGTGGAAATGATATTGGGAAGGGTAGGAGAGAAGAGCTGCTAGATAAGTACAGGTCAGCTATAGATTTCATTAAGTCTAAGGGAGGAATTCCAATCATATGTAGCATCTTGCCTAGAAGGGGAGTAGGAAATGAATGGTTGTCTAGGGCAATTGGTGTAAATTGCTGGCTAGACAGATACTGCAAGGAACTTGCAATCCCATTCATTGACAACTGGAACAACTTTTATGGCAAACATGATATGTATGCAAGGGATGGGGTACATCTCTCTGGGGCAGGGGTGGTAGCACTTGCAGACTCGATTGAGAAGGCCATTGGTGAAATGCCTATGATTTTAAACTGATGGAAGATAGAGGTATGGGTGTGTGTGGGAAACAAGCAGGTTGCAACACTAGGGTTGGAAACAGTAAATGTATAAAAGGCATTCAGCATGAAGTTATAAATAAAGACAATAGAACAGGTCAGCAAACAAAGGCGGACAGCAGAGGGCAGCAAGGGACTAGCTCCCTTAAGGTTTACTATACTAATAGCAGGAGTGTTAGAAATAAGATAGATGAGCTAAGATTAATTGCAAGTGCAGGAAACATAGATATTATTGCTATAACAGAGACCTGGCTCAATCTGAAAGATAGAGAGATGCCCTCTGAATGTCACATACAAGGCTATAAATTATTCCACACTGACAGGGTCAACAGGAAAGGTGGTGGAGTAGCGATGTATGTCAGAGACAATTTAAATTGTTGTGTTAGACAAGATATTAAATTAGAAGCGTCAGCCACTGAATCTGTTTGGTTACAGCTTCTCGAGGGCCGAGAAAAACTAATTTTGGGTGTGATTTACAGGGCCCCAAATCTTGATAGGGAGTGCAGTAAACTTCTATGGGACGAAATTCGTAAGGCATCTACATACGAAAATGTTGTGCTAATGGGAGATTTCAACTATAGACAGATTGACTGGAGCAATTTGACAGGAAATTTAGAGTCGGGTGACTTTCTTGATACGATCCAGGATTGTTTTTTAAAACAGTTTGTGACAGAGCCAACTAGGGGAAATAACCTCCTTGACTTGGTTCTTGCCAGTAGGGAAACACTAATTAATAATCTTGAGGTTAATAATGAGCTTGGGGAGAGTGATCACAAATCACTCAGTTTTAATATATCATGGAATTCCCCTAATAATGGCAATCAAGTCTCCGTCCCTGACTTTCGCTTGGCTGATTTCATAGGACTGAAAAATTACTTAGGTGGGCTGAACTGGAATGACCTGACTAAGGGTCAGGTAGGTGGTGATGGTTGCCGATATGATGCTTTCCAGGGCATAGTTCTAGCTGCTCAGTCAAATTATGTTCCAAATAGGGAAATCAGATCAAACAAAAATGATCCTAAATGGATGAACAATAGATTAAAATATCTGATTGGTCAAAAGAGAGGCATATATAGGCAAATCAAAAGAGGAGAGGGGCAATTAAGAAATCGATATATTCAGTTAAAGAGAGAAATAAAAAAGGGAATTAGAAAAGCAAAAAGAGATTATGAGGTTAAAGTTGCAAAAGAATCGAAGACTAACCCAAAAGGATTCTTTCAGGTATACAGAAGTAAGATCAGGGACAAGATAGGCCCACTCAAAAGTTCCTCGGGTCAGCTCACTGACAGTGATAAGGAAATGTGTAGAATTTTTAACACATACTTCCTCTCAGTTTTTACACAGGAGGATACCAGCGATATTCCAGTAATGATAAATTATGTAGAACAGGACGATAATAAACTGTGCACTATTAGGGTCACAAGTGACATGGTCCTTAGGCAAATAGATAAATTAAAACCTAACAAATCCCCAGGCCCTGATGAACTGTATGCAAGGGTTCTAAAGGAATGTAAAGAGGAGCTTAGCACACCTTTGGCTAATCTTTTCAACATATCACTACAAACTGGCATGGTGCCAGATAAGTGGAAAATGGCAAATGTGATACCTATTTTCAAAACAGGTGACAGGTCCTTAGCTTCGAACTATAGACCAATAAGCCTAACCTCCATAGTGGGAAAATTTATGGAATCAATAATTGCCGAGGCAGTTCGTAGCCATCTTGAAAAGCATAAATTAATCAACGAATCTCAGCATGGTTTTACAAAGGGGCGTTCCTGCCTTACGAATTTATTAACTTTTTTCACTAAGGTATTTGAGGAGGTAGATCATGGTAATGAATATGATATTGTGTATATGGACTTCAGTAAGGCTTTTGACAGGGTCCCACATCAGAGACTATTGAGGAAAATTAAAGCACATGGAATAGGAGGAGAAATTTTTTCCTGGATAGAGGCATGGTTGACAAATAGGCAGCAGAGAGTTTGCATAAATGGGGAGAAATCAGAGTGGGGAAGCGTCACGAGCGGTGTTCCACAGGGGTCAGTGTTGGGCCCCCTGCTGTTCACAATCTACATAAACGACATAGATGAGGGCATAAAGAGCGACATCGGCAAGTTTGCCGATGACACCAAAATAGGCCGTCGAATTCATTCTGACGAGGACATTCGAGCACTCCAGGAAGATTTGAATAGACTGATGCAGTGGTCGGAGAAGTGGCAGATGCAGTTTAATATAGACAAATGCAAAGTTCTAAATGTTGGACAGGACAATAACCATGCCACATATAAACTAAATAATGTAGATCTTAATATTACGGATTGCGAAAAAGATTTAGGAGTTCTGGTTAGCAGTAATCTGAAACCAAGACAACAGTGCATAAGTGTTCGCAATAAAGCTAATAGAATCCTTGGCTTCATATCAAGAAGCATAAATAATAGGAGTCCTCAGGTTGTTCTTCAACTCTATACATCCTTGGTTAGGCCTCATTTAGATTATGCTGCACAGTTTTGGTCACCGTATTACAGAATGGATATAAATTCTCTGGAAAATGTACAAAGGAGGATGACAAAGTTGATCCCATGTATCAGAAACCTTCCCTATGAGGATAGACTAAGGGCCCTGAAACTGCACTCTCTAGAAAGACGTAGAATTAGGGGGGATATGATTGAGGTGTATAAATGGAAGACAGGAATAAATAAAGGGGATGTAAATAGTGTGCTGAAAATATCTAGCCTAGACAGGACTCGCAGCAATGGTTTTAAGTTGGAAAAATTCAGATTCAGGAAGGATATAGGAAAGTACTGGTTTGGTAATAGAGTTGTGGATGAGTGGAACAAACTCCCAAGTACCGTTATAGAGGCCAGAACGTTGTGTAGCTTTAAAAATAGGTTGGATAAATACATGAGTAGATGTGGGTGGGTGTGAGTTAGACCTGATAGCTTGTGCTAACAGGTCGGTTGCCGTGTTCCTCCCTTAAGTCAATGTGACCTGACCTGACTAGGTTGGGTGCATTGGCTTAAGCCGGTAGGAGACTTGGACCTGCCTCGCATGGGCCAGTAGGCCTGCTGCAGTGTTCCTTCGTTCTTATGTTCTTATGTTCTTAACAAGGTGCACAATTCATGGGAGTATTGAAAATACAGATGTTTCAGCCTTCAAGAGCGCTATGCACGTGTTGTCCATCTAAGTGTGTGTTGATTATGCATGAACAGCATCTACTGCTCATGCAGTATCTACTGCTAATGCATTATCTACTGCACAGTCAGCACATGGGAACTGCTACAGCAGTTCCCATGTGCTGACTGTGCAGAAGTAATCTCGTGCGTTTTGACGATGCACTGCGATTGTGCATTGAAGGGATTTTTTTTTTATAATATCTGTTTGTGCATATTTTTTTTTTCTTGCATTTCCCCAGTTGAGGTCGTCATTAAGTTTCTTTTAGTGGTGATCTTGCCGCTAGCCAAGTGTGTGAAGTAACTTGCCAAGTCTTGTAATTTTACTCTACCTTCAGACTGTCAATTAATATTTTCAGGAACTTTAACAGTTCTTTCGCACAGACTCCTCTATTGGTTTCTTTGCTAATATACATAATTATCTTTGCTATTGGGAAATTTTAAATTCCAAAGAGTTTGATACTGTATCGTATACATTTCTATAATTATACCTGATATTAAACACAATTGAACATAGCACACTTTGCAACTCTTATTAAAACAGTGAACACCCAGAAAACCTCCTACTCTCCTCCGTATAATAAACCCCTGTTCCCCCCTCCCCTCTGCATTGAATAACATATTCACAAGTGTTATATACATAGTTTACCTATATTAAATATTCGACCCTAATAATGTAAACACATTATACAAATTGTATGTTCATGGTAGTATATATCGACATGTTACGAAGGTATAATATGCAGTCTGTGGTATGTTATTGACAAGAGGTTTTGCCCACCAGGGAATTAATTATTTGTCTCATATTTACATTAAACAGCCTACGTGCCAATATTGAATATTTTTGCTCGTCCACATCACACTACTTGTGACTCCACATCCAACATCTTGATCGCAAAAACATCGTGATGTTATTGTTTAAGACTGATCCCCACACAGTGGACTTTATTAGTGCCAATAAATGTATAATTAGGCTAACAAGCTATTTTTGAATTATATAGTCTTAGATTAGGCAAATCTGTTTATGTCTTGATAAAACCACAATGTTTCTAACCTGGGTGTGAGAAACTTCTTCAGTAACGAATTAAATGTAACATTACAATTCGAAACAGCGTGTCTGGAGCAGTTCTCATATAAGCTGCACAACGGACAGGAAGTCTGTACAAGAATGGTATGCAATACCGACAAGATAAAATTAAGACACATGTGCAACATCTGGGTATCTTTATTGGATGGCGAAACGTCTACAATAAAGATGAAAAATTAGACACATGTGCAACTCTTGGGTATCTTTACTGAGGAAACGTTTCGCCACACAATGGCTTCATCAGTCCATACATAAGAGAAACTTGAAGAACAGGAGGAGAATGAGGTAATCAGTCCCTCAACCTTGAGTCGATGTGTTCAGTCCATCAATCTTGAGTAGAATACCGTATTCTACTCAAGATTGATGGACTGAACACATCGACTCAAGGTAGAGGGACTGATTACCTCATTCTCCTCCTGTTCTTCAAGTTTCTCTTATGTATGGACTGATGAAGCCATTGTGTGGCGAAACGTTTCCTCAATAAAGATACCCAAGAGTTGCACATGTGTCTAATTTTTCAACATGTCGGTTCTCTGAACCATTCATCTACAAACAATAAAGATACCCAGATGTTGCAAATGTGTCTTGACAGGAAGTCTATCACGAGAGGCTGATGTGTCGTGGAGTATCTTAAGTCACAGCACAGCAAGAGAACACACAACGACTGGTCGGCAGGAGAAACAGGGAAAAAAGTGATAGTAGTTGTAGAACTGGCAGCAGCAGCAGCAGCAGCAGTAGTAGTTGTAGTTGTAGTGGAAACAGTGAAGGTAGAACATGTGGGAGCGGTATTAATGTAATTCAAGCAGTAATATTACCTGCAATTGTAATTACAGTAGCAGAAATATTAGGTGTAGTACAAGTAGTGAAGAATTGTAAAAACAAAAATAATTGTAGTGGTTTACCTGGAGTTTACCTGGAGAAGGTTTCGGGGGTCAACGCCCCCGCAGCCCGGTCTGAGACCAGGCCTCACGGTGGATCAGAGTCTGATCAACCAGGCTGTTACTACTGGTCGCACGCAAGCTGATGTACGAACCACAGCCCTGTTGGTCAGGTATTGACATTAGGTGCCTGTCCAGTGCCTTCTTGAAGACAGCCAGGGGTCTATTGGTAATCCCCCTTATGTATGCTGGGAGGCAGTTGAACAATCTTGGGCCCCGGACACTTATTCTGTTGTCTCTCAGTATACTAGTGGCGCCCCTGCTTTTCCATCGGGGGAGAGTTGCACATCCTGCCGAGTCTTTTGCTTTCATAAAGAGTGATTTTCGTGTACAGGTTTGGTACGAATCCCTCCAGGACCTTCCAAGTGTATATTATCATGTATCTTTCTCGCCTGCGTTCCAGGGAATACAGATCAAAGACAAAAGAACAGAAGTTGACTGCAGGTGAACCAAACTGGGAAGAACTAGAAATAGTAACGAGAGAAAATAACTTGTCATGGAAGTTGAGATCAAAGTGACTCGACGCCATCACAGAAGCTCTCTAGGCAGAGGCTGGGAAAAAAAGGGGAAGCAAAAAACAGTCAGAAAACATGAAACAAATGAAATATAAAATAAAAAAGTTCAAAAGGAAAGGAAAGGAGAGGACAAAAGTCAAGTCAGGTCACGAGTGTTCTGAAGACTAAGGAATTTAAAACAGTATTGAAAAAACCTAGCATCGACAAAAACAAAACCATGAGTAGCACTGATTACAAGTATCATGTATACAAGAGATGATTTGACAAGACTGGAGGATAGATTGTTTTAAGACACCAGTTAATCTGATGGATTTAATCCTCTACATAACCGAAGAGACAATTGTTAGTTTTAGCAAGACGAGCAATTATTTTGCACTTTTGAAGTCAGTAGGAGACCGAACAGTTTCGTTAAAGTATTGGAGACGACAGGAGGAGCAAGAAATGGAGTAGACACCGGAAATGTAAGTGACAGGAGTTAGAACAACGAGAACTAGATTTCGTTGTTGAGTATTATTGTGATGAGAAGCAAGTTTGATTTCTAAATGACGGAGGGTGTTTAGATTTTGAAGACTGAAAATGAATTGAAGCCAAATTGCAAAAGTTTTAAGAGGAGACAAGAGTTTATGGAAGGAAAAAACTGCGTTACGCACGAGAGTAAGGAGAGTTGATGAAACTGGGAAGATAGCAAAGACTAGAGAAAGAACTACAAAGAGTGGCGATTTCAGAGTCGTCATATTGAGGGTCATAGATGTGGAAAACATGGAGAAAGAAAGAAATAAGATCTCGTATCTTAACCAAAGGAGAACAGATAAAAAAAAAAGGATTAATTAACATTCTTCTGTGCCTTGGTTTGCTGAAAAGGAAATTTAAAAAATCTGTCCCAATAAACTTCAAAGAAAGGAATCAATGATTTAGTTTCCCATCCAACACTGAATTTGACAAATAAAATCTTTAAGGGAATCGAGAAAATGCTATCCAGAGACAAACATCATATAAATAGCTAAACCAGAGAAGAATATCTTCAATAGTAGACATTAGAACTATTTCTGACTACTTTATGTACAGTCTAGCAAGAAGAGGGGATAGAGTACTCAGCATAATATATAAAGGTTAAAGCTAATTTTACCTTTAAAAGAAAAAGAAAGAGCTAGAATATACACCATGCGAAGGCGGGTTCAAACCCCACCCGTGGAATGGTTTTGTCAAAGAAGCTTTAGCAAAGTGAGACTCAAAATTAAGATCAAATCTTACAGGCGGGATGCTTGATGAAGTATTGGGAGTGACCAATGTAAGAGGAAAAAAGTTAGCCAAGGGAAGGAGTGAAAGTCTGGGTCAGCCAGAAGACAAGAGTAAAGTAAAAGGACACAAGTGCAACTAATGTGACATTTATTGTGGCAACGTTTCGCTCTCCAGGAGCTTTATCAAGCCATTACAAACAATACATGGACATGGGTATATAAAGGCTCAGAGTGAGGTGAATACTAGTGAGGTACCATTTCGATGTTCACTAGTGGTAGTAGTAGTAGTAGTAGTAGTAGTGGTAGTGACAAAAGTAATACAATATGGTAGAGCAATTAATTCGTACATGAGTAAAAGGAAAAGCTATTACATGGGTAACATATAAATAGGTTGGACAAATATAAACTGGAATGAGGCAGCTTGTTTCAGTGTTCACTCTCTGTGCTTTGTGTAGTATAACAGGAGAAACTAAGTGATGGCAGGGTTTACTGTTTTCAGGAGGATTCTTGCTAAGACTTCGGAGATGGTGAAGCTGCCGTTGTTTTGTTTTCGAAACAGCGATCAGTGCTGATTCGAGGCACTTGCGTCTGCGGAAATTAGTTTCTTTGATCACTAATTTCATGAGATGATTGGTGGAATTTCAGTGTTGTACACCGTCCAACCTATTTATATGTTACCCAAGTAATAGCTTTTCCTTTTACTCATGTACGAATTAATTGCTCTACCATATTGTATTACTTTTGTCACTACCACTACTACTACTACTACTACTACTACCACTAGTGAACATCGAAATGGTACCTCACTAGTATTCACCTCACTCTGAGCCTTTATGTACCCTCTGTGTCCATGTATTGTTTGTAATGGCTTGATAAAGCTCCTGGAGAGCGAAACGTTGCCACAATAAATGTCACATTAGTTGCACTTGTGTCCTTTTACTTTACATATTGTCGGTAATTCTACCAACTTTATTACAGAAGACAAGAGGCTGAAATACTGGCATTTTGGAGATGATATATAACTGAGAAATGCCCAGAAGGTTAGATTTAGTTCACAGAAATAAGGTAGACGTGGAGAGAATATAGAGAGAACACGAAGTTTAAAGTTGACGGTTCTCTTGATACAATCTAGAGTACAACAATATCTAGCAGATGTAAGTTAGGGTAAGTTGAAAGCGGCGTTGAATTTGGTAATTCTCAGAAAAAATTCACTTAGGGGAAGTGAAAAGGCAAAACAAATAGTTGATCTGTCAGGGAATGTATGAGAGTGAGACTGGTTACATAAATTAAGGTAGGTAATGAGATCAGTCACAGCATCAGGGAAGCTCAGAACCAAGACATGCAAGTTGATGTGTTAGGTAAGACACATATGCACCAGTTAGGTATCTTTATTATGAAACGTTTCGCCTACACAGTAGGCTTCTTCAGTCAAGTACAGAAAAGTTGATAGAAGCAGAAGATACTTGAAGATGATGTAATCAGTCCATCACCCTTAAAGTTTTGAGGTGGTCAGTCCCTCAGTCTGGAGAAGAGCATTGTTCCATAGTATGAAACAATATGGAGATGAAGTGACAGAATGGAGCTTTTTATAGCGCCAAGAGGTGAGACGTAGGCCACTAGGAGAGGTAAGAACTCAGATGTTGAAAGGTCAGGTCCCTCTCAAATCCAGCCGCTCTCACTAGTGGAAGTTGTCGAAGTTGATTGCAGGTCTGTACCAAGATACCCTTGTGTTGCAGTGTCTGACAGATTGAACATTAAAATGGTATAAAATACCGACAGGTTGTTAGGTAAGACACATATGCAACAGTTAGGTATCATTATTATGATACTTGACTGAAGAAGCCTACTGTGTAGGCGAAACGTTTCATAATAAAGATACCTAACTGTTGCATATGTGTCTTACCTAACAACCTGTCGGTATTTTATACCATTTTAATGTTCATGCAAGTTGATGTTGAGAGAAGGTGACAAAAGAAATATCAGTAACTAGTTAAGAAAAATTTTGGAGACAGGTCTGTCAGATATATGACGGTCGTTTGTTCTGTAACGAAGTAGAGTAAACGTCTGAGTTAATTAGGGCGAGCAGTGTCGAGAGCATCGTTAGCGAGAAGGATGAAATCATTAGAGAGGAAAATAGAGCACGTCAAGGTACATACTTTACTGTGTTATCTATCATTGGATTGCATTATATTGCATATCTCTTACAATTATACCGGTATTTTTTACCATTTGCTTTACACTCTGCCCTTCCACATACATTAAACCCTCTTGTCCACACATATTAAACGCCTTGTACACCCACATTAAACACCTTGTCCACACACATTAAACACCTTGTCCACCCACATTAAACACCTTGTCCACCCACATTAAACACCTTGTACACCCACATTAAACACCTTGTCCACTCACATTAATCCCATGTTCTAACCACATTATTTACCCTGCACACTCACATAAGACACCCTGATCACCCACACTTCCTACACTGACCGTCCTACACTACCCCATTAACCCCGCCCACCAACGTTACGTACCGTCCAGATTCATGTTAAACACCTTGCCTTTCCACATTCAAGAAACTCGATAAACGACATCGTAATCCAACAGGAAATACAACAGTATATTGCAAGACAAATACACTACGTTATGAGGCAAACAAGCACCTCAGGTCAGGTTCGGGACAAGTTGCAAACATGGTAACCAAGAGAAAGAGACAGTTTTCAATATTCTTATTAGGTGCTAACTGCCGGGTGAAAGTGGGGAGAGCGCTGAAACATGCCTACAAAAATATATGTTTATTATTTGTACCATGTTTAATATGAAGATACCACCTGCAATTATATAAATTTCCTAGTTTCGGTCGTATCAGAAAACACAAGGGAATATAAACAGTGGCGCTGACCCAGCGCCTGCCCCACCCTCCCTGCACATTAGCGCCTATATTGTATGTTATTTGAACTATCTTTCTCCCTTATGACCTCACTTGACACCTCACTGTTGACATCTCTCCAGCTCTGCAGCTCATATTAACCATATTTTCCATCCACATGAAATACTCTGGCCGCTCATAAAACCCCTCCTGCACCGCCATGTTAAACACCCTGATGTTCCATATTTAACTCTCCCTCAGTCAGCGTTAAGCACTCTAGGGGTGAATGGTTTTGAAAACCGACATTAAAATCCTAGCTCACTCACATTAAACTTTCAACATACCCACATAGAACACGGTTCCCACCTGCAATAAGCAACTTATTTGCTCATGCTGAACACCTTGTCCCTCCCCCCCACAATAAGCACCTTACTCACTCAGTTAAAACACCTGTTTCCATTTGCAACACACTAACTACCTACATTAAACACAGTGTCCATAACAATTGAACACCTGCTATCCCACATTAAATTACACACCCTGCCAGCCTGCCTGCCTGCCTTCCTGCCTGTCTGCCTACATGCCTGCCTGCCTGCCTGCCTGCCTGCCTGCCTGCCTGTCTGCCTACCTGCCTATCTGCCTACCTGCCTGCCTGCCTGCCTGCCTGCCTACCTGCCTACCTGCCTACCTGCCTGTCTGCCTGCCTGCCTGCCTGCCTGCCTATCTGCCTGCCTGCCTACCTGCCTGCCTGCCTACCTGCCTGCCTGCCTGCCTGCCTACCTGCCTACCTGCCTGAGTGCCTTCCTGCCTGTCTGCCTGCCTGCCTACCTGCCTACCTGCCTACCTGCCTGCCTGCCTTCCTGCCTGTCTGCCTGCCTGCCTGCCTGCCTACCTACCTGCCTGTCTGCCTGCCTGCCTGCCTGCCTGCCTGCCTGCCTATCTGCCTGCCTGCCTTCCTGCCTGTCTGCCTACCTGCCTGCCTGCCTACCTGCCTGTCTGCCTGCCTGCCTGCCTGCCTGTCTGCCTACCTGCCTACCTGCCTGCCTGCCTGCCTGCCTGCCTGCCTGCCTGCCTGTCTGCCTACCTGCCTATCTGCCTACCTGCCTGCCTGCCTGCCTGCCTGCCTACCTGCCTACCTGCCTACCTGCCTGTCTGCCTGCCTGCCTGCCTGTCTGCCTGCCTGCCTATCTGCCTACCTGCCTGCCTGCCTGCCTACCTGCCTGCCTGCCTGCCTGCCTACCTGCCTGCCTGCCTGCCTGTTTACCTGCCTGCCTGTCTGCCTGCCTGTCTGTCTGCTTGCCTGCCTGCCTGCCTGCCTGCCTGCCTGCCTGCCTGCCTGCCTGCCTGCCTGCCTTCCTGCCTGTCTACCTGCCTGCCTGCCTGCCTGCCTGCCTGCCTGCCTACCTGCCTACCTGCCTACATGCTTGCCTGCCTGCCTGCCTGCCTGTCTGCCTGCCTGCCTGCCATCCTGTCTGCCTGCCTGCCTGCCTGCCTGCCTGCCTGCCTGCCTGCCTGCCTGCCTGCCTGCCTGCCTACCTACCTGCCTGTCTGTCTGCCTGCCTACCTGCCTGCCTACCTGCCTACCTGCCTGCCTGCCTGCCTGCCTGTCTGCCTACCTACCTGCCTGCCTACCTGCCTGTCTGCCTACCTGCCTGCCTACCTGCCTACCTGCCTACCAGCCTGCCTGCCAGCCTGCCTGCCTGCCTGTTTGCCTACCTGCCTGCCTGCCTACCTGCCTACCTGCCTACCTGCCTGCATGCCTTCCTGCCTGTCTGCCTACCTGCCTGCCTGCCTACCTGCCTGTCTGCCTACCTGCCTGCCTGCCTGCCTGCCTACCTGCCTACCTGCCTACCTGCCTGCCTGCCTTCCTGCCTGTCTGCCTACCTGCCTGCCTGCCTACCTGCCTGTCTGCCTACCTGCCTGCCTGCCTGCCTGCCTACCTGCCTACCTGCCTGCCTTGATAGGCACAGATTGATTAATGAATCTCAGCACGGTTTTACAAAGGGGCGTTCCTGTCTTACGAATTTACTAACTTTTTTTCACTAAGGTGTTTGAGGAGGTAGATCATGGTAATGAATAAGATATTGTGTATATGGACTGTTCCACTCATCAACTACCCTATTTCCAAACCAATACTTTCCTATGTCCTTTCTAAATCTAAACTTATCTAATTTAAATCCATTACTGCGGGTTCTCTCTTGGAGAGATATCCTCAAGACCTTGTTAATATCCCCTTTATTAATACCTATCTTCCACTTATACACTTCGATCAGGTCTCCCCTCATTCTTCGTCTAACAAGTGAATGTAACTTAAGAGTCTTCAATCTTTCTTCATAAGGAAGATTTCTAATGCTATGTATTAATTTAGTCATCCTACGCTGAATATTTTCTAACGAATTTATGTCCATTCTGTAATATGGAGACCAGAACTGAGCTGCATAATCTAGGTGAGGCCTTACTAATGATGTATAAAGCTGCAGTATGACCTCTGGACTTCTGTTGCTTACACTTCTTGATATAAATCCCAGTTAAAGCAAAGGACATGCGGGCGTGATAAATATGTCTGTGTACCAAATGTACTGCTACTAGTGAGATAATGCAATGTGTGTGATTTTTATCATACATCAAGTGTATATAGCAGTATGTAAGAGAGAATTTCATGTACTCAGTATGGGTTGTATATTGGTATTCGGTGAAGTTCAATGAATATTATTGACGAGTGATGGGTATATAAGGACGTGTTGATGTACAATGTGTTAAGTAGGGTTAGGATGGTGAGGCAAGAACTGCTGCGGTCTGTAGAATAAGAATATAGTACTTGTTTAAGTTAATGTTTAATAGTAATGACTATGTATATTTCATTATATGGTAGAAGAAGTTTGTTACTTAAAAATGGAAATTATATTTGAAAAATATTACTAAATATACGTGATTGTGTAAGTTCGCTTGTGGGATGAATGTAGTGTATGGAAGTGAGGTGGGATGAATGTAGTGTATGGAAGTGAGGTGGGATGAATGTAGTGTATGGAAGTGAGGTGGGATGAATGTAGTGTATGGAAGTGAGGTGGGATGAATGTAGTGTATGGAAGTGAGGTGGGATGAATGTAGTGTATGGAAGTGAGGTGGGATGAATGTAGTGTATGGAAGTGAGGTGGGATGAATGTAGTGTATGGAAGTGAGGTGGGACGAATGTAGTGTATGGAAGTGAGGTGGGATGAATGTAGTGTATGGAAGTGAGGTGGGATGAATGTAGTGTATGGAAGTGAGGTGGGATGAATGTAGTGTATGGAAGTGAGGTGGGATGAATGTAGTGTATGGAAGTGAGGTGGGATGAATGTAGTGTATGGAAGTGAGGTGGGATGAATGTAGTGTATGGAAGTGAGGTGGGATGAATGTAGTGTATGGAAGTGAGGTGGGATGAATGTAGTGTATGGAAGTGAGGTGGGATGAATGTAGTGTATGGAAGTGAGGTGGGATGAATGAAAGTAGTGTATGAAAGTGAGGTGGGACGAATGTAGTGTATGGAAGTGAGGTGGGATGAATGTAGTGTATGGAAGTGAGGTGGGATGAATGTAGTGTATGGAAGTGAGGTGGGATGAATGTAGTGTATGGAAGTGAGGTGGGATGAATGTAGTGTATGGAAGTGAGGTGGGATGAATGTAGTGTATGGAAGTGAGGTGGGATGAATGTAGTGTATGGAAGTGAGGTGGGATGAATGTAGTGTATGGAAGTGAGGTGGGATGAATGTAGTGTATGGAAGTGAGGTGGGATGAATGTAGTGTATGGAAGTGAGGTGGGATGAATGTAGTGTATGGAAGTGAGGTGGGATGAATGTAGTGTATGGAAGTGAGGTGGGATGAATGTAGTGTATGGAAGTGAGGTGGGATGAATGTAGTGTATGGAAGTGAGGTGGGATGAATGTAGTGTATGGAAGTGAGGTGGGATGAATGTAGTGTATGGAAGTGAGGTGGGATGAATGTAGTGTATGGAAGTGAGGTGGGATGAATGTAGTGTATGGAAGTGAGGTGGGATGAATGTAGTGTATGGAAGTGAGGTGGGATGAATGTAGTGTATGGAAGTGAGGTGGGATGAATGTAGTGTATGGAAGTGAGGTGGGATGAATGTAGTGTATGGAAGTGAGGTGGGATGAATGTAGTGTATGGAAGTGAGGTGGGATGAATGTAGTGTATGGAAGTGAGGTGGGATGAATGTAGTGTATGGAAGTGAGGTGGGATGAATGTAGTGTATGGAAGTGAGGTGGGATGAATGTAGTGTATGGAAGTGAGGTGGGATGAATGTAGTGTATGGAAGTGAGGTGGGATGAATGTAGTGTATGGAAGTGAGGTGGGATGAATGTAGTGTATGGAAGTGAGGTGGGACGAATGTAGTGTATGGAAGTGAGGTGGGATGAATGTAGTGTATGGAAGTGAGGTGGGATGAATGTAGTGTATGGAAGTGAGGTGGGATGAATGTAGTGTATGGAAGTGAGGTGGGATGAATGTAGTGTATGGAAGTGAGGTGGGACGAATGTAGTGTATGGAAGTGAGGTGGGATGAATGTAGTGTATGGAAGTGAGGTGGGACGAATGTAGTGTATGGAAGTGAGGTGGGACGAATGTAGTGTATGGAAGTGAGGTGGGACGAATGTAGTGTATGGAAGTGAGGTGGGATGAATGTAGTGTATGGAAGTGAGGTGGGATGAATGTAGTGTATGGAAGTGAGGTGGGACGAATGTAGTGTATGGAAGTGAGGTGGGACGAATGTAGTGTATGGAAGTGAGGTGGGATGAATGTAGTGTATGGAAGTGAGGTGGGATGAATGTAGTGTATGGAAGTGAGGTGGGATGAATGTAGTGTATGGAAGTGAGGTGGGACGAATGTAGTGTATGGAAGTGAGGTGGGATGAATGTAGTGTATGGAAGTGAGGTGGGACGAATGTAGTGTATGGAAGTGAGGTGGGACGAATGTAGTGTATGGAAGTGAGGTGGGACGAATGTAGTGTATGGAAGTGAGGTGGGATGAATGTAGTGTATGGAAGTGAGGTGGGATGAATGTAGTGTATGGAAGTGAGGTGGGATGAATGTAGTGTATGGAAGTGAGGTGGGATGAATGTAGTGTATGGAAGTGAGGTGGGATGAATGTAGTGTATGGAAGTGAGGTGGGATGAATGTAGTGTATGGAAGTGAGGTGGGATGAATGTAGTGTATGGAAGTGAGGTGGGACGAATGTAGTGTATGGAAGTGAGGTGGGACGAATGTAGTGTATGGAAGTGAGGTGGGATGAATGTAGTGTATGGAAGTGAGGTGGGATGAATGTAGTGTATGGAAGTGAGGTGGGATGAATGTAGTGTATGGAAGTGAGGTGGGACGAATGTAGTGTATGGAAGTGAGGTGGGACGAATGTAGTGTATGGAAGTGAGGTGGGATGAATGTAGTGTATGGAAGTGAGGTGGGATGAATGTAGTGTATGGAAGTGAGGTGGGATGAATGTAGTGTATGGAAGTGAGGTGGGACGAATGTAGTGTATGGAAGTGAGGTGGGATGAATGTAGTGTATGGAAGTGAGGTGGGATGAATGTAGTGTATGGAAGTGAGGTGGGATGAATGTAGTGTATGGAAGTGAGGTGGGATGAATGTAGTGTATGGAAGTGAGGTGGGACGAATGTAGTGTATGGAAGTGAGGTGGGATGAATGTAGTGTATGGAAGTGAGGTGGGATGAATGTAGTGTATGGAAGTGAGGTGGGATGAATGTAGTGTATGGAAGTGAGGTGGGATGAATGTAGTGTATGGAAGTGAGGTGGGATGAATGTAGTGTATGGAAGTGAGGTGGGATGAATGTAGTGTATGGAAGTGAGGTGGGATGAATGTAGTGTATGGAAGTGAGGTGGGATGAATGTAGTGTATGGAAGTGAGGTGGGATGAATGTAGTGTATGGAAGTGAGGTGGGACGAATGTAGTGTATGGAAGTGAGGTGGGACGAATGTAGTGTATGGAAGTGAGGTGGGATGAATGTAGTGTATGGAAGTGAGGTGGGATGAATGTAGTGTATGGAAGTGAGGTGGGATGAATGTAGTGTATGGAAGTGAGGTGGGACGAATGTAGTGTATGGAAGTGAGGTGGGACGAATGTAGTGTATGGAAGTGAGGTGGGATGAATGTAGTGTATGGAAGTGAGGTGGGATGAATGTAGTGTATGGAAGTGAGGTGGGATGAATGTAGTGTATGGAAGTGAGGTGGGACGAATGTAGTGTATGGAAGTGAGGTGGGACGAATGTAGTGTATGGAAGTGAGGTGGGATGAATGTAGTGTATGGAAGTGAGGTGGGATGAATGTAGTGTATGGAAGTGAGGTGGGATGAATGTAGTGTATGGAAGTGAGGTGGGACGAATGTAGTGTATGGAAGTGAGGTGGGATGAATGTAGTGTATGGAAGTGAGGTGGGATGAATGTAGTGTATGGAAGTGAGGTGGGATGAATGTAGTGTATGGAAGTGAGGTGGGATGAATGTAGTGTATGGAAGTGAGGTGGGATGAATGTAGTGTATGGAAGTGAGGTGGGATGAATGTAGTGTATGGAAGTGAGGTGGGATGAATGTAGTGTATGGAAGTGAGGTGGGACGAATGTAGTGTATGGAAGTGAGGTGGGATGAATGTAGTGTATGGAAGTGAGGTGGGACGAATGTAGTGTATGGAAGTGAGGTGGGATGAATGTAGTGTATGGAAGTGAGGTGGGATGAATGTAGTGTATGGAAGTGAGGTGGGATGAATGTAGTGTATGGAAGTGAGGTGGGACGAATGTAGTGTATGGAAGTGAGGTGGGATGAATGTAGTGTATGGAAGTGAGGTGGGATGAATGTAGTGTATGGAAGTGAGGTGGGACGAATGTAGTGTATGGAAGTGAGGTGGGATGAATGTAGTGTATGGAAGTGAGGTGGGATGAATGTAGTGTATGGAAGTGAGGTGGGATGAATGTAGTGTATGGAAGTGAGGTGGGACGAATGTAGTGTATGGAAGTGAGGTGGGACGAATGTAGTGTATGGAAGTGAGGTGGGACGAATGTAGTGTATGGAAGTGAGGTGGGACGAATGTAGTGTATGGAAGTGAGGTGGGATGAATGTAGTGTATGGAAGTGAGGTGGGATGAATGTAGTGTATGGAAGTGAGGTGGGATGAATGTAGTGTATGGAAGTGAGGTGGGATGAATGTAGTGTATGGAAGTGAGGTGGGATGAATGTAGTGTATGGAAGTGAGGTGGGATGAATGTAGTGTATGGAAGTGAGGTGGGACGAATGTAGTGTATGGAAGTGAGGTGGGATGAATGTAGTGTATGGAAGTGAGGTGGGATGAATGTAGTGTATGGAAGTGAGGTGGGATGAATGTAGTGTATGGAAGTGAGGTGGGATGAATGTAGTGTATGGAAGTGAGGTGGGATGAATGTAGTGTATGGAAGTGAGGTGGGATGAATGTAGTGTATGGAAGTGAGGTGGGACGAATGTAGTGTATGGAAGTGAGGTGGGACGAATGTAGTGTATGGAAGTGAGGTGGGATGAATGTAGTGTATGGAAGTGAGGTGGGATGAATGTAGTGTATGGAAGTGAGGTGGGATGAATGTAGTGTATGGAAGTGAGGTGGGATGAATGTAGTGTATGGAAGTGAGGTGGGATGAATGTAGTGTATGGAAGTGAGGTGGGATGAATGTAGTGTATGGAAGTGAGGTGGGATGAATGTAGTGTATGGAAGTGAGGTGGGATGAATGTAGTGTATGGAAGTGAGGTGGGATGAATGTAGTGTATGGAAGTGAGGTGGGACGAATGTAGTGTATGGAAGTGAGGTGGGATGAATGTAGTGTATGGAAGTGAGGTGGGACGAATGTAGTGTATGGAAGTGAGGTGGGATGAATGTAGTGTATGGAAGTGAGGTGGGATGAATGTAGTGTATGGAAGTGAGGTGGGATGAATGTAGTGTATGGAAGTGAGGTGGGATGAATGTAGTGTATGGAAGTGAGGTGGGACGAATGTAGTGTATGGAAGTGAGGTGGGATGAATGTAGTGTATGGAAGTGAGGTGGGATGAATGTAGTGTATGGAAGTGAGGTGGGACGAATGTAGTGTATGGAAGTGAGGTGGGACGAATGTAGTGTATGGAAGTGAGGTGGGACGAATGTAGTGTATGGAAGTGAGGTGGGACGAATGTAGTGTATGGAAGTGAGGTGGGATGAATGTAGTGTATGGAAGTGAGGTGGGATGAATGTAGTGTATGGAAGTGAGGTGGGATGAATGTAGTGTATGGAAGTGAGGTGGGATGAATGTAGTGTATGGAAGTGAGGTGGGATGAATGTAGTGTATGGAAGTGAGGTGGGACGAATGTAGTGTATGGAAGTGAGGTGGGACGAATGTAGTGTATGGAAGTGAGGTGGGA
This sequence comes from Cherax quadricarinatus, assembly GCF_038502225.1. NCBI lineage: Eukaryota > Metazoa > Arthropoda > Malacostraca > Decapoda > Parastacidae > Cherax > Cherax quadricarinatus. The sequence goes on along the minus strand of NC_091336.1, from coordinate 30,675,473 downwards.
TGAATGTAGTGTATGGAAGTGAGGTGGGATGAATGTAGTGTATGGAAGTGAGGTGGGATGAATGTAGTGTATGGAAGTGAGGTGGGATGAATGTAGTGTATGGAAGTGAGGTGGGATGAATGTAGTGTATGGAAGTGAGGTGGGATGAATGTAGTGTATGGAAGTGAGGTGGGATGAATGTAGTGTATGGAAGTGAGGTGGGACGAATGTAGTGTATGGAAGTGAGGTGGGACGAATGTAGTGTATGGAAGTGAGGTGGGACGAATGTAGTGTATGGAAGTGAGGTGGGACGAATGTAGTGTATGGAAGTGAGGTGGGACGAATGTAGTGTATGGAAGTGAGGTGGGATGAATGTAGTGTATGGAAGTGAGGTGGGACGAATGTAGTGTATGGAAGTGAGGTGGGATGAATGTAGTGTATGGAAGTGAGGTGGGACGAATGTAGTGTATGGAAGTGAGGTGGGATGAATGTAGTGTATGGAAGTGAGGTGGGATGAATGTAGTGTATGGAAGTGAGGTGGGACGAATGTAGTGTATGGAAGTGAGGTGGGATGAATGTAGTGTATGGAAGTGAGGTGGGACGAATGTAGTGTATGGAAGTGAGGTGGGACGAATGTAGTGTATGGAAGTGAGGTGGGATGAATGTAGTGTATGGAAGTGAGGTGGGACGAATGTAGTGTATGGAAGTGAGGTGGGATGAATGTAGTGTATGGAAGTGAGGTGGGACGAATGTAGTGTATGGAAGTGAGGTGGGATGAATGTAGTGTATGGAAGTGAGGTGGGATGAATGTAGTGTATGGAAGTGAGGTGGGATGAATGTAGTGTATGGAAGTGAGGTGGGATGAATGTAGTGTATGGAAGTGAGGTGGGACGAATGTAGTGTATGGAAGTGAGGTGGGATGAATGTAGTGTATGGAAGTGAGGTGGGACGAATGTAGTGTATGGAAGTGAGGTGGGATGAATGTAGTGTATGGAAGTGAGGTGGGATGAATGTAGTGTATGGAAGTGAGGTGGGATGAATGTAGTGTATGGAAGTGAGGTGGGATGAATGTAGTGTATGGAAGTGAGGTGGGATGAATGTAGTGTATGGAAGTGAGGTGGGATGAATGTAGTGTATGGAAGTGAGGTGGGATGAATGTAGTGTATGGAAGTGAGGTGGGACGAATGTAGTGTATGGAAGTGAGGTGGGATGAATGTAGTGTATGGAAGTGAGGTGGGATGAATGTAGTGTATGGAAGTGAGGTGGGATGAATGTAGTGTATGGAAGTGAGGTGGGATGAATGTAGTGTATGGAAGTGAGGTGGGATGAATGTAGTGTATGGAAGTGAGGTGGGATGAATGTAGTGTATGGAAGTGAGGTGGGACGAATGTAGTGTATGGAAGTGAGGTGGGACGAATGTAGTGTATGGAAGTGAGGTGGGATGAATGTAGTGTATGGAAGTGAGGTGGGATGAATGTAGTGTATGGAAGTGAGGTGGGATGAATGTAGTGTATGGAAGTGAGGTGGGATGAATGTAGTGTATGGAAGTGAGGTGGGATGAATGTAGTGTATGGAAGTGAGGTGGGATGAATGTAGTGTATGGAAGTGAGGTGGGATGAATGTAGTGTATGGAAGTGAGGTGGGATGAATGTAGTGTATGGAAGTGAGGTGGGATGAATGTAGTGTATGGAAGTGAGGTGGGACGAATGTAGTGTATGGAAGTGAGGTGGGATGAATGTAGTGTATGGAAGTGAGGTGGGATGAATGTAGTGTATGGAAGTGAGGTGGGACGAATGTAGTGTATGGAAGTGAGGTGGGACGAATGTAGTGTATGGAAGTGAGGTGGGATGAATGTAGTGTATGGAAGTGAGGTGGGATGAATGTAGTGTATGGAAGTGAGGTGGGATGAATGTAGTGTATGGAAGTGAGGTGGGATGAATGTAGTGTATGGAAGTGAGGTGGGATGAATGTAGTGTATGGAAGTGAGGTGGGATGAATGTAGTGTATGGAAGTGAGGTGGGATGAATGTAGTGTATGGAAGTGAGGTGGGATGAATGTAGTGTATGGAAGTGAGGTGGGATGAATGTAGTGTATGGAAGTGAGGTGGGACGAATGTAGTGTATGGAAGTGAGGTGGGACGAATGTAGTGTATGGAAGTGAGGTGGGACGAATGTAGTGTATGGAAGTGAGGTGGGACGAATGTAGTGTATGGAAGTGAGGTGGGATGAATGTAGTGTATGGAAGTGAGGTGGGATGAATGTAGTGTATGGAAGTGAGGTGGGATGAATGTAGTGTATGGAAGTGAGGTGGGATGAATGTAGTGTATGGAAGTGAGGTGGGATGAATGTAGTGTATGGAAGTGAGGTGGGATGAATGTAGTGTATGGAAGTGAGGTGGGACGAATGTAGTGTATGGAAGTGAGGTGGGATGAATGTAGTGTATGGAAGTGAGGTGGGATGAATGTAGTGTATGGAAGTGAGGTGGGATGAATGTAGTGTATGGAAGTGAGGTGGGATGAATGTAGTGTATGGAAGTGAGGTGGGATGAATGTAGTGTATGGAAGTGAGGTGGGATGAATGTAGTGTATGGAAGTGAGGTGGGACGAATGTAGTGTATGGAAGTGAGGTGGGACGAATGTAGTGTATGGAAGTGAGGTGGGATGAATGTAGTGTATGGAAGTGAGGTGGGATGAATGTAGTGTATGGAAGTGAGGTGGGATGAATGTAGTGTATGGAAGTGAGGTGGGATGAATGTAGTGTATGGAAGTGAGGTGGGATGAATGTAGTGTATGGAAGTGAGGTGGGATGAATGTAGTGTATGGAAGTGAGGTGGGATGAATGTAGTGTATGGAAGTGAGGTGGGATGAATGTAGTGTATGGAAGTGAGGTGGGATGAATGTAGTGTATGGAAGTGAGGTGGGACGAATGTAGTGTATGGAAGTGAGGTGGGACGAATGTAGTGTATGGAAGTGAGGTGGGACGAATGTAGTGTATGGAAGTGAGGTGGGATGAATGTAGTGTATGGAAGTGAGGTGGGATGAATGTAGTGTATGGAAGTGAGGTGGGATGAATGTAGTGTATGGAAGTGAGGTGGGATGAATGTAGTGTATGGAAGTGAGGTGGGATGAATGTAGTGTATGGAAGTGAGGTGGGATGAATGTAGTGTATGGAAGTGAGGTGGGATGAATGTAGTGTATGGAAGTGAGGTGGGACGAATGTAGTGTATGGAAGTGAGGTGGGATGAATGTAGTGTATGGAAGTGAGGTGGGATGAATGTAGTGTATGGAAGTGAGGTGGGATGAATGTAGTGTATGGAAGTGAGGTGGGATGAATGTAGTGTATGGAAGTGAGGTGGGATGAATGTAGTGTATGGAAGTGAGGTGGGATGAATGTAGTGTATGGAAGTGAGGTGGGACGAATGTAGTGTATGGAAGTGAGGTGGGACGAATGTAGTGTATGGAAGTGAGGTGGGATGAATGTAGTGTATGGAAGTGAGGTGGGACGAATGTAGTGTATGGAAGTGAGGTGGGACGAATGTAGTGTATGGAAGTGAGGTGGGACGAATGTAGTGTATGGAAGTGAGGTGGGACGAATGTAGTGTATGGAAGTGAGGTGGGACGAATGTAGTGTATGGAAGTGAGGTGGGATGAATGTAGTGTATGGAAGTGAGGTGGGACGAATGTAGTGTATGGAAGTGAGGTGGGATGAATGTAGTGTATGGAAGTGAGGTGGGACGAATGTAGTGTATGGAAGTGAGGTGGGATGAATGTAGTGTATGGAAGTGAGGTGGGACGAATGTAGTGTATGGAAGTGAGGTGGGACGAATGTAGTGTATGGAAGTGAGGTGGGACGAATGTAGTGTATGGAAGTGAGGTGGGATGAATGTAGTGTATGGAAGTGAGGTGGGATGAATGTAGTGTATGGAAGTGAGGTGGGATGAATGTAGTGTATGGAAGTGAGGTGGGATGAATGTAGTGTATGGAAGTGAGGTGGGATGAATGTAGTGTATGGAAGTGAGGTGGGATGAATGTAGTGTATGGAAGTGAGGTGGGATGAATGTAGTGTATGGAAGTGAGGTGGGATGAATGTAGTGTATGGAAGTGAGGTGGGATGAATGTAGTGTATGGAAGTGAGGTGGGACGAATGTAGTGTATGGAAGTGAGGTGGGACGAATGTAGTGTATGGAAGTGAGGTGGGACGAATGTAGTGTATGGAAGTGAGGTGGGACGAATGTAGTGTATGGAAGTGAGGTGGGACGAATGTAGTGTATGGAAGTGAGGTGGGATGAATGTAGTGTATGGAAGTGAGGTGGGATGAATGTAGTGTATGGAAGTGAGGTGGGATGAATGTAGTGTATGGAAGTGAGGTGGGATGAATGTAGTGTATGGAAGTGAGGTGGGATGAATGTAGTGTATGGAAAGTGTATGGAAGTGAGGTGGGACGAATGTAGTGTATGGAAGTGAGGTGGGATGAATGTAGTGTATGGAAGTGAGGTGGGACGAATGTAGTGTATGGAAGTGAGGTGGGATGAATGTAGTGTATGGAAGTGAGGTGGGATGAATGTAGTGTATGGAAGTGAGGTGGGATGAATGTAGTGTATGGAAGTGAGGTGGGATGAATGTAGTGTATGGAAGTGAGGTGGGACGAATGTAGTGTATGGAAGTGAGGTGGGACGAATGTAGTGTATGGAAGTGAGGTGGGACGAATGTAGTGTATGGAAGTGAGGTGGGACGAATGTAGTGTATGGAAGTGAGGTGGGACGAATGTAGTGTATGGAAGTGAGGTGGGATGAATGTAGTGTATGGAAGTGAGGTGGGACGAATGTAGTGTATGGAAGTGAGGTGGGATGAATGTAGTGTATGGAAGTGAGGTGGGATGAATGTAGTGTATGGAAGTGAGGTGGGATGAATGTAGTGTATGGAAGTGAGGTGGGATGAATGTAGTGTATGGAAGTGAGGTGGGACGAATGTAGTGTATGGAAGTGAGGTGGGACGAATGTAGTGTATGGAAGTGAGGTGGGACGAATGTAGTGTATGGAAGTGAGGTGGGACGAATGTAGTGTATGGAAGTGAGGTGGGATGAATGTAGTGTATGGAAGTGAGGTGGGATGAATGTAGTGTATGGAAGTGAGGTGGGATGAATGTAGTGTATGGAAGTGAGGTGGGATGAATGTAGTGTATGGAAGTGAGGTGGGACGAATGTAGTGTATGGAAGTGAGGTGGGACGAATGTAGTGTATGGAAGTGAGGTGGGACGAATGTAGTGTATGGAAGTGAGGTGGGACGAATGTAGTGTATGGAAGTGAGGTGGGATGAATGTAGTGTATGGAAGTGAGGTGGGACGAATGTAGTGTATGGAAGTGAGGTGGGACGAATGTAGTGTATGGAAGTGAGGTGGGATGAATGTAGTGTATGGAAGTGAGGTGGGATGAATGTAGTGTATGGAAGTGAGGTGGGACGAATGTAGTGTATGGAAGTGAGGTGGGACGAATGTAGTGTATGGAAGTGAGGTGGGATGAATGTAGTGTATGGAAGTGAGGTGGGACGAATGTAGTGTATGGAAGTGAGGTGGGACGAATGTAGTGTATGGAAGTGAGGTGGGACGAATGTAGTGTATGGAAGTGAGGTGGGACGAATGTAGTGTATGGAAGTGAGGTGGGATGAATGTAGTGTATGGAAGTGAGGTGGGACGAATGTAGTGTATGGAAGTGAGGTGGGACGAATGTAGTGTATGGAAGTGAGGTGGGACGAATGTAGTGTATGGAAGTGAGGTGGGATGAATGTAGTGTATGGAAGTGAGGTGGGACGAATGTAGTGTATGGAAGTGAGGTGGGATGAATGTAGTGTATGGAAGTGAGGTGGGACGAATGTAGTGTATGGAAGTGAGGTGGGACGAATGTAGTGTATGGAAGTGAGGTGGGACGAATGTAGTGTATGGAAGTGAGGTGGGATGAATGTAGTGTATGGAAGTGAGGTGGGACGAATGTAGTGTATGGAAGTGAGGTGGGACGAATGTAGTGTATGGAAGTGAGGTGGGACGAATGTAGTGTATGGAAGTGAGGTGGGATGAATGTAGTGTATGGAAGTGAGGTGGGATGAATGTAGTGTATGGAAGTGAGGTGGGATGAATGTAGTGTATGGAAGTGAGGTGGGACGAATGTAGTGTATGGAAGTGAGGTGGGACGAATGTAGTGTATGGAAGTGAGGTGGGACGAATGTAGTGTATGGAAGTGAGGTGGGATGAATGTAGTGTATGGAAGTGAGGTGGGATGAATGTAGTGTATGGAAGTGAGGTGGGACGAATGTAGTGTATGGAAGTGAGGTGGGATGAATGTAGTGTATGGAAGTGAGGTGGGATGAATGTAGTGTATGGAAGTGAGGTGGGACGAATGTAGTGTATGGAAGTGAGGTGGGATGAATGTAGTGTATGGAAGTGAGGTGGGATGAATGTAGTGTATGGAAGTGAGGTGGGACGAATGTAGTGTATGGAAGTGAGGTGGGATGAATGTAGTGTATGGAAGTGAGGTGGGATGAATGTAGTGTATGGAAGTGAGGTGGGATGAATGTAGTGTATGGAAGTGAGGTGGGATGAATGTAGTGTATGGAAGTGAGGTGGGATGAATGTAGTGTATGGAAGTGAGGTGGGATGAATGTAGTGTATGGAAGTGAGGTGGGATGAATGTAGTGTATGGAAGTGAGGTGGGACGAATGTAGTGTATGGAAGTGAGGTGGGATGAATGTAGTGTATGGAAGTGAGGTGGGATGAATGTAGTGTATGGAAGTGAGGTGGGATGAATGTAGTGTATGGAAGTGAGGTGGGACGAATGTAGTGTATGGAAGTGAGGTGGGATGAATGTAGTGTATGGAAGTGAGGTGGGACGAATGTAGTGTATGGAAGTGAGGTGGGATGAATGTAGTGTATGGAAGTGAGGTGGGACGAATGTAGTGTATGGAAGTGAGGTGGGATGAATGTAGTGTATGGAAGTGAGGTGGGATGAATGTAGTGTATGGAAGTGAGGTGGGATGAATGTAGTGTATGGAAGTGAGGTGGGACGAATGTAGTGTATGGAAGTGAGGTGGGATGAATGTAGTGTATGGAAGTGAGGTGGGACGAATGTAGTGTATGGAAGTGAGGTGGGACGAATGTAGTGTATGGAAGTGAGGTGGGATGAATGTAGTGTATGGAAGTGAGGTGGGACGAATGTAGTGTATGGAAGTGAGGTGGGACGAATGTAGTGTATGGAAGTGAGGTGGGATGAATGTAGTGTATGGAAGTGAGGTGGGATGAATGTAGTGTATGGAAGTGAGGTGGGACGAATGTAGTGTATGGAAGTGAGGTGGGATGAATGTAGTGTATGGAAGTGAGGTGGGATGAATGTAGTGTATGGAAGTGAGGTGGGACGAATGTAGTGTATGGAAGTGAGGTGGGATGAATGTAGTGTATGGAAGTGAGGTGGGATGAATGTAGTGTATGGAAGTGAGGTGGGATGAATGTAGTGTATGGAAGTGAGGTGGGATGAATGTAGTGTATGGAAGTGAGGTGGGATGAATGTAGTGTATGGAAGTGAGGTGGGATGAATGTAGTGTATGGAAGTGAGGTGGGACGAATGTAGTGTATGGAAGTGAGGTGGGATGAATGTAGTGTATGGAAGTGAGGTGGGACGAATGTAGTGTATGGAAGTGAGGTGGGATGAATGTAGTGTATGGAAGTGAGGTGGGATGAATGTAGTGTATGGAAGTGAGGTGGGATGAATGTAGTGTATGGAAGTGAGGTGGGACGAATGTAGTGTATGGAAGTGAGGTGGGACGAATGTAGTGTATGGAAGTGAGGTGGGATGAATGTAGTGTATGGAAGTGAGGTGGGATGAATGTAGTGTATGGAAGTGAGGTGGGACGAATGTAGTGTATGGAAGTGAGGTGGGATGAATGTAGTGTATGGAAGTGAGGTGGGATGAATGTAGTGTATGGAAGTGAGGTGGGATGAATGTAGTGTATGGAAGTGAGGTGGGATGAATGTAGTGTATGGAAGTGAGGTGGGATGAATGTAGTGTATGGAAGTGAGGTGGGATGAATGTAGTGTATGGAAGTGAGGTGGGATGAATGTAGTGTATGGAAGTGAGGTGGGATGAATGTAGTGTATGGAAGTGAGGTGGGATGAATGTAGTGTATGGAAGTGAGGTGGGACGAATGTAGTGTATGGAAGTGAGGTGGGACGAATGTAGTGTATGGAAGTGAGGTGGGACGAATGTAGTGTATGGAAGTGAGGTGGGATGAATGTAGTGTATGGAAGTGAGGTGGGATGAATGTAGTGTATGGAAGTGAGGTGGGATGAATGTAGTGTATGGAAGTGAGGTGGGATGAATGTAGTGTATGGAAGTGAGGTGGGATGAATGTAGTGTATGGAAGTGAGGTGGGATGAATGTAGTGTATGGAAGTGAGGTGGGATGAATGTAGTGTATGGAAGTGAGGTGGGATGAATGTAGTGTATGGAAGTGAGGTGGGATGAATGTAGTGTATGGAAGTGAGGTGGGACGAATGTAGTGTATGGAAGTGAGGTGGGACGAATGTAGTGTATGGAAGTGAGGTGGGATGAATGTAGTGTATGGAAGTGAGGTGGGACGAATGTAGTGTATGGAAGTGAGGTGGGACGAATCATTTGTTATATTATACTGTGTTTAGTTTTTCTGTGGTGAGGTGTGGAGATTGTTATTTTCTAACCTTTATTTGTTTCGTAATTATTGAGGTGTTATGTATTATGTATTTGATATGAAGTTTAATATACAACAATAGTAAGTGTGTGAAGAATTTTTGGATAATTGAGAATGTCTTCGTACATACAATTTTATGTAAAATGTCAATACCTGTGACATTCTTTGGGTTATATTGCATATTGTGTTTATGGCTGCAATTTTGGATGTAATAAACCCACCTGTACATGAAGCTGTGGGCTGTCTTTAGTTTAGTTCTTATGTATAAGTTTAGTGCTACGGTAGGGAATGTGGAGTTTTCTTTTGTTATATATAATGGATACGTTTCATTGCTTACATTGTCTACATGTATAACTATGTATTGCGTTTTTCAATAAAATATAAAAAAAATATAGACAAATAAGAATGGAATATTTACAGGTACAGGAGTTAGGCGACAAGCTGTGAAAGGGTAGGGGTAGTAACAGTAGTAGTAGCAGTGCAATTGATTAGAGATGTATAGAGTTTGAGGACCTTTCAGCAGTGTAGTAACGTACTGAAGTGTTCATTGGTGTAAATGTATAAATAATGAATCTTATTATTATTATTATTATTATTATTATTATTATTATTATTATTATTATTATTATTATTATTATTAATATATGTAATTATAATTACTATTATCATAGGCGTTTTGCTGAGGCTTTGGAAATGCTATATAAACCAGATTTTTGGGACCTAACTGATTACTGCTATGATAGCGACTTAACATTGTCGACAGTGTAGATAATTTTCACATATAGTTAATCTAGATTCTCTGAATTTCGTGAGGTGGTCTTATTACTCTTGTGATGACTCGGGCATTTTTCTTGTTGGGGTTAGATACACTTTTACATTAACGTATTCTTTCTTCCCGGGATCTTCCTGTTTCACCCACATTCTTATCACATCCTCCACAAGGTATGACATAGAGTGCTGCGATGGTAGGTGTTTTGTGTTGTTAGTTTGTATCTTCCTTACTAAATCTCTGACAGTATGTGAGGAGTTTTCAGTTATTTTATACTGACTACTGTTCCTTGTCTGGGATAAGTTTGAAGCTATGTAGCTAACACACACAGCAATATATGGATTGATGTTTTCTCTGTGGTGTCGACGTTGCTCCTGTTAAGTCTGAACCATCTCACCTCAGTTCCACTACTTCCTCCACCATCTCACAAACTCCACCTGGCTTCTGCCCCTCAGTATTACGACTCAAGAAGTCATTATTGCGAAACGTTTCACAGAAAAAAATATCGAACTGTCCATACGTTATTATTTATATACGGTGATATCTCTCTGCTTCACTCGCCTGAATCATCTCTTGACAAAATTCTTAGTTAAGGTTGGTTGGTCAATTTCGGTCGTCTACTCCATGTTCATTATTCCTGCATGTAGCCTTTACACTGCCAGTCAAGAATTCTATAATACCAATAAAACAGAATAAATCAATCTTTCAGCATATAAACACGAAAGACATACAGCTTAGCTACGCTAAATTCCCTACCATGTAACAACGTCCTAATACGCACTTTGAGACACTGCTGAAGATACTAGAGAGCTCTAATGCGTCCACCTCTCTCAGAAGGAATTAACCAGTTGAACTCATCTAGACTGTGGTAATGATCTCAACTGACTGTAATCATTTCAGCCAGTAATTATGGTACACTCCATAAACACCATGGTCTAGGTCTGTTGTTGTTGTTTTTTTCTTTTAATATTCTGCGTTCTTGTGATCATCTTGTGTTATGTAAATACTGAATATATTCCGTGTGTCGGGAGGAGTATACTGTATATCACATATGTTCCTAGTGTAGCTGACTCGGCCTTCCTTTGAGTGATACTGATACTTGGTTAATGACACTACTGATACAGCACAACTCACAATAACATTGCTCAACTGTATTTACATATTCTTGTAAAAATTCTTCTAAAAATCTAAGAGCTCTTTAGACGCTTGAACAGAATTATTTGAACGATCTTCAGCAATTTTATTAAGTCAGTGACCATGAACCATTATTCTTCAAAGAGAAAAATCAATTTTCAAAGAAAATGTCAAAGAAATTACCATTTACCATTTAAATAAGGCAACAATGTGAGAAATAAAACAGACTAACCTGCAAATGCAACATAAATTAGCAAAGAATTATTTACTAAGTTTCAAATTGAAATAATTTGTGAGGTTCATTAAAATTTACATGAAAGCTAAAGCAAAATATACTATACAGCATCACCCCTCAAGGAAGGTTCCTTGATGTTGGTGAGGGGCTCTTGATTTGGGGAATTGGATCTGTGCTCCAGTTCCCCGAATTAAGCCTGAATGCCTTCCATATCCCCCCCCCCAGGCGCTGTATAATCCTCTGGGTTTAGCGCTTCCCCCTTGATTATAATAATAATATACAGCATCAGTCTCAGATATTCTTATTATTAAATTTTATTAGATAAGAATTTCAGTCTGTATCAATTGTCAGTTTTGAAGTGATGCCTTAACTAGGATGTTATAACAGTGGTAAACAAGATCCTTCCTGAATACCCGAAAACATATTCTTGCTCGTCTACAATGCAATTTAATCGGACTTTTAATCCTGTTTATAGTGTTAAAAATAAGCTTTGTGTTGGAATCACAAAGGAGATTAATAAGGAGGCAAATAACGTATTTCTCTCTGTAAACAACGCTGACAAAGTGCATTGTGCTCCATGAAGTACATTCACCGAGGTAATTAGTGAACACTTCTTTGTCAACAAGTCTTGTATGAATTCCGTGGTTCATCAGACCCTTCGTATTTAATATTGCTGCAGTATGTGTGATATTTCCGCCACGTTGACCCCCGACGTCTCAATTTATTCGATCTCCAGTAGGCGCTCTTCTCTGTGAGCGTTATATACACAAGTTGCAACAAGTGTCGCTGAATAAATTCGATGTTTTTGCAAGTTCTATCTTATTTCGAACACAGGTGATGTCTGGTGGGTCAATAACACCTGTTCGTAAATACATCAGCAAATTGTCAACTAAACATGGCAGGGACAAAGCAAATCAACAGAAATAAATTCTTAATCCATGTATGTCTTCCCCAAAAGTCTGCAGAGTTATTTACACCATTTACATGAATATTTACGAGATGGCATACATGGCAACATACGTGAAGTGGGCATAATCATACGTGAAGTGGGCATATTCATACGTTAAGTGGGCATAAGAATACGTGAAGTGGGCATAATCATACGTGAAGTGGGCATAATCATACGTGAAGTGGGCATAAGAATACGTGAAGTGGGCATAATCATACGTGAAATGGGCATAATCATACGTGAAGTGGGAATAATCATACGTGAAGCGGGCATAATCATACGTGTAGTGGACATAATCTTACGTGAAGTGGACATAATCATGCGTGAAGTGGACATAATCTTACGTGAAGTGGACATAATCATACGTGAAGTGGACATAATCTTACGTGAAGTGGACATAATCATACGTGAAGTGGACATAATCATGCGTGAAGTGGGCATAATCTTACGTGAAGTGGACATAATCATGCGTGAAGTGGGCATAATCATACGTGAAGTGGACATAATCTTACGTGAAGTGGACATAATCATACGTGAAGTGGACATAATCATACGTGAAGTGGACATAATCATACGTGAAGTGGACATAATCATACGTGAAGTGGACATAATCATACGTGAAGTGGACATAATCTTACGTGAAGTGGACATAATCATGCGTGAAGTGGGCATAATCTTACGTGAAGTGGACATAATCTTACGTGAACTGGGCATAATCATATGTGAAGTGGGCATTATCAGGCCTTGCAATTATATTTTTTTTAATTTACATTCCGGGTAATATTCCAGGTTTTTTTCATGAAATGCTGTAGGCACTGTCACGTGGCACACAACGCCTACAAGATATAAATCACGCACTGTCATGTTTAAATCTCACTAAAACTGCAGAGTGTAATTAATATATTCATTATCGACTATGATGTCACATCCTCCTCTCTCTTGTTGTAAGACTTACTCTTCTTTGATATTGTTTTTTGATAATACTGACTATTGTCCGTTTGACTGACATTTCTCTCAGTGCGCTAACAAGACCTTTGTTTGTGATGTCTCTCTCTACAATGTTTGTGAGAGTCACAGAAGAAGTCTCGTTACGCCGGCCAAGCATAATATCTACAATGCTTGTGAGAGTCACAGAAGAAGTCTCGTTACGCCGGCCAAGCATAATATCTACAATGCTTGTGAGAGTCACAGAAGAAGTCTCGTTACGCCGGCCAAGCATAATATCTACAATGCTTGTGAGAGTCACAGAAGAAGTCTCGTTACGCCGGCCAAGCATAATATCTACAATGCTTGTGAGAGTCACAGAAGAAGTCTCGTTACGCCGGCCAAGCATAATATCTACAATGCTTGTGAGAGTCACAGAAGAAGTCTCGTTACGCCGGCCAAGCATAATATCTACAATGCTTGTGAGAGTCACAGAAGAAGTCTCGTTACGCCGGCCAAGCATAATATCTACAATGCTTGTGAGAGTCACAGAAGAAGTCTCGTTACGCCGGCCAAGCATAATATCTACAATGCTTGTGAGAGTCACAGAAGAAGTCTCGTTACGCCGGCCAAGCATAATATCTACAATGCTTGTGAGAGTCACAGAAGAAGTCTCGTTACGCCGGCCAAGAATAATATCTACAATGCTTGTGAGAGTCACAGAAGAAGTCTCGTTACGCCGGCCAAGCATAATATCTACAATGCTTGTGAGAGTCACAGAAGAAGTCTCGTTACGCCGGCCAAGCATAATATCTACAATGCTTGTGAGAGTCACAGAAGAAGTCTCGTTACGCCGGCCAAGCATAATATCTACAATGCTTGTGAGAGTCACAGAAGAAGTCTCGTTACGCCGGCCAAGCATAATATCTACAATGCTTGTGAGAGTCACAGAAGAAGTCTCGTTACGCCGGCCAAGCATAATATCTACAATGCTTGTGAGAGTCACAGAAGAAGTCTCGTTACGCCGGCCAAGCATAATATCTACAATGCTTGTGAGAGTCACAGAAGAAGTCTCGTTACGCCGGCCAAGCATAATATCTACAATGCTTGTGAGAGTCACAGAAGAAGTCTCGTTACGCCGGCCAAGCATAATATCTACAATGCTTGTGAGAGTCACAGAAGAAGTCTCGTTACGCCGGCCAAGAATAATATCTACAATGCTTGTGAGAGTCACAGAAGAAGTCTCGTTACGCCGGCCAAGCATAATATCTACAATGCTTGTGAGAGTCACAGAAGAAGTCTCGTTACGCCGGCCAAGCATAATATCTACAATGCTTGTGAGAGTCACAGAAGAAGTCTCGTTACGCCGGCCAAGCATAATATCTACAATGCTTGTGAGAGTCACAGAAGAAGTCTCGTTACGCCGGCCAAGCATAATATCTACAATGCTTGTGAGAGTCACAGAAGAAGTCTCGTTACGCCGGCCAAGCATAATATCTACAATGCTTGTGAGAGTCACAGAAGAAGTCTCGTTACGCCGGCCAAGCATAATATCTACAATGCTTGTGAGAGTCACAGAAGAAGTCTCGTTACGCCGGCCAAGCATAATATCTACAATGTTTGTGAGAGTCACAGAAGAAGTCTCGTTACGCCGGCCAAGCATAATATCTACAATGTTTGTGAGAGTCACAGAAGAAGTCTCGTTACGCCGGCCAAGCATAATATCTACAATGTTTGTGAGAGTCACAGAAGAAGTCTCGTTACGCCGGCCAAGTATAATATCTACAATGCTTGTGAGAGTCACAGAAGAAGTCTCGTTACGCCGGCCAAGTATAATATCTACAATGTTTGTGAGAGTCACAGAAGAAGTCTCGTTACGCCGGCCAAGCATAATATCTCTGAGAGGAGACGTTTTTTAAGTCAACGAATTCTAATCATAAACTAAATACAATATTATTATTAGTTACGACCCTTGTAAATTCTGAATCCCAGATGTGTGACGATATTTAAAAAAAAAAAACACCATTACAACACTGTGTTGACCAAACACCATTACAACATTGTGTTGGCCAAACACCATTACAACACTGTTGACCAAACACCATTGCAATGCTGTGTTGGCCAAACACATAAAGTGCATATGCTCAGTAGCACTTTATACAAATACATAAAATCTCATGAAACAGTACAAACAATTTAGTGTACATATTAATACCGAGAAAAGACGATATGAACTCTGCGTCTCACAGTAATATACAGTAAGCAAGAGTGGCTTTGCAAAACACACCACTGGGAGGTATTGGAGAACACAGAAGAGAAATTTTTTTTTTTTTTTTTATATTTTATTTAGAACAATACAATATAAGAGATAGATAAAGACAATAACAGTTCTTACACAGAATAAATCAATAACAACCACACAAACATGAACTTGAGATAACACAAATATCCCTCCTCACCCATACATGAAAACCCCTACACCTATGATAACCAATAAACGACTAATTCCAATTGCATTGTTATATGATTAACAAAACACACCATAATATGCATATATTGTCACTTTGTAAATTATAAAGTAGGACACCTTATACGTTAAATACAATTAACGTAATGTATTGAGAATAAGGTAAAAACAATATGTTCATCAAACACAGAATATATTAATAAACAAGGATCCAACACACTGACACCTCTACAAGCATCTAAAACATGCATATGAATATCATACATAGAACAATGTCCTACTGCAAAATCAAACACATATATAGATTATACTCGTCACAAACCATGAATACACATCATACGCCCAAGTTCATACACATTCACCCGCTACATACCAGGAGGCGACCCCGTTTCCACCCCTGACAGCCCATCAACATAACACATTGTACCATCCCTACCCTGCCCCCACCTACCTAATTTACAAATTTAATAAAACCTCTAATGTAAGGTCTCTATATCCCTCAGAGAAAACCCGCTCCCACCTCCTCCCATAAAGTTCTCTATTACAGCACAACGTTTTATAAACCGTAACAGCCAATACCCTCCTCTTCACCTCACTTACCCCTTTCCCCCTCATTCCCCACATAATGTAAACATAATCTACCATAATGTACCCCACAGCCCTAATAATGTTTTCATCCATACCCCCCACATCAAGACTCAATGCCCGCAGAACAGAGAAGTATTGACCACTTATCCTATGCAACACCCTGCTCAACCAACCCCTGACGCTCCCCAACCCCTCACAAAAATACACTACATGGAATGCAGAATCCTCCCCGCCATATATTCCACATACCCCCCCCCTCAACCACCCGTCTAGCTCGTAAGACCACTCCCGATGGTAAAATCCCATGCAAAAACCGATACATCACCTCACGTCCACGGGGTTGTAACCTTAACCTACCAAACCTTCGCCATATACATCCCCAGTCATACATGGGGAAAATCCCCTCCACCGGAGCCACAACCCTTTCCGCCGACATCCTACACAGCCTACTTATTTTTACCTTACCCAGATCCCTAACCATCACCACTGCCCTCAAAATAGTTTCACACTCCCTCAACTCCGTCCCAGAAAACATGCGTTTCAATTTATTGTGTACCTTAACCAACCCCCCCCCCCACTCACACCCTCCCTCATCACCTCCCTTTTAATGAAGATACATTTGACCCTCCTCTTTAAGTTCATTAAACCCAACCCCCCCTGACGCACAGGTAACATTACTACATCCCTTCTAAGCCAATCACAACCTGAACCCCACAAAAATTTAAAAACCCCTCTAAGTATAGTTGCAATTGCCGTCCCCGTTAAAGGAACACGGCAGCCACATGCCAAACCTTGCTATACAATAAAACGTTAATTACAATGGCACGCTGCACAAGGGTCAAATGATAAGGCCGCAATGCTCCCAATCGACCCAGTATCCTTTCTACCAACCTGACCGAATTATTAACACGTGCAACCTCAAGATCATCTGCATAGATTAGACCACAAATTTTTAATGACATCACCCGCTTCTTTACGACTGCACTACCCCACTCGACCCTCTCCCCCCAAGTTCCTAACCCCATAACCATGGACTTCTCCGAATTTACCCTCATACCAGTTGCACATGCAAACGTGTCGACCACTCCATCTAAGGCGTTTATGGACATCCCCTCTCTAACCAATACAGTGGTATCATCTACATACCCTATGAGAACAGGCCAAACGCCCCCAGTATCCCCCCCAACCCCTTCACTAACGCCCATATGGCACTCCACCATTCTATAAAAGGGGTCCTGTATGCATGCAAATAAAAGCTGTGACATAGGACACCCCTGTCTAAGACCTCTGCCCATTACAATCCTCCCCCCTAATCTTCCATTAATCTGTACTCTCACCATTGCCCCTCTATATAACGCCTCTACCCATCCCACTATTTCTTCCCCATAGCCCTGTTTCCTAAGGATAGCTCTCAACGCCTCTCGCTCCACCCTATCATAAGCTCCTTGCCAGTCTAGTGCAACCAAACCCCCCCCTTCCCCCCCTTTTTCTTCCACGAAATCCCTTAAAAGACCATGTCCCACCCCCATAGACCTACCTGGCAACCCAAACTGGGTTTCCGATACAACCCTCCCTACAACACACTTGATCCTATTTCCTAAAATTTTTGCAAATAACTTATAATCCACGCATAACAACGATATTGTTCTATAGTCCCTGAGCGAACGCTGTTCCTTACCCTTCGGTACCAAAACAACTACAGCTGTTGCCTGTCTTCCACCCAACCTTCCCCTTACCTTCATCAAGTTCAGTAACCTCACCAAAAAACCTTTTATTAACTCCCAATGTTGTTGATAAAACTCCGCCGGCAGTCCATCGATTCCCGGTGCTTTGCCCTTTCGCATGGCACTCAAAGCTCTCCATATTTCCCCCTCAGTTATGTCCCCCCCCAAAGCTTCCCTATCACTGTGTCCTAACCTACATGGCACACTTCCACACACCCTCTCTAAATCCCCTAATCCTACCCCTTCCTCCCGCCAATACTTTTCGTACCACTTATCCGCAAACAACCCCATCCCATCCGTAGTGTGGATAACCTGACCCGCCCTATACCCTCCCACCGACTCAAGAACCTCCAAACATGGAATAGCTGTTGCCTGCTGACGTTGTTTTTGTCTGCGCAACACACACGAAGACGGCCTATCTCCCCATAACACCTCCTCCACCCCCGCCATTACTCTCACCGCTTGGAACCGCTCGTCCTGAATTTCCCGCAACCGCTCTTTAAGTATCATAATGTTGTCCATCGGATAGACACCCTCTACTGTCCCTTTTACATAACAACCCCGTAACCTGTCCTCCAAATAATTAATCAACCCAAATTTTAAAGAATTAATCCTTTTCCCCTCCCTCACATAATAATGCCGAATCCAGTCCTTAGCCACACCATCCCACCACGTCACCACGTCCTCCACACCTTGTACCTCCTCAGTTAATCTCTCCCACAGCTCCGTAAAACCCCCCAACCCCTCCTCATCTTCCAACAGACTCGTATTTAATTTCCAATATCCCCTAGAGATACAAGCTAGAGAATCCCACTCTACTTCTGCGACAACCGCCCTATGATCTGAAAAAGCTAGTTCAATAGTACGGACAGACTTTGACAATACCTTATGAGATATATACAACCTGTCTAACCTAGCTGCGTAACCTCGCCTCACGAAAGTATGCTCCACCTCCCACGCTCCCCCACCTACCACATCCCTCAACTGAACGTCCACCAAAAGATTGCGTAATGCTGTCAACATATGCCCCGCCCCTCGAGGTTCCACATCCGCTCTCCTGATCACACAATTCCAGTCCCCACCTACGATGGCCACTTCAGGTAAACCACGGAAAGCAAAAACTAGATCATCACACACAAAATCCCTCTTTACTTTCATATCATTTTCAGCTGGTGCATACACACTTACAAAGGTTACCCTCTGCCCCATCCACCACCCATCCACACCCAACACCCTCCCCCCCCACCCCCTTCACGTCTTTGCAACACAAACGGGCTCGCCTCCTTTATCAATAAACCCACACCACCTTTCAAACGTGCCGATGGCAGAGTCAACACCTTATACCCTTCCACCTCGAGCACTCTACCCTCCCTGAAATTATGCTCCTGTATAAAGACTACGTCCACTCTGTATCGACGTAAGAGCATACGAAAGCATTCCCTCTTCACACCAGTACACAGTCCATTCACATTCACAGTCATGCACTTAAGGCCTTCTAAAGCTTCCAACCCTTTCTCCTCTCACCCTTCCCAGGGCCTCTTGCCCCAGGGTCAACATGTGGTTTGTCACCATCCACCCCCCCCCCCCTTTTCGATGCCTCTTATCCTGGCTGTCACGAGAATATACATCCTTCCTCCCAGACCTCTGCGCGGGCGTCAGGACATCATCTGAGTCTGACGCAGCCGCCCTCTTCCTCGTGACACTCTCTACCGCCATACTGTCTTCCGAAGATTCCTCACAGTGAACATCAACCTCTACTGTGACCTGTCGCACAGAGCTCGGTGACTCCTCTCTGTGCCTGCAGTTGTCCTCCTTCCTTCTCGTGCCTGTCCCGCCACACTCTCCTTTCAACTCAGGCACCATTTCACGGACCAAGCCATTATCCTCGCCCGAAGAAGGTAAAGTTTTCAATACCTCGTCGAGCTCCTCCTCCAGCTCTTGCACCTCCTGCTGAATTAGCACTTCCTCCCCCGTCACCGGCAAAGTGGCCATTTTTGGCTCCACACAACTCGTGCCTCGCCCATCATGCACCACAAGAGACTCTTCTACAATTTCACTCCACAGACGGCCATCTCCTCGGTTTCCTTTGGAATTCTCCTCAACGACATCCACACCTGTAACTGGTGCTCCACCTGTTTGCGCCGGCGCCCTCCACTGCCTCCCACACGTCGCGGCCATATGATCATACTCCCCACACAACCGGCATGTCCGTCGCTGCCCAGCATACGCCACTAGAATTTGGGTCCTAAACTCCGGCATCACGACGTATGACGGGATCGGGTGCCTCAGTGTCATTTTGAGGGAGAATGTACCCTCCGGACGTCCCATGTACGCACCTGCCGCCCACTTGCCTTGGGTTGCCAGATGCACGGTACCATAAGCTGCAAACACCTTCCATAAGTCCTCCTCGTCAGCCTCGAAGGGGACATTTCGCAACTTCACCCACGTATAGTGGCGAGAGACGTCTATGAGTCGCACTTTGACAGCTGGAGTTACATCAATACTCACATGCTCAAATTTCGTCACTAACGACTCGTACACAGCCGTCGAATTTAACTTGACGAATAGACGATAGGCCCCATTCAGGGCCACACCATAAACCTCATCATCCTGCACTCCGTACGTTTCCCTGATGATTGCCGGAAGTAACACCTGCGCCGTAGAGGGGGAAATCGCCCCACGAAGCAGCTCAACGCCGACAGTGTTCACCCTACGTCGGATACTCAGCGCCATATTGTTGCTATGAGAGCTCTCCTGACAAACAGCAGAGGGGTGCTGTGCACAACCGCACTCCACCGCAGTCAGGCAGCTAATGAAGAGAAAATTACTAGACTTCAAAACTGGGTAGTGAGTCAAATATAAAATTAGTCAGTGGGACTGTGGCCTTGAAAAAAAACACTGGAGTCATGACCACTGATCCCTCCAAAGGCGGGCCGTCCAGGCCTTCACCTACGACGTCATTCCATGAAACCCTGGAGTCACCACACTTGGCGATCCAAAAAATAAAGGTGGGTCCTAGAGAAAACACAAGACTCAAAACACACAGAATCACTGTTTATGACCCAAAAATGGTTTGGCTTCACCGCCAACACTGTACCTCTACATTTGGTCCAACAGTCCATACACCAACATCACACAGGTGAGGCATCACCGCCCACACCTTATGTTAGCATACCTTACCTCGGCATGAGCTGATGTGACTACCCTTAAAAACACACACATACAGGAAATCTGATACCTCCCTCCACCAGCTCACCGGCTTCAGTCCACAAGGTGGTCAGAAAGTCATCTACTCACCTACTGCAACCACTGCAAAACGAGAACAGATAAATGTCTACACTACATTATGTACAGTACACACGAGACAATGCATCAGCAACCACATTCTCCGTCCCCTTCACATAACGAGTCACCAAATTGAGAGGTTGGAGGAACATAGCCTATCTTGTGGTTCCTCATCAGGTGAAGGAAACGTAAAGGATTGTGTTCACTGTACACAGTTACAGGATGAACTGATCCTGAAACATAAACAGAAAAATGGTGCACAGCCAACAATAAAGCAAGAACCTTCTTTTCGATGGTGGCATAATTTCTCTGATGTTTTTTGAGTGTCGCAGAGAAGTAGCTGACTGGCAATAATTGTCCTGCTACGTCTTGTAATAATACAGCACCAACACCAGTATCACTGGCGTCTACTTGTAGACAAAATGACAGTTCAAAATTGGGACTAGTCAACACAGGAGCACTAGTAAGCAGAGATTTTACATGTTCAAAAGCCCGTTGACACTTCACGTTCCACACAAATTTTCACTTGGAACTAATAAGGTCTGTGAGTGGAGATATTACCTTTGACAAATTTGGACAGAACTTTCCATAAAATGTTAATATGCCCACAAAACACAAAATTTCTATTCGGTTATCAGGTACAAGGAAATTATCTTGTCATTCACTGGGACCACTTTTCCCTGGTCAATTACATATCCTAGAAAAGTTACCTGGGCTTGTCCAGGTGAGCTGAACAGCAGTAAGCCTAGAAAAAAAGTTCTCTCAGCTGTTCCACACGTTCTTCCCAACAACTAGTAAAAACAATAAGGCCATCTGTCTAATACCTGACTCCAGCTAAGCCACTTATAACTTCCTGCATCCTGCGTTGAAAACAGCAGGGGGCGTTACGAAGCCTGAATGGAAGAACTTTGTACCGAAAAAGCCAATTTGGCGTTAGAAAAGCAGAGATGTCACTGGCACGTGGGGTTAAAGGAATCTGATAATAACCTTTCAACAGTTCTAATTTACTTACATATTTAGCTCCCCCCCACTGCATCACTGACATCATCCATTCTAGGAAGAGGAAAAGAATCAGCCTTCGTTATTAAATTAACCTTACGGTAGTCAGTGCACATCCTCATGGTGCCATCTGGCGTGGGAACCATTAAGCAGGGTGAGGCACACTCACTCTCGCTCGGTACTATTAAATTATTGTCAAGTAGGAATTTCACCTTCTCCATACTTGCTTTCTTGTGTGGGTTCATTCTGTATGGGACCTGACGAATTGGTTCAGCTCCCTCTACACCTATATCATGCGGCTTTCAGTTGCTTACCTTAGGGGTATCCACAAACAAATTCACAAAATTCAAGAGAATCCGAAACATCTCTGCATTCCATTCTTTACTGAGGCCTAACATACATTGTGTAGGGTCCTTTAAGGCATTACCAGGCACTGGATGCAATGCTAGCACCTCCTCTCCAACTTCAAAAGTACGGGACACTGCCTTGCGATCAAATAGTGTCTTCATCTTGATCTGGTTGTTGTGCAGGTTCTCAGATGCCAAGCACCTCATATGAGCCAAACGGTCTCTGAAAGTGAGAAAAGACTCCGAGGGGGAAGCATCACAATCACAACCTAGCCAGTGGTCCTTCAAAACAGTCAGTGGCCCCCGTACTTGGTGACCATAGATATGGGGCTCTGGTGGCCTGGTGGCTAACGCTCTCGCATCACACGGCGAGGGTCTGGGTTCGATTCCCAGCCAGAGTAGAAACATTGGACGTGTTTCTTTCCACCTGTTGTCTATGTTCCCCATCAGTAAAATGGGTACCTGGGTGTTAGTCGACTGGTGTGGGTCGCATCCTGGGACACTGACCTAATTTGCCCGAAATGTACCGAAATGCGGAGCATAACAAGGGAGTTTCTATATAGTAGTATGTCATTGTTGTCAGCTAGGACTGTATACCTTGTACATGTACTTGTAGTAAATAAAGATATTATTATTATTAATAATATAGCCTAAAGATTCCTAAGTACTGTCTCTCACGGCAAATAAAAGCGTAGGAATACCCTCATCCCAGTCCTGTTGGTACTGGATACCATAAGCATGTATCATGGTCTTGAGAGACTGGTGAAATCGCTCCACCAACCCTTGACTTTCTGTGTGATAGGCTGTGGAGGTCGTCAATTTATGTTAAATTCTCCCAGGACTGTGCGAAAATGTTTAGATGTAAAATTTGACCCTTGATCTGTCTGAATTACCTGAGTAATTCAGTAAAAAAAAATTCACCAATGCTCTCAAAATCACACGTGCAGTAATTTTTCGTAGTGGGATGGCCTCGGGGAACCTAGTTGTAGAATAAATAATGGTGAGCGAGTACTGGTTACCCATCTTAGTTTTGGGTAGTGGACCCACATTATCCACAACAAGCCTGCTAAAAGGTTCTCCAATTGCTGTGATTGGTTTAAGTGGGACAGGATTATTACCCTGATTAGGCTTTCCAACTCTTTAGCAAATAGGACATGATTCAATATACTAACTCACTGACTCCCATATCTGAGGCCAGTAAAAATGTTTGGAGACCTTGTCCATGTCTTTTTTTATACCTAAATGTCCTCCCGTGGGAACATCATTAGCCAAACTTAAAACTTGACACCTAAATGACTCTGGCACAACCACTTGGTAAACTGCCTCTCTTGCGCCAGCAGAAGATACTTCATCAGATAGTCTTTCTCAG
This sequence comes from Cherax quadricarinatus, assembly GCF_038502225.1. Lineage (NCBI taxonomy): Eukaryota > Metazoa > Arthropoda > Malacostraca > Decapoda > Parastacidae > Cherax > Cherax quadricarinatus. The sequence continues at coordinate 30,651,999 of NC_091336.1, read as the reverse complement.
TAACACGCCTTCTGTGTAAAAAAAAAAAAAGAGTTGGGAGGCTTGCCCTTCGCTAACTGCCGATGATCGAATAGCCTTCAGGGTGTCGTCACACCCCTGAACCCTAATCAGCTGTTCACGAGGAGATGCCACTCCTATGCCAGTTCCCAGACCCCCACTCAAATTGGGTCTTACCTGGGCAGGTTCATCACTACCCTGAGTCTCCTGCAGGCTAGACTCCAGGAATAAATTTCCCAAACCCAGATCTTCTCCAGCATCAGAAGAATCAAGGAGAGGCACAGAAGCTTTTCCCTTTTACATTTGCCTAGTTACAGCACACACTGGAAACAGCTCAGGCACAGTAGCCCTCGTTTTTTCCTCCCAAACTTGTGATTCTGGGTCCCTCCAAACCAAAGGTTCTTCACTTTCGAGAAGCCCTATAACATTGTTGCCTAGTAATAGGTGAATACTTCAAAAGGTATATCATGCGTAATACCTACAGGCAGGTAAGCAGACTCCACCCACAACCTATGCACTGGAGTCCTAATAGTAGATCCGGTTATTCCTTTCCATATAATATCCAATCCAGTGTAAGTATCGTCTGACACTGGTAATACATCCTTGCGCAAAAGGGAGAATGTTCTATAGCCGTCCATTAAAGACATAACATCTTCTACCTTACCTTCAAGTTAATTTAAAGTCACTGTGGACTTTCTGGAAAAGACCTTCATCCGAGGGTCTAAAACAGCTAGCTGGTCTTCCGTGTGGTAAAACTTCAATACTGGCGACAGTATGTGTAACTGGTGTATTTACTTGAGAAGCTTGTGCAGCAGCCTGGTCACTAAGGATCTTTTTGCAAATCTGCTGCTTGTGGCCCTTTTTTTTACAGTAAGTTCATAAATTGGATGTAAAAGTCCTCTGTCCTTGGGGAACTGCGTTTTTCCTACCTGTTCGATGTTTTCCTGCACCTGAAACTGACTTACCACTGCCCTGAGCAGGTGTCTGAGAAGTAGACTTTAATCCATGGGAACCGTGATGCTGGTGGTTAGTAGGCTGAAAACTCTTTGGATTATGAGGCTGGAAAAAATTTGGCTTAAACATGTGAAATTTCTTATTCCTCCCAGGTGGTGGAGAAAAATTATTATTACCACCATCTGGGTGATAACTACTTCCAGCTTTTTGGTTGGCTAAAAATCTTTCAACCAACTCTAAAGCATGGTTAAAATCATCAAAATCTTTTTTCTCAAGATATGCCTTAAGGTCAGGAGGTACACTGTTCAAAAGATCCTCTAGCAAAATTAAAGTCAATACACCTTTATAATCACCTACAACATCCTTGTAGCGGCACCACTCCGTCAGCAGCAACATCTCCTTTCCATACTCCACCAAGGATTGTCCTTTCTTAAACCTTAACCTTCTAAATTTCTGCCTGTACTTCTCTGGCAATAACTGATAAGCCAATAACACAACATCCTTCATCTTCTCATAATCTGAAAATTCATGTTCATCTAGAGAAGTAACAGCTTGTAACTCTTTACCAATTAACTGGGTTCTAGCTAATGTGGCCCAGTTACTGTCTGGCCACTTCTGGGATTTTGCCATTTTTTCAAACATTGTGAAAAAGTTATCAGGATCATTCTCAAAAAAATTGGGAACAAACTTAATAGCATGTTCCAAATTAAATGTCTACCTTGTTACCTGCTACAGTTTGTGAAGCAGCAAACTGTCTTTCTTTCTCTCTCTCATTAGCCCTAACAATTTCTAACATTTCTCTTCCTGGATTTTAGTACGTTCAATCCTTCTCAGAGCGCTTTCTTCCCAAATTAGAGCTAATTTTAGTCTCAATATCTCTACTTCCAGACTCCTGTTACCACTAGAATCTCTACTACTTAGACATCTTAGAAATTAATAGCACAAAACACTTGGCTATTACAATAGAAATTACTTATATAAAATAACAAATCACACAACAAAGCACATAGGTACATGAAATGATTAATATATGCGCAGAAAATTATTATTATTAAATAACTCCCTAAATCACTATATATGCACACAAAAATCAGGCAGAAAAATTATAATACCTGAAAAAAAGATACTACTAATAATCCTTCCTTTAAAGACTCTGCAGGTTTCAAACTGAATTATCATTCTTAACGTGATAATTCTTCACTACAGGTTCCTATGTTATGACTCTGATGTCGTAACATAAATAAAATGGTGGTGGCTGCTAAAGGCTGCTGACACTGCTGTCTAGGGGTTATAAAACTACTCTTAAAACAGCAACTCTTGGGCCAGCATGTACTCGTATATTAAACAATATTAATTGTTGTTAGGAAGGAAGAACAAAAACTCACCTATATAAAAATATATCTATATTAATAGTAACTTATATACAACTACTACAAAAAACCACCACACTCCAGTTCACATTAACTCACTGATACTAATGAGTTAAACAAAATAAACGAACATTTATGAACAGGGAGGCTCCATAACACCGCAATTTCTGCAGGCTACATAGCCTACAGTGGAAACTTTAAATAGTCTCCAAAACACAGGCCCCTGCATACTAGGGCTTTACAAATAACATGAGAGCACTTAAAGACAAATACCTGTGGTATACACTAAAAAAAATTAGCAAAATTTCCTACTCAAACTACCGACCAAACATGATGACTTGACCCCCGTCACCACCCGTCTGATACTCAGCTGCTACTGTCCTGGCCACTGCCTGACTGACAGGAATAAAACGCGTTCGCTTACAGGGAATATTACACGTCTGCTTTCCGTATACTACACGGAAAATAACATTATATATGGAGCGTTATTTTTGTATAAATATTTATTTTACGGTACTTCGTAACACTGAGCCTCTCAGGGGTGAAGGGGGACTGATACCCGCCTCCTGGAGAAATTTTGTCCACATTTTACTTCCTAACAAATGAAACACAAAGAGTAATATTAAATAGAGTAAAGTCAACCGCAGATACAGTGAAAAGCTGTATTCCACAAGGACCAGCACTCACCCCAATCCTCTGACCGATCTTCATAGGTGACAGAGAAGCCACATCACCGTGTTCTCTCTTGCTAATGTGCCAGAATTTGCATGACAGTGTTGTCCATTAAGGACGCTGCAAATCTCCAAGTGGACATTGACGAAGTCTTCAAATGGGCATCAGAAAACAATATAAAGTTCATTGATGACTACTTTTAATTACTCTGCTTTGGAGAACTCGAGGAAATAAAAAAACTAGATCAGTTAAAAAAAAGTTCCAACCACACAATAGAGCGAAAAACTGATGCGGAGGACTTACCTCGGGTATACCTGGAGAGGGTTTCGGGTGTCAACGCCCCCGCGAGCCGGTCTGTGACCAGGCTTCCTGGTGGATCAGCATCTGATCAACCAGGCTGTTACTGTTGGCCGCACGCAAACTGACAAGCGATCCATACAGCCTAGCTGGTCAGGTACTAACTTTAGGTGCCTGCCCAGTGGATTGAAGATAGCCAGGGGTCTAGTGGTAATCCCCCTTATGTATGTTGGGAGGCAGTTGAAAAGTATTGGTCCCCTGACACTTACTGTGTTGTCTCTTAGCTTACTCGTGTCGCCCTGCTTTTCACTGGGGAAATGTTGTATTTCCTGCCTAGTATTTTGCTTTCATAAGGAGTGGTTTTGGTGTGCAAGTTTGGTACTAATCCCTCTAGGAATTTCCAAGTGCATAGTATCATACATCACTGCTGGGGATGAGTACAGTACTTCATGTATCACTGCTGGGGGTGAGTACAGTACTTCATGTATCACTGCTCGGGGTGAGTACAGTACTTCATGTATCACTGCTGGGGGTGAGTACAGTACTTCATGTATCACTGCTGGGGGTGAGTACAGTACTTCATGTATCACTGCTGGGGGTGAGTACAGTACTTCATGTATCACTGCTGGGGATGAGTACAGTACTTCATGTATCACTGCTCGGGGTGAGTACAGTACTTCATGTATCACTGCTGGTGGTGAGTACAGTACTTCGTGTATCACTGCTGGGGTGAGTACAGTACTTCATGTATCACTGCTGGGGATGAGTACAGTACTTCATGTATCACTGCTGGGGTGAGTACAGTACTTCATGTATCACTGCTGGGGGTGAGTACAGTACTTCATGTATCACTGCTGGGGATGAGTACAGTACTTCATGTATCACTGCTCGGGGTGAGTACAGTACTTCATGTATCACTGCTGGGGTGAGTACAGTACTTCATGTATCACTGCTGGGGGTGAGTACAGTACTTCGTGTATCACTGCTGGGGTGAGTACAGTACTTCGTGTATCACTGCTGGGGGTGAGTACAGTACTTCGTGTATCACTGCTGGGGGTGAGTACAGTACTTCATGTATCACTGCTGGGGGTGAGTACAGTACTTCATGTATCACTGCTGGGGGTGAGTACAGTACTTCATGTATCACTGCTGGGGATGAGTACAGTACTTCATGCATCACTGCTCGGGGTGAGTACAGTACTTCATGTATCACTGCTGGGGGTGAGTACAGTACTTCATGTATCACTGCTGGGGATGAGTACAGTACTTCATGTATCACTGCTCAGGGTGAGTACAGTACTTCATGTATCACTGCTGGGGTGAGTACAGTACTTCATGTATCACTGCTGGGGATGAGTACAGTACTTCATGTATCACTGCTCGGGGTGAGTACAGTACTTCGTGTATCACTGCTGGGGTGAGTACAGTACTTCATGTATCACTGCTGGGAGTGAGTACAGAACTTCATGTATCACTGCTGGGGGTGAGTATAGTACTTCATGTATCACTGATGGGGGTGAGTACAGTACTTCGTGTATCACTGCTGGGGTGAGTACAGTACTTCATGTATCACTGCTGGGGGTGAGTACAGTACTTCGTGTATCACTGCTGGGGTGAGTACAGCACTTCATGTATCACTGCTTGGGGTGAGTACAGTACTTCATGTATCACTGCTGGGGGTGAGTACAGTACTTCATGTATCACTGCTGGGGGAGAGTACAGTACTTCATGTATCACTGCTGGGGGTGAGTACAGTACTTCATGTATCACTGCTGGGGGTGAGTACAGTACTTCATATATCACTGCTGGGGGCGAGTACAGTACTTCGTGTATCACTGCTGGGGTGAGTACAGTACTTCATGTATCACTTCTGGGAGTGAGTACAGTACTTCATGTATCACTGCTGGGGGTGAGTACAGTACTTCGTGTATCACTGCTGGGGTGAGTACAGTACTTCATGTATCACTGCTTAGGGTGAGTACAGTACTTCATGTATCAATGCTGGGGGTGAGTACAGTACTTCATGTATCACTGCTGGGGGTGAGTACAGTACTTCGTGTATCACTGCTGGGGTGAGTACAGTACTTCATGTATCACTGCTTGGGGTGAGTACAGTACTTCATGTATCACTGCTGGGGGTGAGTACAGTACTTCATGTATCACTGATGTGGGTGAGTACAGTACTTCGTGTATCACTGCTGGGGGTGAGTACAGTACTTCATGTATCACTGCTGGGGGTGAGTACAGTACTTCATGTATCACTGCTGGGAGTGAGTACAGTACTTCATGTATCACTGCTGGGGGTGAGTACAGTACTTCATGTATCACTGCTGGGGGTGAGTACAGTACTTCGTGTATCACTGCTGGGTGTGAGTACAGTACTTAATGTATCACTGCTGGGAGTGAGTACAGTACTTCATGTATCACTGCTTGGGGTGAGTACAGTACTTCGTGTATCACGGCTGGGGTGAGTACAGTACTTCGTGTATCACTGCTGGGAGTGAGTACAGTACTTCGTGTATCACTGCTGGGGTGAGTACAGTACTTCGTGTATCACTGCTGGGGGTGAGTACAGTACTTCATGTATCACTGCTGGGAGTGAGTACAGTACTACATGTATCACTGCTGGGGGTGAGTACAGTACTTCGTGCATCACTGCTGGGGGTGAGTACAGTACTTCATGTATCACTGCTGGGGGTGAGTACAGTACTTCGTGTATCACTGCTGGGGGTGAGTACAGTACTTCATGTATCACTGCTGGGGGTGAGTACAGTACTTCATGTATCACTGCTGGGGGTGAGTACAGTACTTCGTGTATCACTGCTGGGAGTGAGTACAGTACTTCATGTATCACTGCTGGGAGTGAGTACAGTACTTCGTGTATCACTGCTGGGGGTGAGTACAGTACTTCATGTATCACTGCTGGGGGTGAGTACAGTACTTCATGTATCACTGCTGGGGGTGAGTACAGTACTTCGTGTATCACTGCTGGGGGTGAGTATAGTACTTCATGTATCACTGCTGGGAGTGAGTACAGTACTTCGTGTATCACTGCTGGGGTGAGTACAGTACTTCATGTATCACTGCTTGGGGTGAGTACAGTACTTCATGTATCACTGCTGGGGGTTAGTACAGTTCTTCGTGCATCACTGCTTGGGTGAGTACAGTACTTCATGCATCACTGCTGGGGGTGAGTACAATACTTCATGTATCACTGCTTGGGGTGAGTAGAGCACTTCGTGTATCACTGCTCGGGGTGAGTGCAGTAGTTCATGTATCACTGCTGGGGGTGAGTACAGTACTTCGTGTATCACTGCGGGGGGTGAGTACAGTTCTTCATGTATCACTGCTCGGGGCGAGTGCAGTACTTCATATATCACTGCTGGGGGTGAGTAAAGTACTTCGTGTATCACTGATGGGGGTGAGTACAGTACTTCATGTATCACTGCTGGGGGTGAGTACAGTCCTTCGTGTATCACTGCTCCGGGTGAGTGCAGTACTTCATGTATCACTGCTGGGGGTGAGTACAGTACTTCGTGTATCACTGCTGTGGGTGAGTACAGTACTTCATGTATCACTGCTGGGGGTGAGTACAGTACTTCATGTATCACTGCTGGGGGTGAGTAGAGCACTTCGTGTATCACTGCTTGGGGTGAGTACAGTACTTCATGCATCACTGCTGGGGGCGAGTACAGCACTTCGTGTATCACTGCTGAGGGTGAGTACAGTTCTTCATGTATCACTGCTGGGGGTGAGTACAGTACTTCATGTATCACTGCTGGGGGTGAGTACAGCACTTCGTGTATCACTGCTGGGGGTGAGTACAGTCCTTCATGTATCACTGCTGGGTTTGAGTACAGTACTTCGTGTATCACTGCTGGGGGTGAGTACAGCACTTCGTGTATCACTGCTGGGGTGAGTACAGTACTTCGTGTATCACTGCTGGGGGAGAGTACAGTACTTCATATATCACTGCTGGGGGTGAGTACAGTACTTCGTGTATCACTGCTGGGTTTGAGTACAGTACTTCGTGTATCACTGCTGGGGGTGAGTACAGCACTTCATGTATCACTGCTGGGGTGAGTGCAGTACTTCGTGTATCACTGCTGGGGGTGAGTACAGCACTTCGTGTATCACTGCTGGGGGTGAGTACAGTACTTCATGTATCACTGCTGGGTGTGAGTACAGTACTTCGTGTATCTCTGCTGGGGGTGAGTACAGCACTTCGTGTATCACTGCTGGGGGTGAGTACAGTACTTCGTGTATCACTGCTGGGGGTGAGTACAGTACTTCATGTATCGCTGCTGGGGGTGAGTACAGTACTTCATGTATCACTGCTGGGTTTGAGTACAGTACTTCGTGTATCACTGCTGGGGGTGAGTACAGCACTTCGTGTATCACTGCTGGGGTGAGTACAGTACTTCGTGTATCACTGCTGGGGGTGAGTACAGTACTTCATGTATCACTGCTGGGGGTGAGTACAGTACTTCGTGTATCACTGCTGGGTTTGAGTACAGTACTTCGTGTATCACTGCTGGGGGTGAGTACAGTACTTCGTGTATCACTGCTGGGTTTGAGTACAGTACTTCGTGTATCACTGCTGGGGGTGAGTACAGCACTTCATGTATCACTGCTGGGGTGAGTGCAATATTTCATGTATCACTGCTGGGGGTGAGTACAGTACTTCATGTATCACTGCTGGGGGTGAGTACAGTACTTCATGTATCCCTGCTGGGGGTGAGTACCGTACTTCATGTATCACTGCTGGGGGTGAGTACAGTACTTCGTGTATCACTGCTGGGGGTGAGTACAGTACTTCATGTATCACTGATGTGGGTGAGTACAGTACTTCATGTATCACTGCTGGGGGTGAGTACAGTACTTCGTGTATCACTGCTGGGGGTGAGTACAGTACTTCGTGCATCACTGCTGGGGGTGAGTACAGTACTTCGTGTATCACTGCTGGGGGTGAGTACAGTACTTCGTGTATCACTGCTGGGGGTGAGTACAGTACTTCGTGTATCACTGCTGGGGGTGCGTACAGAAGTTCATGTATCACTGCTGGGGGTGAGTACAGTACTTCGTGTATCACTGCTGGGGGTGAGTACAGTACTTCGTGTATCACTGCTGGGGGTGAGTACAGTACTTCGTGTATCACTGCTGGGGGTGAGTACAGTACTTCGTGTATCACTGCTGGGGGTGAGTACAGTACTTCATGTATCACTGCTGGGGGTGAGTACAGTACTTCATGTATCACTGCTGGGGGTGAGTACAGTACTTCGTGTATCACTGCTGGGGGTGAGTACAGTACTTCATGTATCACTGCTGGGGGTGAGTACAGTACTTCATGTATCACTGCTGGGGGAGAGTACAGTACTTCATGTATCACTGCTGGGGGTGAGTACAGTACTTCATGTATCACTGCTGGGGGTGAGTACAGTACTTCATGTATCACTGCTGGGGGTGAGTACAGTACTTCATGTATCACTGCTGGGGGTGAGTACAGTACTTCGTGTATCACTGCTGGGGGTGAGTACAGTACTTCATGTATCACTGCTGGGGGTGAGTACAGTACTTCATGTATCACTGCTGGGGGAGAGTACAGTACTTCATGTATCACTGCTGGGGGTGAGTACAGTACTTCATGTATCACTGCTGGGGGTGAGTACAGTACTTCATGTATCACTGCTGGGGGTGAGTACAGTACTTCATGTATCACTGCTGGGGGTGAGTACAGTTCTTCATGTATCACTGCTGGGGGTGAGTACAGTACTTCATGTATCACTGCTGGGGGTGAGTACAGTACTTCATGTATCACTGCTGGGGGTGAGTACAGTACTTCATGTATCACTGCTGGGGGTGAGTACAGTACTTCATGTATCACTGCTGGGGGTGAGTACAGTACTTCATGTATCACTGCTGGGGGTGAGTACAGTACTTCATGTATCACTGCTGGGGGTGAGTACAGTACTTCGTGTATCACTGCTGGGGGTGAGTACAGTACTTCATGTATCACTGCTGGGGGTGAGTACAGTACTTCATGTATCACTGCTGGGGGTGAGTACAGTACTTCATGTATCACTGCTGGGGGTGAGTACAGTACTTCATGTATCACTGCTGGGGGTGAGTACAGTACTTCGTGTATCACTGCTGGGGGTGAGTACAGTACTTCATGTATCACTGCTGGGGGTGAGTACAGTACTTCGTGTATCACTGCTGGGGGAGTACAGTACTTCATGTATCACTGCTGGGGGTGAGTACAGTACTTCATGTATCACTGCTGGGGGTGAGTACAGTACTTCGTGTATCACTGCTGGGGGTGAGTACAGTACTTCATGTATCACTGCTGGGGGTGAGTACAGTACTTCATGTATCACTGCTGGGGGTGAGTACAGTACTTCATGTATCACTGCTGGGAGTGAGTACAGTACTTCATGTATCACTGCTGGGGGTGAGTACAGTACTTCATGTATCACTGCTGGGGGTGAGTACAGTACTTCATGTATCACTGCTGGGAGTGAGTACAGTACTTCATGTATCACTGCTGGGGGTGAGTACAGTACTTCATGTATCACTGCTGGGGGTGAGTACAGTACTTCATGTATCACTGCTGGGGGTGAGTACAGTACTTCATGTATCACTGCTGGGGGTGAGTACAGTACTTCATGTATCACTGCTGGGGGTGAGTACAGTACTTCATGTATCACTGCTGGGGGTGAGTACAGTACTTCATGTATCACTGCTGGGGGTGAGTACAGTACTTCATGTATCACTGCTGGGGGTGAGTACAGTACTTCGTGTATCACTGCAGGGGGTGAGTACAGTACTTCATGTATCACTGCTGGGGGTGAGTACAGTACTTCATGTATCACTGCTTGGGGTGAGTACAGCACTTCGTGTATCACTGCTGGGGGTGAGTACAGTACTTCGTGTATCACTGCTGGGGGTGAGTACAGTACTTCATGTATCACTGCTTGGGGTGAGTACAGTACTTCATGTATCACTGCTGGGGGTGAGTACAGTACTTCATGTATCACTGCTGGGGGTGAGTACAGTACTTCATGTATCACTGCTGGGGGTGAGTACAGTACTTCGTGTATCACTGCTGGGGGTGAGTACAGTACTTCATGTATCACTGCTGGGGGTGAGTACAGTACTTCATGTATCACTGCTTGGGGTGAGTACAGCACTTCGTGTATCACTGCTGGGGGTGAGTACAGTACTTCGTGTATCACTGCTGGGGGTGAGTACAGTACTTCATGTATCACTGCTTGGGGTGAGTACAGTACTTCATGTATCACTGCTGGGGGTGAGTACAGTACTTCATGTATCACTGCTGGGGGTGAGTACAGTACTTCATGTATCACTGCTGGGAGTGAGTACAGTACTTCATGTATCACTGCTTTGGGTGAGTACAGTACTTCATGTATCACTGCTGGGGGTGAGTACAGTACTTCATGTATCACTGCTGGGGGTGAGTACAGTACTTCATGTATCACTGCTTGGGGTGAGTACAGCACTTCGTGTATCACTGCTGGGGGTGAGTACAGTACTTCGTGTATCACTGCTGGGGGTGAGTACAGTACTTCATGTATCACTGCTTGGGGTGAGTACAGTACTTCATGTATCACTGCTGGGGGTGAGTACAGTACTTCATGTATCACTGCTGGGGGTGAGTACAGTACTTCATGTATCACTGCTGGGAGTGAGTACAGTACTTCATGTATCACTGCTTTGGGTGAGTACAGTACTTCATGTATCACTGCTGGGGGTGAGTACAGTACTTCGTGTATCACTGCTGGGGGTGAGTACAGTACTTCATGTATCACTGCTTGGGGTGAGTACAGTACTTCATGTATCACTGCTGGGGGTGAGTACAGTACTTCGTGTATCACTGCTGGGGTGAGTACAGTACTTCATGTATCACTGCTGGGAGTGAGTACAGTACTTCGTGTATCACTGCTGGGGTGAGTACAGTACTTCATGTATCACTGCTGGGAGTGAGTACAGTACTTCATGTATCACTGCTGGGGGTGAGTACAGTACTTCATGTATCACTGCTGGGGTGAGTACAGTACTTCATGTATCACTGCTGGGGGTGAGTACAGTACTTCATGTATCACTGCTGGGGTGAGTACAGTACTTCATGTATCACTGCTGGGAGTGAGTACAGTACTTCATGTATCACTGCTGGGGGTGAGTACAGTACTTCATGTATCACTGCTGGGGGTGAGTACAGTACTTCATGTATCACTGCTGGGGGTGAGTACAGTACTTCATGTATCACTGCTGGGGGTGAGTACAGTACTTCATGTATCACTGCTGGTGGTGAGTACAGTACTTCATGTATCACTGCTGGGGGTGAGTACAGTACTTCATGTATCACTGCTGGGGGTGAGTACAGTACTTCATGTATCACTGCTGGGGGTGAGTACAGTACTTCATGTATCACTGCTGGGGGTGAGTACAGTACTTCATGTATCACTGCTGGGGGTGAGTACAGTACTTCATGTATCACTGCTGGGGGTGAGTACAGTACTTCATGTATCACTGCTGGGGGTGAGTACAGTACTTCGTGTATCACTGCTGGGGGTGAGTACAGTACTTCATGTATCACTGCTGGGGGTGAGTACAGTACTTCGTGTATCACTGCTGGGGGTTAGTACAGTACTTCATGTATCACTGCTGGGGGTGAGTACAGTACTTCATGTATCACTGCTGGGAGTGAGTACAGTACTTCATGTATCACTGCTGGGGGTGAGTACAGTACTTCGTGTATCACTGCTGGGGGTGAGTACAGTACTTCATGTATCACTGCTGGGGGTGAGTACAGTACTTCATGTATCACTGCTGGGGGTGAGTACAGTACTTCATGTATCACTGCTGGGAGTGAGTACAGTACTTCATGTATCACTGCTGGGGGTGAGTACAGTACTTCATGTATCACTGCTGGGGGTGAGTACAGTACTTCATGTATCACTGCTGGGAGTGAGTACAGTACTTCATGTATCACTGCTGGGGGTGAGTACAGTACTTCATGTATCACTGCTGGGGGTGAGTACAGTACTTCATGTATCACTGCTGGGGGTGAGTACAGTACTTCATGTATCACTGCTGGGGGTGAGTACAGTACTTCATGTATCACTGCTGGGGGTGAGTACAGTACTTCATGTATCACTGCTGGGGGTGAGTACAGTACTTCATGTATCACTGCTGGGGGTGAGTACAGTACTTCATGTATCACTGCTGGGGGTGAGTACAGTACTTCGTGTATCACTGCAGGGGGTGAGTACAGTACTTCATGTATCACTGCTGGGGGTGAGTACAGTACTTCATGTATCACTGCTTGGGGTGAGTACAGCACTTCGTGTATCACTGCTGGGGGTGAGTACAGTACTTCGTGTATCACTGCTGGGGGTGAGTACAGTACTTCATGTATCACTGCTTGGGGTGAGTACAGTACTTCATGTATCACTGCTGGGGGTGAGTACAGTACTTCATGTATCACTGCTGGGGGTGAGTACAGTACTTCATGTATCACTGCTGGGGGTGAGTACAGTACTTCGTGTATCACTGCTGGGGGTGAGTACAGTACTTCATGTATCACTGCTGGGGGTGAGTACAGTACTTCATGTATCACTGCTTGGGGTGAGTACAGAACTTCGTGTATCACTGCTGGGGGTGAGTACAGTACTTCGTGTATCACTGCTGGGGGTGAGTACAGTACTTCATGTATCACTGCTTGGGGTGAGTACAGTACTTCATGTATCACTGCTGGGGGTGAGTACAGTACTTCATGTATCACTGCTGGGGGTGAGTACAGTACTTCATGTATCACTGCTGGGAGTGAGTACAGTACTTCATGTATCACTGCTTTGGGTGAGTACAGTACTTCATGTATCACTGCTGGGGGTGAGTACAGTACTTCATGTATCACTGCTGGGGGTGAGTACAGTACTTCATGTATCACTGCTTGGGGTGAGTACAGCACTTCGTGTATCACTGCTGGGGGTGAGTACAGTACTTCGTGTATCACTGCTGGGGGTGAGTACAGTACTTCATGTATCACTGCTTGGGGTGAGTACAGTACTTCATGTATCACTGCTGGGGGTGAGTACAGTACTTCATGTATCACTGCTGGGGGTGAGTACAGTACTTCATGTATCACTGCTGGGAGTGAGTACAGTACTTCATGTATCACTGCTTTGGGTGAGTACAGTACTTCATGTATCACTGCTGGGGGTGAGTACAGTACTTCGTGTATCACTGCTGGGGGTGAGTACAGTACTTCATGTATCACTGCTTGGGGTGAGTACAGTACTTCATGTATCACTGCTGGGGGTGAGTACAGTACTTCGTGTATCACTGCTGGGGTGAGTACAGTACTTCATGTATCACTGCTGGGAGTGAGTACAGTACTTCGTGTATCACTGCTGGGGTGAGTACAGTACTTCATGTATCACTGCTGGGAGTGAGTACAGTACTTCATGTATCACTGCTGGGGGTGAGTACAGTACTTCATGTATCACTGCTGGGGTGAGTACAGTACTTCATGTATCACTGCTGGGGGTGAGTACAGTACTTCATGTATCACTGCTGGGGTGAGTACAGTACTTCATGTATCACTGCTGGGAGTGAGTACAGTACTTCATGTATCACTGCTGGGGGTGAGTACAGTACTTCATGTATCACTGCTGGGGGTGAGTACAGTACTTCATGTATCACTGCTGGGGGTGAGTACAGTACTTCATGTATCACTGCTGGGGGTGAGTACAGTACTTCATGTATCACTGCTGGTGGTGAGTACAGTACTTCATGTATCACTGCTGGGGGTGAGTACAGTACTTCATGTATCACTGCTGGGGGTGAGTACAGTACTTCATGTATCACTGCTGGGGGTGAGTACAGTACTTCGTGGAACCGAGATCTCAGCCTCAGACTTTAATCTGTTAACTATTACTTTCAAGTGTTCTGTTTCTTAGGAAGTTATAGATCCATCTATCGGCTTTTCTTCTTATTTCTTTATCTCCCATTTTATGCTCTTTTACACCATGGTCGCACTCGTTTGTATTTTGTTTGTCCTCCAGTGCATCTGAGACCATGTCATACTGGCATCTGAGACCATGTCATACTGGCATCTGAGATCATGTCATACTGGCATCTGAGATCATGTCATAGTGGCATCTGTGATCATGTCATACTGGCATCTGAGATCATGTCATACTGGCATCTGAGATCATGTCATACTGGCATCTGAGACCATGTCATACTGGCATCTGAGATCATGTCATAGTGGCATGTAAGACCATGTCATAGTGGCATCTGAGACCATGTCATAGTGGCATCTGAGACCATGTCATAGTGGCATCTAAGACCATGTCATAATGGCATCTAAGACCATGTCATAGTGGCATCTGAGACCATATCATAGTGGCATCTAAGACCATGTCATAGTGGCATCTAAGACCATGTCATAGTGGCATCAGAGACCATGTCATACTGGCATCTGAGACCATGTCATACTGGCATCTAAGACCATGTCATAGTGGCATCTGAGACCATATCATAGTGGCATCTGAGACCATGTCATACTGGCATCTAAGACCATGTCATACTGGCATCTAAGACCATGTCATAGTGGCATCTAAGACCATGTCATAGTGGCATCTGAGACCATGTCATAGTGGCATCTGAGACCATGTCATAGTGGCATCTGAGACCATATCATAGTGGCATCTAAGACCATGTCATACTGCATCTAAGACCATATCATAGTGGCATCTTAGACCATGTCATAGTGGCATCTGAGACTATGTCATAGTGGCATCTGAGACCATGTCATAGTGGCATCTGAGACCATGTCACAGTGGCATCTGAGACCATGTCATAGTGGCATCTGAGACCATGTCATAGTGGCATCTGAGACCATGTCTTAGTGGCATCTGAGACCATGTCATAGTGGCATCTTAGACCATGTCATACTGGGATCTAAGACCATGTCATAGTGGCATCTAAGACCATGTCATACTGGCATCTAACACCATATCGTAGTGGCATCTAAGACCATGTCATAGTGGCATCTGAGACCATGTCATAGTGGCATCTGAGACCATGTCATAGTGGCATCTGAGATCATGTCATAGTGGCATCTGAGACCATGTCATAGTGGCATCTAAGACCATGTCATAGTGGCATCTAACACCATGTCATAGTGGCATCTAAGACCATGTCATAGTGGCATCTGAGACCATATCAGAGTGACATCTGAGACCATGTCATAGTGGCATCTAAGACCATGTCATACTGGCATCTAAGACCATGTCATAGAGGCATCTAAGACAATGTCATAGTGGCATCTAAGACAATGTCATAGTGGCATCTAAGACAATGTCATAGTGGCATCTAAGACCATATCATAGTGGCATCTAAGACCATGTCATAGTGGCATTTAAGACCATGTCATACTGGCATCTAAGACCATGTCATAGTGGCATCTAAGACCATGTCATGGTGGCATCTAAGACCATGTCATAGTGGCATCTAAGACCATGTCATAGTGGCATCTAAGACCATATCATAGTGGAATCTAAGACCAAGTCATAGCCGCATCTGAGACCATGTCATAGTGGCTTCGAAGACCATGTCATAGTGGCATCTAAGACCATATCATAGTGGCATCTACGACCATATCATAGTGGCATCTAAGACCATGTCATAGTGGCATCTAAGACCATGTCATAGTGGCATCTAAGACCATGTCATAGTGGCATCTAAGACCATGTCATAGTGGCATCTAAGACCATGTCATAGTGGCATCTAAGACTATTGTAACCCAGGAATTCAAAGGCCTGTTATCCTAGGTGTAAAGGGAGCAAAATAAACACAGCAGAAAAACTTTTGACTTATATTATCCTCTCACCAAGTAAGAAGAGAAGTATGTACACTATACACTATGTACAACAATAGGTATTAGTGCATGCCACGATAAGCAAGGCAGAATAGAAGCAACTAGAGAGCAGACCGTGCTTCAACCAGCTCTAGAATGGAAATAACAAGGGCAGACAGGCGGGTGGTACCCACAACACCTCTGCGATTGCCAGAACCATCTTCTCATTGGCTGAACCTGAGTACTGATCGAATGATGGGACCCCATCGTCTGACCCTAGTACTGGTATGCTGGGTGTGTACAGGCGCCGAATAAAGGTTATGTACTCTTTACATGCCACACCCCCACCCCGAGAGGGCTCAGGAACAGGCTCCCACCTCCCATTGGTAACCATGCCATCACGTAATGGGACCGCTTTTCCTCTCAACCATCCAACTCTTAGATAGAGCTCAACTTTACTCGCAACATAAAGCCAAACCCTAAACTCAGAGCAAGACAACAGACAGTAGGGCTAAAGTAGGTCTAAGGTATGGGTGGATGGTAGCCCGCACCCCGTCGCTGAAAAAAAAAAAAACACTACATACGTAAATGGGGAAAATAGAGCTATGTGGTTACCATAGGTCCCTAACACATCCTAATCTAATACATATAGAATTTAAACTCTGGACAGAGAATCTGCCAACTTATTTTCTTTGCCGGCAATGTGTATCATTCTGAGAGAATAGGGTTGCAGTCGTAGACTCCATCTCATGAGCCTCTTATCATGGTTCTTCACGGCTTGGAGATATACCTGAGGGTTGTGGTACTATAGATGGTCCACCAGTGAAGTCTGGCCCACATAAACATCGAAGTGCTCCAAAGCCAGTACCAGCATGAGGGTTTCTTTATCAATGGTAAAGTAAGCCTTTTGGTGCAGCTGGAACTTTGCTGAGAAGAAGGCCACAGGCTGCAACCCCTCATCCCCGTTTTGCAACAGTACTGCCCCAACCCCAGACTCTCAAGCATCAACCTGTATTGAGAAAGGTTTGGAGAAGTCTGGAGACAAAAGAATGGGTGCAGTACACAATAATCTTTTTGTTTTTGTAAAAGCATTTTGACACTCTGGGGTCCAATTAAAGGGAACTTTGTGACTGGTAAGAGAGGTAAGAGCGGATACAATATCTGAATTTTTTTACAGAATCCGTAAAATCCTATCATGCCTAGGAAACGTTGAAGAGATTTCCTATCATGCGGAACTGGATAATCTTTAATGGCAAGAACTTTATCAAATTTAGGAGCAACTTTGCCACTACCTACTTCATGGCCTAGAAAAGTGACAGTGGCCTGGCCAAAGGAAGACTTAGATAAATTAGCAGTTAATTAAAGGGGAACTCTGAAAGGTCTCAAAGAGAGTCTTAAACCTAAACAGGTGTCGATCCCAAGTATCAGACACCACCACTATGTCGTCTAGGTAAGCTGCCGTGCCTTCAAGTCCTTTAATAGCCTGATGGATAAGTTTCTGGAATGAAGAGGGAGAAATTTTCATTCCGAAGGGGGTAACAGTATATTGATAATGACCTCCTGGAATTATGAAGGCAGAGATTTCCTTCGCCTTATCCGTCAAAGGTACCTGAGAGTAACTTTAAGGAGATCTAACTTGGACACAAAAGTAGCCTTACCCACAAAGTCGATTACGTCATCCAGACGAGGAAGAGGGTAAACATCTGTGATTGTGACCTCATTCACCTTACGGTAGTCTGTACACATGTGAAAACCTTCATCAGCTTTTTTAACAAGGATACACGGTGAAGTCCATGGACTAGATGACTCCTCCACTAACCCATGCTCTAACAGAAATTCTACATCTTGCTGAAGTAGCTTCTGCTTTTCAGGATTAGTTGTGTAGGGGGAGAGTTTAATAGGTTTAGAGTTCCCCACATCTTCGTCATGATAACCTGCTGTACATTTTTTCAGCACATCCGAAAAAATATCAGGGTATGACTGTAGAAGCGCAGTTAAACTTGTTGCTTGAGTTTCAGACAGCCCCACCATTAAAGGGCTAGGGTCCTTCAGGAGGACAGAGTTTGGAAGCTTGACATTAATTTCAGAAATAGAGTGCAAAGAGTCAGGGTCGTCCTCAGAGGAAGAGGATGGAGTCACTATTGGGACTTTACCTGGTGTATTAAACTTTTTAATTTGATTAATGTGGTAAGTTTTAGTTTTTGAGGTCTTATCAATGGGAGCTACCACAATTTACATCAGATAATCTACTTACAATCTGCATAGGTCCCGTAAATCTAGTTTTCTAGGTGTGGCCAGGTATAGGTTCCTGCACCAACACCTTGTCTCCTGGATGGGAGGAGCGAAATTGTGCATTTCTGTCATACCTCTGTTTCATCTTGTTTTGAGCTGCCTTTAGATTAGTCTTGGCTAACTGACGTGCCACCTGCAACCTTAAAAACGGGTTGTAGAGTGCTGAGCTAACGTCTTCTCTCATCCATCCTTCTTTGAGCACCCAAAGAGGACCTCGTACATTGTGCCCAAAGATCAGCTCAAACGGACTATACCTGGTAGACTCCTGCACAGTTTCCCTTATTGAAAACAGCAACAAAGGCAGTGATTCATCCCAGTCTGTAGGAAAATGCATGCATAAAGTTCTCATCATGGTTTTTAACGTCTGATGGAATCTTTCCAAGGCGCCTTGGGACTGAGGATGATAGGCAGTGGATAAGTTGTGGATTATCCCTAACCTAGTTAATGCTTCCCTAAATGCTTTGGCAGTGAAGTTAGTACCTTGATCACTTTGAATAGATTTAGAAATGCCAAAACAAGATATAAATCTGGTTAAAGCCTTGAGAATGGCTTTAGTATTAATATTGTGCATAGGAATTGCTTCTGGGTATCTCATTACTCTATCCATAATGGTAAATAAGTACTGATTTCCAGACTTGGACTTAGGTAGTGGACCTACACAATCTATAATTAATTCTGCAAAAGGTTCTCCATCAGCAGGTGTAGGCTGGAGAGGTGGAGGTTTAATGGAATGTTCAGGTTTCCCTACTTGCTGACATTCTCGGCAACATCGGATATGATTCTTCGCATCCTGCATTAATTTTGGCCAATAGAATTCTTTTGTGATTCTATATAATGTTTCAGTAATTCCTAAGTGACCTCTTAATGAAGTATTATGAGCTATATTCAATATTTGAGGTCTAAACTTTGTTGGAACCACTAACCTGTCAGACAATTGTCGGCCCTCTATCTCCTTACCAGTCTCAGTGCAGATCAAATAATCGTTTTTAAGTGTATACTTGACCGGATGAACCGAAAATGATTTACCCATGGTTGCCTGAAAAACGAAATTCAAAGAAGGGTCTTTTTGTTGTTCCTCTCGGAAGGACAGTCTCTCTGGCATGGAAACTGAGATATCTGGCAATCCTGTAACCCTGGAATTGGAAGGCTTGATCAATTGTCTGTTCACAATATTTACGAGGCTCTGGCCAGTTTTCCTCGTAAAACAAATTGGCTATTCCGAGATCAGAGTCGTCCAAGGATAGGTCAGCATTCTCGGCAGACAACCCTTTGGATGTTGCCCGAGAAGAATTAATCATAAAGGATTCAGGACAAACACTAGCAGTGGTAATGTTATTACCCAGTAATAACATGGCATCTTTCATAGGAAATCCTTCGGATACACCTGCAGTCAAATATCCAGTGTAATGTTGATAAATTAGACACATGTGCAACTCTTGGGTATCTTTATTGAGGAAACGTTTCGCCACACAGTGGCTTCATCAGTCCATACATAGGAGAAACTTGAAGAACAGGAGGAGAATGAGGTAATCAGTCCCTCAACCTTGAGTCAATGTGTTCAGTCCATCAATCTTGAGTAGAATACGGCAGATGAGCGGAGAAGCAGCTTATAAACCGTATGGCAGGAGAGATGCAGCAGTCATAGGTGGTGTCATATTTGTTCAATGTGGAAGTAGGTTGTGCCCAAGAATTAGGCAAGCGAAGAATTCCTAAGTATTAAGATCCCAAGAAGCTGCAGTGTCTGACAGGTTTGTAGATGAATGGTTCAGAGAACCGACATGTTGATAAATTAGACACATGTGCAACTCTTGGGTACTCCTTCTATTATAAGAGAGCAATATGCTCCAATATCTCTAAAGATTCTGACTTCAGTTGTTTCTGAGTCTTTCTGAAGGGCATACGACTCTGACAGTAATAAGGGACCATCCCTTTCTCTACTTCTTTCAAGGACATGTTGCTAGGGACACTATAGATTTTCCCTAATGATTGAGGTTTATTTGGACAGCTGGGCGGATGTGACCTACTTTATTGCATAGGAAGCAGACGACAGGCTTGACCTTAGCTCCCTGCTGACGTTGTAACTGGTGTTGCTCTGGAAGGTGTCACTCTGGCTGTTGTCGAGTTGCATTATGTTGAGTGGTTTGTTACTCACCAGGTTCACCATAAGCTGAGTAGCGTGGCTCACCAGGTGACATAGTTGGCTGACGTAGACGTTCTCCTTCCGGCTGGCACTTCATCCTCCAATGTTGATGATCTCTGCTCATGCCAGGCTGTTGAAAAGAGAAATGGAGCCGCTCGGACAAGGAGCGGTTGGTTTCGAAGGTATCAGCCAACCTGGCTGCCTCCAATGCAGTGATTAAGACACCATCCTGCAGAAAGACTCTAACCTCTGGAACCACAGACTCCAGCAGGTTATCTACAAAGATAAGCTGCACAGAATCATCAAAGGCGGCGACTCCACTTGCTTTATACCAGCTGGTAAAAGCTTTGGTCTGCTGCTGCACGAAATCCACCAGGGATTGACCAAGCTGTCGTCTGCCTAACTTGAATGACTTCCTATACTTGGCTGGAATGCATTGGTATGCTCTAAGGACTGTGGTCTTCACCACCAGATAGTTGCTAAATTCAGTGTCATTTAATCCTGATGTAAACTCTTGTGCCTTACCAAACAATGCTGTGTAAACCAACGACTCCCAATGGTGTTCCGGCCACCTCAAGGCTCAAGCCTGATTTTTTAAAGTTTCGAAA
Source organism: Cherax quadricarinatus (assembly GCF_038502225.1). Lineage (NCBI taxonomy): Eukaryota > Metazoa > Arthropoda > Malacostraca > Decapoda > Parastacidae > Cherax > Cherax quadricarinatus. The sequence goes on along the minus strand of NC_091336.1, from coordinate 30,630,783 downwards.
AATTGTTCTGTTTCTGCCTCATTGAAGCGGGGACCAGCAGTACTGCTTTCTGTAAACTAAAGTCATTTGCAACTTGAGAAAACTGCCTTCTTTCTTTTTCCCTATCAAATTCTTCCTTGGCATATGCCCTCTGTTCCCTAGTCTGCTCAAGATTGATTTTCGCCAACTCAAGTGCCAACGCAGCAGCTTCACCTTCAAACAATCCTGTCGCATGAGACTGACGATTTTGCTCAGTTGAAGTATCATTTTCGTCCTGCGAGAACATCGGGTTTTTACTCCTGGCTCCCGTAGAAATGCGATATCTAATAATGATAGAGATCTCCAGTGAATACTAGAAAGGACTGCCCTTCTAGCATCCAGCCTGTTACTGGGTTTTTGTAACAAGTAGTCAGTATCCTGGTCCAATTATCCATTAGAATTTAGTAAGATTCAACAGTGCTTCAGGATTACAACTGGTAGGCTACTAACTAAAGAAATTAAGATTTGGTAAGTTTATTAATAACAATAAAGTTGTCTAGGCATATAAGATCAAAGTAAATTAAATTAATCAATTGAATATAATATAGGATACAAGTTCCTACACTTTTCTCGTGTACAGTAGTATTGTGCTGAAGGTACATATCACATCTTTATGGCTTTTAAATACCATCTGGTACATTGTTAGCATTTAATAACATAATACATATATGTACAAGTAAATTTGTGTGTATATGTGTAAGCGCTCTAAGTAGTTCGCTATGTCTCAAGACTCGACTAGACTTAACCAGTGACTGACTAAAAGTCCTCACATAAACTAACTTCTTGACCAACCTGGCAATCAGAACAGCTTGCTTGAACAATAAAGCGACTGTTAAGCCGAACAGCAATATAACAAGCAACAGTGACACAGAATCAGGAACAAGGAGATAATATAACGACCCTAAGTAGGGACCATCTGCAGATCCTCCACAAAAGTCACAAAACTCCCATACTACTGAATCTAAGTTCAGCATTAGAAAATCCCCGACTGTGATAGTACACAGATACCAGTACAAATTAGGTCAAAAGCTATAGCTCAGGACCTGAGTTTATCAGAGTGTCTATGCAACACACAACCTCAGTACAACATCGAAAATCATTAAGTCTAGGCTATGTTCTGTGATCAGACTTACACAGAACTAACAACAAGAAAGCGACAGAGACGATCTTCCAACAAGGGCCAGCAAGGGAGAGTTGGAGTTGGAGTTGGAGAGGCCAACTTGTTGGAAGGCACGCCAAACAGACAAGAGCTAGTGCAGGCCAGGCAGCCTCTCACTCCTGGGGAGGTTTGATCACCCCACCCTGATCACGTGACTCTCCGAGGACTGCTGCTGCCCAGCAACACAGAAGCCGGCAGCGAAACAAGTGAAGTGAAAACTACAGTAGTTAGACAATGCTGTCAGCTACTTAATACTCTCGAACAATGAGCACTGAATATATAAATGTTACATCCTACCTAATAATATAACTAAGTCAAATAATAATATAAAGCAATATATTTACGATTTAGCTAATATCGCAAATATAAGCAATATAAAATTATATGAACAGGTAATATGCATTATATACATTGTGACCCATTCAGGGGTCGCAACACAATGGAATGAGCAATTTGCCAACAACACTGTAGAGAAAATTTAGACAAGTTTAATAAAGTGAATTCAGATAATAGACATCTGACTCGTCTAGGCGGCACACCCCAAAGTAACACTCTATTTGCAATACATGCTTAGCTATGCACAGTACAACTGCAGAATACACACATACAATAGGAAGGTTGATACACAATAACAAAAGTGACTGCAAAATATTCACACAACAGCAAGATTGACCATAGCAAAGTGAGCACAATGAACAAGATAATAGCAAGCTGTCAACGATCATACAATAGCAGGCTGATCATAAAAAGCAAAGCTGACACACAAAGTTTCATAAAGCATTGGCAAAGCTACACAATGTTCCTGCTCCAGCTTCACCCTAGGCTCAAGTCGTGCTCTAAGTCGAGCTCCAGATCCCGGACAGGCCCCCACATTATAACCCAGGAATTCAAATGCTTGTTATCCTGGGTGTAAAGGGAGCAATATAAACACAGCATAAAAACTTTTGACTTACATTATCCTTCACCAAGTAAGAACCGAAGTATGTACACTATATACACTATGTACAACAATAGGTATTAGTGCACTTCACTGTAAGCAAGGCAGAATAGATGCAGCATATAGCAGCAGCAGCAGCAGCAGCAGCAGTGGTCTCCAGAATGGGCACTATCCTATTGACCATTAATTTGAATTTCGTGTAGCTTCAGTATTTTCAATAGATTGCGTTAATGATAGCAATTAGGGAAGTCTTTATAAACTTTCGTAATCATAAATCTTCTATATTATATAATCTAGTTTCTTGGTATTGCATAAGATATCCAACATCGTCTCTGTGCTGGGCACTTGTGGACATCACGTTTGCAGGTGTTCAGACCTTCAAAGATCTTAATATCCAGAGATCTCACTGTTTTCTCTACATATATTTTGTCACATAACCCACATTGTATTGTGTGTATTTCTGTGTAAGTGACAGAGTCGTTCATGAGTTTCTGCACTGAATTTTGAACAGTAATTGAATATCTGACAGAAAATTTGTTTATTTAGATTTCAGTAAGGCCTTCGATAGAGTACCTCTCAGAAGACTGTTAAGTGGCAGGAGGTAAAGATCTAACATGGTTCGAGACATGGCTCAGCAGTTGAGAGCGAAAAGCTTGCATCAATAGGATAACAAGAGGTGTTCCACAAGGATCAGTTTAGGTTCGTTGTTGTTCATAATTTACATTAATGATCTTGACGAATGAATAACGAGTGTCGTGAGTTAATTCGCCCATGACTCAAAAAATAGGCCGAATAATAGATTCTGAAAAGTTCAGCCATGATGTTTAGGAGGATTTTGAACAAATTTATGTAAGTGTCTTAAAAGTGTCAGATGCAATTCAATGTGGACGAGTGTAAAGTTCATTTCCATGGGAATGAAAATAACTCTCATAGTTACCATGCAGGAGACGGGAGCCATGGTAAGCAGAAATTTGAATACAAGACAACAATGCCTAAGTTTACTTATTTAAGCTAACAGATAACTTAGATTTATATCAAGAAATGTAAGTAACAGGAGATCAAAATTATTTTGCAGCTCTGTACATCACATCACTAATCAAGCTTAATTATCTTGGAGCAGCAAAGGAAGTGCATTTTAAGTTATCTATTCATCTAGAATTTGGTTAGAGTGAATATCAGTAGTAATCGATCAGTGTATGTAGCTATATAACTTGTCAGTATAAACCACTAAGTTAAACAGTGCTTGTCAATAATGAAACGTTTGCCGTGCACACCACTAAGGACTGCTGGTTAGTTAGTTTGACACTAAGGGTGTCAGGTCAGTGTTATGTCAACGTAACCTGCTCAGTCTCAGTAAACAATGAATATAACTAAAATATCCGTTCAGTATACTACAAGTCAGTGTTAATGCTTTAGTTACCTTCAGTGTAAATTATAACCGGTCACTTTGAGTCCAGTAAGTAACTGGTAAGGTAAGGTAAACAGATAAAAGCATGTGGCATAGGAAAGAAGCCAAGAGTATATTGCTAAGGTAAGAGGCCAAGAGTATGTTGCTAAGGTAAGAGGCCTAGAGTATGTTGCTAAGGTAAGAGGCCAAGAGTATGTTGCTAAGGTAAGAGGCCAAGAGTATGTCGCTAAGGTAAGAGGCCTAGAGTATGTTGCTAAGGTAAGAGGCCAAGAGTATGTTGCTAAGGTAAGAGGCCAAGAGTATGTTGCTAAGGTAAGAGGCCTAGAGTATGTTGCTAAGGTAAGAGGCCAAGAGTATGTTGCTAAGGTAAGAGGCCAAGAGTATGTTGCTAAGGTAAGAGGCCAAGAGTATGTCGCTAAGGTAAGAGGCCAAGAGTATGTTGCTAAGGTAAGAGGCCTAGAGTATGTCGCTAAGGTAAGAGGCCAAGAGTATGTCGCTAAGGTAAGAGGCCAAGAGTATGTTGCTAAGGTAAGAGGCCAAGAGTATGTTGCTAAGGTAAGAGGCCAAGAGTATGTTGCTAAGGTAAGAGGCCAAGAGTATGTTGCTAAGGTAAGAGGCCAAGAGTATGTTGCTAAGGTAAGAGGCCAAGAGTATGTTGCTAAGGTAAGAGGCCAAGAGTATGTCGCTAAGGTAAGAGGCCAAGAGTATGTTGCTAAGGTAAGAGGCCAAGAGTATGTTGCTAAGGTAAGAGGCCAAGAGTATGTTGCTAAGGTAAGAGGCCAAGAGTATGTCGCTAAGGTAAGAGGCCAAGAGTATGTTGCTAAGGTAAGAGGCCTAGAATATGTCGCTAAGGTAAGAGGCCAAGAGTATGTCGCTAAGGTAAGAGGCCAAGAGTATGTTGCTAAGGTAAGAGGCCTAGAGTATGTCGCTAAGGTAAGAGGCCAAGAGTATGTTGCTAAGGTAAGAGGCCAAGAGTATGTTGCTAAGGTAAGAGGCCTAGAATATGTCGCTAAGGTAAGAGGCCAAGAGTATGTTGCTAAGGTAAGAGGCCTAGAATATGTCGCTAAGGTAAGAGGCCAAGAGTATGTTGCTAAGGTAAGAGGCCTAGAGTATGTCGCTAAGGTAAGAGGCCAAGAATATGTCGCTAAGGTAAGAGGCCAAGAGTATGTTGATATGCTGATATGGTAATTTAGTCAGTGCTGTTACAACGCTAATACTTTCAGTGTATGTTGCGGAGTGAACCAGGTCAGTGTTTGTCAGTAAGATTATCTGTCAGTGTACGTCGTTAACGTAAGCGGGTGAGTGTTATGTCGTTAAAGTAACAAAGTCAGTTTGTGTCTTGATTAGTGTAGTACATATGCCAGGAATGATATAAACAACTGCGTCGTAAACATTGACGCAACACAAAGGTAATTTCTATTACTTTCGGGTCACTTGATGGTAACTCTCACAATAATTGCTATTGCGTGCAGGTCATTTGTTGCTAACACTCGCAATAAAATTAGAGTTATACAACAGAGAATTGCAGAGGGACTGTAAAGAGAAGAATGAAAAGTTACTGATGAGATATACGTACAGTGATGTATAAAAAAAAGGATATAGACAGAGTACAATATAAATATTGGAATAAAAACCAAATAATTTATTTTACATAACGCACAATGTTGAGTATTATTATTATTATTATTATTATTATTATTATTATTATTATTATTATTATTATTATTATTATTATTATTATTATCATTATTATTATTATTATTATCATTATTATTATTATTATTATTATTATTATTATTATTATTATTATTATTATCATTATTATTATTATTATTATTATTATTATTATTATTATTATATTATTATTATTATTATTATTATTTGTTTGTAGTATTAGCAGTGGTAGTAGAATTAGGTAATGGAAATCCCAAATAGAACTTGCAGTACCCAGGAAACAAGTTTACTTTCTTCTCCCACAGCCCAGGAGGTTTTCATGGTACATATGTTTATATATTCTTCAATGCCACGTATACTATATTCATAAGCCATATTACATGGCTCTCAGTGAGTGAACAGATGAATGGGTAATGACGCAAACCTGGGTGTTAGCAGAGGCTAGCCCAACACTCTTCCATCGAGCTATAAAGCTTACAGTAGGAAGCTTTTACAAGCGGCACTGACTGTGACCTTAATAAATCTTCCAACAGCCGAAGTCGCTTTCAAGGTACATCTACCCTTATAACTCTCATAGCCATATAGTCTTTTCACTTAAGATAAATCGGGAGGTAGAACCGTGCTTCTGCTAGTAGTAGACAACTGATAAAAGCAAGATACAGAAGTGTCATGTGTAAAACCTCTTGTTTTAGTCGTCGTTCAGTAGTACAATACAAGATTTGCAACTTCCAGGACCATAACTATACTTCCTGTCTAATATTCTCTCTTCTCAATAAAAGTCGTTCATTTCAACTTGTATTTTTTGAGCTATATACTTTTAAGGGCTATGTGAAGAGATGTACCATTTATACAAGTCACGGAGGTGATGTTTGTAAAATCATAATATTTCAAGTTTCATGTCTCAATGGTACAGAGTTAAGGTTGGTGCTGCTGCCATGACCAGGGTTGGAAAAGCCCGCCCATTTTTCTGTTTATCCTCTGGCAGTCGTGAAGGAGGCACAAAGCGTCCTTGCAATAACAGCAAACGTTAGAAGATAGACCAGTATTTCATGCAGTTGGG
>NC_091336.1:30607027-30619527 GCF_038502225.1 Cherax quadricarinatus | reverse complement strand
GACACTACAAGAGAGAGAGGAGAGGATGAACCAGCAAGGCTGGACTTAGTATTCACCTTCAGTAGTGCAGATATCGAGGACATCACATATGAAAGACCCCTTGGGGCCAGTGACCATGTGGTTGTAAGCTTCGAATACACAGTAGAGCTACAAGTGGAGGGAGAAGCAGGAAGGCCAGGACGAATGAAGCCAAACTACAAGAAAGGGGACTACACAGGAATGAGGAACTACCTGAACGGGGTTCAGTGGGACAGAGAACTGGCAGGGAAACCAGTTAATGAGATGATGGAATATGTAGCAATAAAATGCAAGGAGGCTGAGGAGAGGTTTGTACCCAAGGGTAACAGGAGTAATGAAAAAGCCAGGATGAGCCCATGGTTTACCCAAAGGTGCAGGGAGGCAAAAACCAAGTGTGCTAGGGAATGGAAGAAATATAGAAGGCAAAGGACCCAGGAGAATAAGGAGAACAGTCGTAGAGCCAGAAATGAATATGCACAGATAAGAAGGGAGGCCCAAAGACAATATGAAAATGACATAGCAGCGAAAGCCAAATCTGACCCGAAACTGTTGTACAGCCACATCAGGAGGAAAACAACAGTCAAGGACCAGGTAATCAGGCTAAGGAAGGAAGGAGGAGAGACAACAGGAAATGACCGGGAAGTATGTGAAGAACTCAACAAGAGATTCAAAGAAGTGTTCACAGAGGAGACAGAAGGGACTCCAGAAAGACGGAGAGGTGGGGCACACCACCAAGTGCTGGACACAGTGCACACAACCGAGGAAGAAGTGAAGAGGCTTCTGAGTGAGCTAGATACCTCAAAGGCAATGGGGCCAGATAACATCTCCCCATGGGTATTGAGAGAGGGAGCAGAGGCGCTATGTGTACCCCTAACAACAATATTCAATACATCTATCGAAACAGGGAGATTGCCTGAGGCATGGAAGACAGCAAATGTAGTCCCAATCTTTAAAAAAGGAGACAGACATGAAGCATTAAACTACAGACCAGTGTCACTGACGTGTATAGTATGCAAAATCATGGAGAAGATTATCAGGAGAAGAGTGGTGGAACACCTAGAAAGGAATGATCTCATCAACAGCAGCCAGCATGGTTTCAGGGACGGGAAATCCTGTGTCACAAACCTACTGGAGTTCTATGACATGGTGACAGCAGTAAGACAAGAGAGAGAGGGGTGGGTGGATTGCATTTTCTTGGACTGCAAGAAGGCGTTTGACACAGTTCCACACAAGAGATTGGTGCAAAAACTGGAGGACCAAGCAGGGATAACAGGGAAGGCACTACAATGGATCAGGGAATACTTGTCAGGAAGACAGCAGCGAGTCATGGTACGTGGCGAGGTGTCAGAGTGGGCACCTGTGACCAGCGGGGTCCCGCAGGGGTCAGTCCTAGGACCAGTGCTGTTTCTGGTATTTGTGAACGACATGACGGAAGGAATAGACTCTGAGGTGTCCCTGTTTGCAGATGACGTGAAGTTGATGAGAAGAATACACTCGATCGAAGACCAGGCAGAACTACAAAGGGATCTGGACAGGCTGCAGAACTGGTCCAGCAATTGGCTCCTGGAGTTCAATCCCACCAAGTGCAAAGTCATGAAGATTGGGGAAGGGCAAAGAAGGCCGCAAACGGAGTACAGTCTAGGGGGTCAGAGACTACAAACCTCACTCAAGGAAAAAGATCTTGGGGTGAGTATAACACCAGGCACATCTCCTGAAGCGCACATCAACCAAATAACTGCTGCAGCATATGGGCGCCTAGCAAACCTCAGAACAGCATTCCGACATCTTAATAAGGAATCGTTCAGGACCCTGTACACCGTATACGTTAGGCCCATATTGGAGTATGCGGCACCAGTTTGGAACCCACACCTAGCCAAGCACGTAAAGAAACTAGAGAAAGTGCAAAGGTTTGCAACAAGACTAGTCCCAGAGCTAAGAGGTATGTCCTACGAGGAGAGGTTAAGGGAAATCAACCTGACGACACTGGAGGACAGGAGAGATAGGGGGGACATGATAACGACATACAAAATACTGAGAGGAATTGACAAGGTGGACAAAAACAGGATGTTCCAGAGATTGGACACAGTAACAAGGGGACACAGTTGGAAGCTAAAGACACAGATGAATCACAGGGATGTTAGGAAGTATTTCTTCAGCCACAGAGTAGTCAGTAAGTGGAATAGTTTGGGAAGCGATGTAGTGGAGGCAGGATCCATACATAGCTTTAAGCAGAGGTACGATAAAGCTCACGGCTCAGGGAGAGTGACCTAGTAGCGATCAGTGAAGAGGCGGGGCCAGGAGCTCGGACTCGACCCCCGCAACCTCAACTAGGTGAGTACAACTAGGTGAGTACACGCACACACACACACTCAAACACACACACACACACACACACACACACACACACACACACACTCAAACACACTCAAACACACGCACACACACACACTAGTGAGTGCACGCGCAAGCGCTTAGGTCAGATAAAACTGACAGTAAACAAATAAACAGTAATATAGCTGCCAAATAAGGATAGGAACACACAAAAGACAGTGTGTACGTACCAAGTGACTCATAACACACACACGTGCACACATACATGTATGTACAAACGCACACACAGCCTACTAACCGTTAGTGACCTTATTACGAACACAGGTAATGATGGCCTGTTGACCTGGTCGTCATGGGTTTGGAGCGAAAATAAACACAGCAGTAGGATTTAACTTGTATTTTCCTTCAGTTACATATAGCTATGTACACTTATGTACACTATGCACACTTATGTACACTATGTACACTTATGTACACTATGTACAAGAGTTGAAATATAAATGTACCACACGGTGATAAAGGCAAAGAGAGCACCGTTCTTCAACCAGCTAGAGGCAAGTCTGGTAAATGCTGACTGCCAATGAAATCACGTCACATCAGCATTTGGCGGGCTCGTCTATGATTGGACAATGAACCCAGGTACTGAGTTAACGATGGGTATCCTTACCGCTAAACCCTTAGCATCTGGTTCGTTGGTGTTGGGAGGCAGCCTATATGGGAGTGTGTACATACGCCAAATAATATGTAACGTACTCTTTGCATGCCACAGGCCTAAACAAACGGAACCATCCTCACCCTCACATATATAAAAACCCCATGTATACACACACACACACACACATATATATATATATATATATATATATATATATATATATATATATATATATATATATATATATATATATATATATATATAATATATATATATATATATATATATATATATATATATATATTCATATATATATTTACACTTACACACACACACGCACACACACACACACACACACACACACACACACACACACGCACACACACATACACACACACACACACACACACACACACACACACACACACACACACACACACACACCCAGAAATGAACATGCACAGAAAAGAAGGGAGGCCCAACGACAATATGAAAACGACATAGCAGTGAAAGGCAAATCTGACCCGAAACTGTTATACACCCACATCAGGAGGAAAACAACAGTCAAGGACCAGGTAATCAGGCTAAGGAAGGAAGGAGGAGACAACAAGAAATGACCGTGAAGTATGTGAGGAACTCAACAAGAGATTCAAAGAAGTGTTCACAGAGGAGACAGAAGGGGCTCCAGAAAGACGGAGAGGTGGGGCACACCACCAAGTGCTGGACACAGTGCACACAACCGAGGAAGAAGTGAAGAGGCTTCTGAGTGAGCTAGATACCTCAAAGGCAATGGGGCCAGATAACATCTCCCCATGGGTCCTGAGAGAGGGAGCAGAGGCGCTATGTGTACCCCTAACAACAATATTCAATACATCTATCAAAACAGGGAGATTGCCTGAGGCATGGAAGACAGCAAATGTAGTGCCATGTATAGTATGCAAAATCATGGAGAAGATTATCAGAAGAGTGGTGGAACACCTAGAAAGGAATGATCTCATCAACAGGGGCCAACATGGTTTCAGAGACGGGAAATCCTGTGTCACAAACCTACTGGAGTTCTATGACATGGTGACAGCAGTAAGACAAGAGAGAGAGGGGTGGATGGATTGCATATTCTTGGACTGCAAGAAGGCGTTTGACACAGTTCCACACAAGAGGTTAATGCAAAAGCTGGAGGACCAAGCAGGAATAACAGGTAAGGCACTACAATGGATCAGGGAATACTTGTCAGGAAGGCAGCAGCGAGTCATGGTACGTGGCGAGGTGTCAGAGTGGGCACCTGTGACCAGTGGGGTCCCACAGGGGTCAGTCCTAGGACCAGTGCTGTTTCTGGTATTTGTGAACGACATGACGGAAGGAATAGACTCTGAGGTGTCCCTGTTTGCAGATGACGTGAAGTTGATGAGAAGAATTCACTCGATCGAAGACCAGGCAGAACTACAAAGGGATCTGGAGAGGCTGCAGACCTGGTCCATCCATTGGCTCCTGGAGTTCAATCCCACCAAGTGCAAAGTCATGAAGATTGGGGAAGGGCAAAGAAGACCGCAGACGGAGTACAGTCTAGGGGGCCAGAGACTACAAACCTCACTCAAGGAAAAAGATCTTGGGGTGAGTATAACACCAGGAACATCTGAAGTGCACATCAACCAAATAATGGCTGCAGCATATGAGCACCTAGCAAACCTCAGAACATTTCGACACCTTAATAAGGAATCGTTCAGGACCCTGTACACCGTGTATGTTAGGCCCATATTGGAGTATGCAGCACCAGTTTGGAACCCACACCTAGCCAAGCACGTAAAGAAACTAGAGAAAGTGCAAAGGTTTGCAACAAGACTAGTCCCAGAGCTAAGAGGTATGTCCTACGAGGAGAGGTTAAGGGAAATCAACCTGACGACAATGGGAGAAGAGGGAGAAGCCAGTGTTTATTCATGAGTTTCAGGAGAGAGGAGATGACACACAATGAAAGACAGCAGAAAGACATACAGGAGATTGAAAACATCATCAAAGAGATAGACAAGGGAGACTTGATTGGGATGGTAAATTTTCAGAGAATAGGGGGGTACCTGAAGGGAAGAAATTAGCCACTAAAACTGATTTTCAAAACAGAAATGGTATGGAAGAGGATCCTGCTAGAGAAGCCAATGCAGAAGGCATCATGAACATGCAAAATGGTGTTCCTAGACCGTGATTGAGGGAGAGGACAGAGAAACAAAAGGGGCTAGGAAGAGAGCAGGACAGAGCGACAAGCGCAAGCACACACAGAACCATCCATTGAACCCCACAGCCAAACACGCTATCCCAACACAATCCACAATCCACACTTACAGCCCCCACCTCACACTTTGCAGTAGAATCCACCAGCATGCTGCAAAGTTTCCCACCCCCACAAAACCCCAGAACACAGTGTTGAAGAGGAAACTGAAGGCATGGTACACGAACGCCGATTGAATAACGAGTAAGTAGGGCTGGTACGAAAGAGTCAAAGAGGTATCAATAACATCAGTGTTGACGTGTACTTGGCTCAGTGTTGACGTGTACTTGGCTCTGTGAAGACCTGTTTGCGCACTCTCTAGAATTGAAGCAAGATGCCATCCATCGAGCAACTTTACCAACAGCTTAAGGAAGAATTGAGGTTGGCGAATATGGAAATTCGGCGACTGACCGAGGAAAACAAAAAGATTCGTAGTAGTCCTCCTGTTTTGAGTCCTCAGGTCAAGAAGGGAAACTGGTCAGTGGCTGGACAGCAGGGAAAGAAGTTGACGATCAAGAAGACAAATGGAAAGGTAGAAACGATGAAGAAGAAAGAGACTGCCGTGGAAACTGTTGTGGAAACATCCAATACATTCTCAGTGCTACCCGACGAATGTGAGTCGAATACTGGGAACGTCACGACGAAAGACATTAAGGAAGGTACGAATATTGTTGTTGTTGGGGATAGCCAAGTTAGGTATATGGATAGGGCGTTCTGCTTGAAGGACAGGAGTAGGAGACAGAGAGTTTGCTTTCCTGGGGCTGGGATGGAGAATATTGTTAGCCGTCTGGATGACATCATGAGAGGTAATTGGAGCAATCCTATTATCTGTCTCAGTGCTGGAGGCAACGATGTTGGCAGACGTAGGAGTGAGGACCTGATTAGCAGGTATAGAAATAATTAGAAGTAAGGGTGGGAACCCTCTCATATGTGGTATTTTGCCAAGAAGGGGAGTTGGAAATGAATGGTTGTCCAGGGCAATTGGTGTCAATTGCTGGCTGGACAAATACTGTAAGGAAAATGCGGTAACATTCATTGACAACTGGGACCTCTTCTATGGCAGAAATGACATGTATGCTAGGGATGGGGTTCACTTATCTAGGTGTGGGGTGGGAGCACTGGCAATTGCAGTGGAGGGAGCAGTTAGGACTTTAAACTAGGAATAGTTAGTGGTATGGGTTTTGGCAGGAAAACAGTGAAGTCCCAGTGTAGTAATATTACGAGTTCTAGGGGAACTAGTAATAATAAGAACGAGATAGATATTGAAAAGCCAGGGACCTTGGGTGATAAGGACAGTAATAGGTTTAGTAGAAAAATAGAAATGAGCAGGAAGGGTAAAGAGAAAGGAGAGTCTTTCAATGTTTATTATGCTAATTGCCGTAGTGCTAGGAATAAGATGGACGAGTTGAGATTAGTTGCTAGTGTAGGTAACATTGATGTATTTGCCTTAACTGAGACGTGGTTTAATTCAATAAGTCGGGACATGCCTGCGGAATGTCATATTCAGGGTTTTAAATTGTTCCAAGAAGATAGAAGTATTGGGAGGAGGGGTGGGGTGGCATTGTATGTCCGAGATCGCTTGAACTGTTGCATAAAAACGGGTATTAAGTCTGAAGTAACACATACAGAGTCTGTTTGGATAGAATTTTCAGAGGGGCATGAAAAACTGATTTTAGGAGTGATATACCGTCCCCCAAACTTAGATAGGGACCAAGGGAAACTACTATGGGAGGAAATTGTTAAGGCCACAAGGCACGATAATGTAGTAATTCTAGGAGACTTTAACTTTAGTCATGTTGATTGGAATTTCTTGACTGGGAATTTAGAATCATACGACTTCCTAGAAGTATTTCAGGATTGTTTTTTGAAGCAGTTTGTGACAGAACCTACAAGGGGAAATAACCTACTTGACTTAGTTATGGCAAACAATGAATCCCTTGTTAATAATTTAGAAATTTCAGAGGAACTGGGTGCTAGCGACCACAAATCAATTACATTTAGCATTGAATGGAAGTACGATAGTAGCGATAACTCAGTAACAGTCCCAGATTTTCGCTTAGCAGATTACGATGGGCTTAGAGAACACTTATCATCTGTTGACTGGGGTAACGAAGAGAGCTATCAATATGACAGTTTTCTGAACACTATACATGCTGCTCAAAGAGCGTTTATCCCATATAAAGAAATTAGATCAAATAGAAATGACCCAAAATGGATGAACAATAGGCTCAAATATCTACTAGGGCATAAGAAAGGAATTTATAGGCGTATCAAAAGAGGTGAGGGTCATCTTATGAATCAGTATATTGACATTAAGAGGGACATTAAAAAGGGGATAAGAAAAGCTAAAAGGGACTATGGGATTCTAAAACTAACCCAAAAAGTTTTTTCCAGGTCTATAGAACAAAAGTTAGAGATAAGATAGGTCCCCTTAAAAATAACTATGGGCACCTTACTGACACAGAATGAAATGTGCTTGATTTTAAATAATTATTTTCTCTCAGTTTTTACACAGGAAGACACTAACAATATTCCAGTAATTAATTTTTACAGTGGGCTAGAAGAAGATAAATTATGTAACATCACAGTCACTAGTGAGATGGTTGTGAAGCAGATAGACAGACTGAAGCAAAATAAGTCACCGGGTCCTGATGAGGTTTTTTCAAGGGTTCTTAAGGAATGCAAAATGGAACTCTGTGAACCATTAACTAATATTTTTAATTTATCTCTTCAAACAGGTGTAGTGTCTGATATGTGGAAGATGGCTAATGTAACTCCTATTTTTAAAACAGGGGACAAGTCGTTACCGTCAAATTACCGCCCAATAAGCCTGACCTCAATTGTAGGCAAATTACTAGAGTCAATTATAGCTGAGATTATAAGAAGCCATCTCGATAAGCATAGCTTGATTAATGATACTCAGCATGGATTCACAAGAGGCCGGTCTTGTCTAACTAATTTATTAACTTTCTTCAGTAAAGCTTTTGAGGCTGTTGACCACAATAAAGAATTTGATATTATTTACTTAGATTTTAGTAAGGCTTTTGATAGAGTTCCGCACCATAGACTGTTAAAGAAAGTGGCAGCTCATGGCATTGGGGGAAAAGTGCTCTCGTGGATCGAGTCATGGCTCACTGACAGGAAGCAAAGAGTGTCCATAAATGGGGTTAAATCCGAGTGGGGATCTGTAACAAGTGGCGTTCCACAGGGATCAGTCTTGGGCCCGTTGTTGTTTATAATATATATCAATGATCTTTATGAGGGAATTACTAGTGATATGAGCAAATTCGCCGATGACACAAAGATAGGTAGGATAATTGATTCAAACGTAGATGTTATGGAACTTCAGGAGGATTTAAACAAACTCTATTCTTGGTCAGAAAAGTGGCAGATGCAGTTCAATGTAGATAAATGCAAGGTTCTGAAGCTTGGGAGTGCCCATAACCCTAGTACTTATAAGTTAAATGATGTAGAACTTAGCCATGCAGATTGCGAAAAGGACTTGGGGGTTATGGTGAGCAGCAACCTTAAACCAAGACAGCAATGCCTAAGCGTACGTAATAAGGCAAATAGATTACTGGGATTTATATCAAGAAGTGTAAGCAACAGAAGTCCAGAGGTCATACTGCAGCTTTATACATCATTAGTAAGGCCTCACCTAGATTATGCAGCTCAGTTCTGGTCTCCGTATTACAAAATGGACATAAATTCGTTAGAAAACATTCAGCGTAGGATGACTAAATTAATACATAGCATTAGAAATCTTCCTTATGAAGAAAGATTGAAGACTCTTAAGTTACATTCACTTGTTAGACGAAGAATGAGGGGAGACCTGATCGAAGTGTATAAGTGGAAGATAGGTATTAATAAAGGGGATATTAATAAGGTCTTGAGGATGTCTCTCCAAGAGAGAACCCGCAGTAATGGATTTAAATTAGATAAGTTTAGATTTAGAAAGGACATAGGAAAGTATTGGTTTGGAAATAGGGTAGTTGATGAGTGGAACAGTCTACCTAGTTGGGTTATTGAGGCTGGGACTTTGGGTAGTTTCAAATCTAGGTTGGATAAGTACATGAGTGGGAGGGGTTGGATTTGAGTGGGACTTTCACATCAGAGCTTATTTCTTGGGTGGCATTGAAAATTGGGTTGGGCAAATGTTTTGTTAGTGGGATGAATTGTAAAGGACCTGCCTAGTATGGGCCAGCAGGCCTCCTGCAGTGTTCCTCCTTTCTTATGTTCTTATGTTCTTATGTTATCATGGCTCTCACAGAAACCAAGCTCACAGGAATGATAACAGATGCCATCTTACCAATGGGATATCAGATCCTGAGTAAAGACAGAGAGAACAGAGAGGGTGGAGGAGTGGGACTGCTCATCAAAAACTAATGGGATTTTGATGAGCTGGAGAGAGGTGACAGAGGAGAAGCAAGAGTACATAATTAGAACACTTCAGTCTGCAGGTCCCAAGGTGGTAATGGCAGTGATGTATACCTCACCACAGAACAGCAGGAGGCCAAGGTAAGAGCATGATGAGAGTAATAGAGCGATGGTTAACACACTGGTTGAAGTGGCCAGAAGGGCTCATGCGAGCAGGGCAAAACTGCTAATTGTGGGTAACTTCAATCACAAGGAAATCGACTTGGAGAAGCTGGAGCCACATAAGGGCCCAGAAACGTTGAGTGCTAAGATGATGGGGGTGGTACTAGAAAACCTCATGTACCAACACATAATTGACACTACCAGAGAGAGAGGAGAGTATGAACCAGCAAGACTGGACCTAGTATTCACCTTGAGTAGTGCAGATATTGAGGACATCACATATGAAGGACCCCTCAGGGCCAGTGACCATGTGGTTATGAGCTTCGAATATATAGAAGAGTTACAAGTGGAGAGGGAAGCAGGAAGGGTAGGGCAAATGAAGCCAAGTTACAAGAGAGGGGACTACACAGGCATGAAGAATTTCCTGCACTGGGTTCAGTGGGACAAAGAACTGGCAGGGAAGTCGGTAAACGAGATGATGGAATATATGACAACAATATGCAAGGAAGCAAAAGAGAAATTTGCACCCAAGGGTAACAGAAACAACGAGAAAGCCAGGATAAGCCTTTGGTTCACCCAAAGGTGTAGAGAGGTCAAAACCAAGTGTGCTAGAGAATGGAAGACGCATAAAGGGCAAAGGACCCAGGAGAATAAAAAGAGCAGTCGTAAAGCCAGAAATGAATATGCACAGGTAAGAAGGGAGGCCTAACGACAACACAAAAATGACATAGCAGCGAAAGCCAAATCTGGCACAAAGCTGTTGTACAGCCACATCACGAGGAAAACAACAGTCAAAGACCAGGTAATCAGGCTGAAGAAGGAAGGAGGAGAGATAAAAAAAACGACCACAAAGTATGTGAGGCGCTGAACATGAGATTCAAAAAAGTGTTCACAGAGGAGACACAAGGGACTCCAGAAAGACGGAGAGGTGGGGTACACCACCAAGTGTTGGAAATAATACATACAACCGAGGAATAAGTGATGAAGCTTCATCACTAGAAAACTCAAAGGCTAGTTAGGAATCTCAAAGGCGTTGGGGAAGGATAACATCTCTCCATGGATCCTGAGAAAGGGAGCAGAGGTGCTATGTTTACCACTAACAACAATTTTCAACACATCTATCGAAATAGGGTGACTACGAGAGGTATGGAAGACAGAAGACTTAGTCCCAGTTTTTAAAATCAGGAGACAGACACGAAGCATTAAACTACTGACAAGTGTCACTGACATGTATAGTATGAAAAGACATGGAGAAGATTATCAGGAGAAGATTGGTGGAGCACCTAGAATGGAATGAGCTTATCATCGACAGCCAGCCCGGTTTCAGGGACTGGAAATCCTGTGTCACAAACCAACTGGAGTTCCATGACAGGGTGATAGCAGTAAGATAAGAGAGAGGGGTGGGAAGATTGCTTTTTTGTTTGGACTGTAAGAAGGCGTTTGACACAGGTCTACAGAAGAGATTAGAGAAAAAGCTGGAGCACAGGGCAGGGATAACCAGGAAGGCACTGCAGTATCAGGAAATACTTGTCGGGAAGACATCAGCGAGTCATGGTACGTGCCGAGGTGTCAGAGTGGCGCCAGTGACGAGCGGGATTCCACAGGGGTCAATCCTAGGACTGGTTCTTTTTCTAGTATTGGTGAACGACATGACGGAAGGAATAGACTCCGAAGGATCCCTGTTTGCAGATGATGTGAATTTGATAAGAAGAATTCAACTGGAAGAGGACCAGGCAGAACTACAAAGGGATCTGGACAGTCTGCAGGCCTGGTCCAGCAACTGCTTTCTGGAGTTCAACACTACCCAGTGCAAAGTCATGAAGACTGGGGAAGGGCAAAGAAGACCGCAGACAGAGTACAGTCTAGGGTGCCAAAGACTACAATCCTCACTCAAGGAAAAGGATCTTAGGGTTAGTATAACACCGTATGCTGCGGCATACGGGCGCCTAGTAAACCTAAGACTAGAAGAATCGACATAGTGGACCGAGACAGGATGTTCCAGAGATGGGACACAGCAAGGTCTATATTGGAGTATGCAGTACAAGTTTAGAACCTACACCTACCAAAGCATGTAAGGAAATTGGGGAAAGTGCATTGGTTTGCAACAAGACTATTCCCGAACCTAAGGGGCCTGTCCTACGAGGAGAGGTTAAGGGAAATCGACTTGACGACACTGGAGGACAGAAGGGTTAGGGGAGACATGATAACGACATACAAAATACTGCATGGAATAGACAAGGTGGACAGAGACAGGATGTTCCAGAGATGGGACACAGCAACAAAGGGACACAGTTGGAAGTTGAAGACAGAGATGAATCACAGG
This sequence comes from Cherax quadricarinatus, assembly GCF_038502225.1. NCBI lineage: Eukaryota > Metazoa > Arthropoda > Malacostraca > Decapoda > Parastacidae > Cherax > Cherax quadricarinatus. The sequence goes on along the minus strand of NC_091336.1, from coordinate 30,607,407 downwards.
GATGTTAGGAAGTATTTCTTCATCCATAGAGTAGTCAGGAAGTGGAACGATTTGGCGAGTGATGTAATGGAGGCAGGAACCATACATAGTTTTAAGGCGAGATATGATAAAGCTCATGGAGCAGGGAGAGAGAGGACCTGGTAGCGTTCGGTGAAGAGGCCGGGCCAGGAGCTGAGTCTCGACCCCTGCAAGCACAATTAGGTGAATACACACACACACACACATTGGCAAATGCAGTCCCAATTTTTAGAAAGGGAGACAGACATGAGGCACTAAACTACAGACCTGTATCACTAACGTGTATAGTATGCAAAGTCATGGAGATCATCAGGAGGAGAGTGGTGGAGCACCTGGAAAGAAACAAGTGTATAATCGACAAC
>NC_091336.1:30519527-30602027 GCF_038502225.1 Cherax quadricarinatus | reverse complement strand
TGGTTACAAGTACTGACTGATATTGTAGTGGCCAGGCTTAGGCTTGGTTACAAGTACTGACTGATGTTGTAGTGACCAGGCTTAGACTTGGTTACAAGTACTGACTGATGTTGTAGTGACCAGGCTAAGACTTGGTTACAAGTACTGACAGATGTTGTAGTGGCCAGGCTTAGACTTGGTTACAAGTACTGACTGATGTTGTAGTGACCAGGCTTAGACTTGGTTACAAGTACTGACTGATGTTGTAGTGACCAGGCTTTGACTTGGTTACAAGTACTGATTGATGTTGTAGTGACCAGGCTTAGACTTGGTTACAAGTACTGACTGATGTTGTAGTGGCCAGGCTTAGACTTGGTTACAAGTACTGACTGATGTTGTAGTGACCAGGCTTTGACTTGGTTACAAGTACTGACTGATGTTGTAGTGACCAGGCTTAGACTTGGTTACAAGTACTGACTGATGTTGTAGTGGCCAGGCTTAGGCTTGGTTACAAGTACTGACTGATGTTGTAGTGGCCAGGCTTAGACTTGGTTACAAGTACTGGCTGATGTTGTAGTGGCCAGGCTTAGGCTTGGTTACAAGTACTGACTGATGTTGTAGTGTCCAGGCTTAGGCTTGGTTACAAGTACTGACTGATGTTGTAGTGACCAGGCTTAGACTTGGTTACAAGTACTGACTGATGTTGTAGTGGCCAGGTATAGACTTGATTACAAGTACTGACTGATGTTGTAGTGGCCAGGCTTAGACTTGGTTACAAGTACTGACTGATGTTGTAGTGTCCAGGCTTAGGCTTGGTTACAAGTACTGACTGATGTCGTAGTGGCCAGGCTTAGGCTTGGTTACAAGTACTGACTGATGTCGTAGTGGCCAGGCTTAGGCTTGGTTACAAGTACTGACTGATGTTGTAGTGACCAGGCTTAGACTTGGTTACAAGTACTGACTGATGTTGTAGTGGCCAGGTATAGACTTGGTTACAAGTACTGACTGATGTTGTAGTGGCCAGGCTTAGACTTGGTTACAAGTACTGACTGATGTTGTAGCGGCCAGGCTTAGACTTGGTTACAAGTACTGACTGATGTTGTAGTGACCAGGCTTAGGCTTGGTTACAAGTACTGACTGATGTTGTAGTGACCAGGCTTAGACTTGGTTACAAGTACTGACTGATGTTGTAGTGACCAGGCTAAGACTTGGTTACAAGTACTGACTGATGATGTAGTGGCCAGGCTTAGACTTGGTTACAAGTACTGACTGATGTTGTAGTGACCAGGCTTAGACTTGGTTACAAGTACTGACTGATGTTGTAGTGACCAGGCTTAGACTTGGTTACAAGTACTGATTGATGTTGTAGTGACCAGGCTTAGACTTCGTTACAAGTACTGACTGATGTTGTAGTGGCCAGGCTTAGACTTGGTTACAAGTACTGACTGATGTTGTAGTGGCCAGACTTAGACTTGGTTACAAGTACTGACTGATGTTGTAGTGACCAGGCTTTGACTTGGTTACAAGTACTGACTGATGTTGTAGTGACCAGGCTTAGACTTGGTTACAAGTACTGACTGATGTTGTAGTGGCCAGGCTTAGGCTTGGTTACAAGTACTGACTAATGTTGTAGTGGCCAGGCTTAGACTTGGTTACAAGTACTGACTGATGTTGTAGTGGCCAGGCTTAGGCTTGGTTACAAGTACTGACTGATGTTGTAGTGGCCAGGCTTAGGCTTGGTTACAAGTACTGACTGATGTTGTAGTGGCCAGGCTTAGACTTGGTTACAAGTACTGACTGATGTTGTAGTGGTCAGGCTTAGGCTTGGTTACAAGTACTGACTGATGTTGTAGTGGGCAGACTTAGACTTGGTTACAAGTACTGACTGATGTCGTAGTGGCCAGGCTTAGACTTGGTTACAAGTACTGACTGATGTCGTAGTGGCCAGGCTTAGGCTTGGTTACAAGTACTGACTGATGTCGTAGTGGCCAGGCTTAGGCTTGGTTACAAGTACTGACTGATGTTGTAGTGGCCAGGCTTAGGCTTGGTTACAAGTACTGACTGATGTTGTAGTGGCCAGACTTAGACTTGGTTACAAGTACTGACTGATGTTGTAGTGGTCACACTTAGACTTGGTTACAAGTACTGGCTGATGTTGTAGTGGCCAGACTTAGACTTGGTTACAAGTACTGACTGATGTTGTAGTGGCCAGGCTTAGACTTGGTTACAAGTACTGACTGATGTCGTAGTGGCCAGGCTTAGGCTTGGTTACAAGTACTGACTGATGTTGTAGTGGCCAGGCTTAGGCTTGGTTACAAGTACTGACTGATGTTGTAGTGGCCAGTCTTAGGCTTGGTTACAAGTACTGACTGATGTTGTAGTGGCCAGGTTTAGGCTTGGTTACAAGTACTGACTGATGTAGTGGCCAGGATTAGGCTAGGTTACAAGTACTGACTGATGTCGTAGTGGCAAAGCTTAGGCTTGGTTACAAGTACTGACCGATGATGTAGTGGCCTGACTTAGGCTTGGTTACAAGCACTGACTGATGTTGTAGTGGCCAGACTTAGGCTTGGTTACAAGTGCTGACTGATGTTGTAGTGGCCAGGCTTAGACTTGGTTACATGTACTGTCTGATGTTGTAGTGGCCAGACTTAGGCTTGGTTACAAGTACTGACTGATGTTGTAGTGGCCAGACTTAGGCTTGGTTACAAGTACTGACTGATGTTGTAGTGGCCAGACTTAGACTTGGTTACAAGTACTGTCTGATGTTGTAGTGGCCAGGCTTAGGCTTGGTTACATGTACTGTCTGATATTGTAGTGGCCAGACTTAGGCTTGGTTACAAGTACTGACTGATGTTGTAGTGGCCAGACTTAGGCTTGGTTACAAGTACTGTCTGATGTTGTAGTGGCCAGGTATAGACTTGGTTACAAGTACTGACTGATGTTGTAGTGGCCAGGCTTAGACTTGGTTACAAGTACTGACTGATGTTGTAGCGGCCAGGCTTAGACTTGGTTACAAGTACTGACTGATGTTGTAGTGGCCAGGCTTAGGCTTGGTTACAAGTACTGACTGATGTTGCAGTGGCCAAGCTTAGGCTTGGTTACAAGTACTGACTGATGTTGTAGTGGCCAGGCTTAGGCTTGGTTACAAGTACTGACTGATGTTGTAGTGGCCAGGTATAGTCTTGGTTACAAGTACTGACTGATGTTGCAGTGGCCAGGCTTAGGCTTGGTTACAAGTACTGACTGATGTTGTAGTGGCCAGGTATAGACTTGGTTACAAGTACTGACTGATGTTGTAGTGGCCAGGCTTAGACTTGGTTACAAGTACTGACTGATGTTGTAGCGGCCAGGCTTAGACTTGGTTACAAGTACTGACTGATGTTGTAGTGGCCAGGCTTAGGCTTGGTTACAAGTACTGACTGATGTTGCAGTGGCCAGGCTTAGGCTTGGTTACAAGTACTGACTGATGTTGTAGTGACCAGGCTTAGGCTTGGTTACAAGTACTGACTGATGTTGTAGTGGCCAGGCTTAGACTTGGTTACAAGTACTGACTGATGTTGTAGTGCCCAGGTATAGACTTGGTTACAAGTACTGACTGATGTTGTAGTGGCCAGGCTTAGACTTGGTTACAAGTACTGACTGATGTTGTAGCGGCCAGGCTTAGACTTGGTTACAAGTACTGACTGATGTTGTAGTGGCCAGGCTTAGGCTTGGTTACAAGTACTGACTGATGTTGTAGTGACCAGGCTTAGACTTGGTTACAAGTACTGACTGATGTTGCAGTGGCCAGGCTTAGGCTTGGTTACAAGTACTGACTGATGTTGTAGTGGCCAGGCTTAGGATTGGTTACAAGTACTGACTGATGTTGTAGTGGCCAGGTTTAGACTTGGTTACAAGTACTGACTGATGTTGTAGTGGCCAGGCTTAGGCTTGGTTACAAGTACTGACTGATGTTGTAGTGGCCAGGCTTAGACTTGGTTACAAGTACTGACTGATGTTGTAGTGGCCAGGTATAGACTTTGTTACAAGTACTGACTGATGTTGTAGTGGCAAGGCTTAGACTTGGTTACAAGTACTGACTGATGTTGTAGCGGCCAGGCTTAGACTTGGTTACAAGTACTGACTGATGTTGTAGTGGCCAGGATTAGGCTTGGTTACAAGTACTGACTGATGTTGTAGTGACCAGGCTTAGACTTGGTTACAAGTACTAACTGATGTTGTAGTGACCAGGCTAAGACTTGGTTACAAGTACTGACTGATGTTGTAGTGGCCAGGCTTAGACTTGGTTACAAGTACTGACTGATGTTGTAGTGACCAGGCTTAGACTTGGTTACAAGTACTGACTGATGTTGTAGTGACCAGGCTTAGACTTGGTTACAAGTACTGATTGATGTTGTAGCGACCAGGCTTAGACTTGGTTACAAGTACTGACTGATGTTGTAGTGGCCAGGCTTAGACTTGGTTACAAGTACTGACTGATGTTGTAGTGACCAGGCTTTGACTTGGTTACAAGTACTGACTGATGTTGTAGTGACCAGGCTTAGACTTGGTTACAAGTACTGACTGATGTTGTAGTGGCCAGGCTTAGGCTTGGTTACAAGTACTGACTGATGTTGTAGTGGCCAGGCTTAGACTTGGTTACAAGTACTGACTGATGTTGTAGTGGCCAGGCTTAGGCTTGGTTACAAGTACTGACTGATGTTGTAGTGTCCAGGCTTAGGCTTGGTTACAAGTACTGACTGATGTAGTAGTGACCAGGCTTAGACTTGGTTACAAGTACTGACTGATGTCGTAGTGGCCAGGTATAGACTTGATTACAAGTACTGACTGATGTTGTAGTGGCCAGGCTTAGACTTGGTTACAAGTACTGACTGATGTTGTAGTGTCCAGGCTTAGGCTTGGTTACAAGTACTGACTGATGTCGTAGTGGCCAGGCTTAGGCTTGGTTACAAGTACTGACTGATGTCGTAGTGGCCAGGCTTAGGCTTGGTTACAAGTACTGACTGATGTTGTAGTGGCCAGGCTTAGGCTTGGTTACAAGTACTGACTGATGTTGTAGTGGCCAGGTTTAGACTTGGTTACAAGTACTGACTGATGTTGTAGTGGCCAGGCTTAGGCTTGGTTACAAGTACTGACTGATGTTGTAGTGTCCAGGCTTAGGCTTGGTTACAAGTACTGACTGATGTTGTAGTGACCAGGCTTAGACTTGGTTACAAGTACTGACTGATGTTGTAGTGGCCAGGTATAGACTTGGTTACAAGTACTGACTGATGTTGTAGTGGCCAGGTTTAGACTTGGTTACAAGTACTGACTGATGTTGTAGTGGCCAGGCTTAGACTTGGTTACAAGTACTGACTGATGTTGTAGTGGCCAGGCTTAGGCTTGGTTACAAGTACTGACTGATGTTGTAGTGACCAGGCTTAGACTTGGTTACAAGTACTGACTGATGTTGTAGTGACCAGGCTAAGACTTGGTTACAAGTACTGACTGATGTTGTAGTGGCCAGGCTTAGACTTGGTTACAAGTACTGACTGATGTTGTAGTGGCCAGGTATAGACTTGGTTACAAGTACTGACTGATGTTGTAGTGGCCAGGTTTAGACTTGGTTACAAGTACTGACTGATGTTGTAGTGGCCAGGCTTAGACTTGGTTACAAGTACTGACTGATGTTGTAGTGGCCAGGCTTAGGCTTGGTTACAAGTACTGACTGATGTTGTAGTGACCAGGCTTAGACTTGGTTACAAGTACTGACTGATGTTGTAGTGACCAGGCTAAGACTTGGTTACAAGTACTGACTGATGTTGTAGTGGCCAGGCTTAGACTTGGTTACAAGTACTGACTGATGTTGTAGTGACCAGGCTTAGACTTGGTGACAAGTACTGACTGATGTTGTAGTGAAAAGGCTTAGACTTGGTTACAAGTACTGATTGATGTTGTAGTGACCAGGCTTAGACTTGGTTACAAGAACTGACTGATGTTGTAGTGGCCAGGCTTAGACTTGGTTACAAGTACTGACTGATGTTGTAGTGGCCAGACTTAGACTTGGTTACAAGTACTGACTGATGTTGTAGTGACCAGGCTTTGACTTGGTTACAAGTACTGACTGATGTTGTAGTGACCAGGCTTAGACTTGGTTACAAGTACTGACTGATGTTGTAGTGGCCAGGCTTAGGCTTGGTTACAAGTACTGACTGATGTTGTAGTGCCAGGCTTAGACTTGGTTACAAGTACTGACTGATGTTGTAGTGGCCAGGCTTAGGCTTGGTTACAAGTACTGACTGATGTTGTAGTGGCCAGGTTTAGACTTGGTTACAAGTACTGACTGATGTTGTAGTGGCCAGGCTTAGGCTTGGTTACAAGTACTGACTGATGTTGTAGTGGCCAGGCTTAGGCTTGGTAACAAGTACTGACTGATGTTGTATTGGCCAGGCTTAGACTTGGTTACAAGTACTGACTGATGTTGTAGTGGTCAAACTTAGGCTTGGTTACAAGTACTGACTGATGTTGTAGTGGCCAGACTTAGACTTGGTTACAAGTACTGACTGATGTCGTAGTGGCCAGGCTTAGAATTGGTTACAAGTACTGACTGATGTAGTGGCCAGGCTTAGGCTTGGTTACAAGTACTGACTGATGTCGTAGTGGCCAGGCTTAGGCTTGGTTACAAGTACTGACTGATGTTGTAGTGGCCAGGCTTAGGCTTGGTTACAAGTACTGACTGATGTTGTAGTGGCCAGACTTAGACTTGGTTACAAGTACTGACTGATGTTGTAGTGGTCACACTTAGACTTGGTTACAAGTACTGGCTGATGTTGTAGTGGCCAGACTTAGACTTGGTTACAAGTACTGACTGATGTTGTAGTGGCCAGGCTTAGACTTGGTTACAAGTACTGACTGATGTCGTAGTGGCCAGGCTTAGGCTTGGTTACAAGTACTAACTGATGCTGTAGTGGCCAGGCTTAGGCTTGGTTACAAGTACTGACTGATGTTGTAGTGGCCAGTCTTAGGCTTGGTTACAAGTACTGACTGATGTTGTAGTAGCCAGGCTTAGACTTGGTTACAAGTACTGACTGATGTTGTAGTGGCCAGGTTTAGGATTGGTTACAAGTACTGACTGATGTAGTGGCCAGGATTAGGCTAGGTTACAAGTACTGACTGATGTCGTAGTGGCCAAGCTTAGGCTTGGTTACAAGTACTGACCGATGATGTAGTGGCCTGGCTTAGGCTTGGTTACAAGTACTGACTGATGTTGTAGTGGCCAGACTTAGGCTTGGTTACAAGTGCTGACTGATGTTGTAGTGGCCAGGCTTAGACTTGGTTACATGTACTGTCTGATGTTGTAGTGGCCAGACTTAGGCTTGGTTACAAGTACTGACTGATGTTGTAGTGGCCAGACTTAGGCTTGGTTACAAGTACTGACTGATGTTGTAGTGGCCAGACTTAGACTTGGTTACAAGTACTGTCTGATGTTGTAGTGGCCAGGCTTAGGCTTGGTTACATGTACTGTCTGATATTGTAGTGGCCAGACTTAGGCTTGGTTACAAGTACTGACTGATGTTGTAGTGGCCAGACTTAGGCTTGGTTACAAGTACTGTCTGATGTTGTAGTGGCCAGGTATAGACTTGGTTACAAGTACTGACTGATGTTGTAGTGGCCAGGCTTAGACTTGGTTACAAGTACTGACTGATGTTGTAGCGGCCAGGCTTAGACTTTTTTACAAGTACTGACTGATGTTGTAGTGGCAAGGCTTTGGCTTGGTTGCAAGTACTGACTGATGTTGCAGTGGCCAGGCTTAGGCTTGGTTACAAGTACTGACTGATGTTGTAGTGGCCAGGCTTAGGCATGGTTACAAGTACTGACTGATGTTGTAGTGGCCAGGCTTAGACTTGGTTACAAGTACTCACTGATGTTGTAGTGGCCAAGCTTAGGCTTGGTTACAAGTACTGACTGATGTTGCAGTGGCCAGGCTTAGGCTTGGTTACAAGTACTGACTGATGTTGTAGTGGCCAGGCTTAGACTTGGTTACAAGTACTGACTGATGTTGTAGTGGCCAGGCTTAGACTTGGTTACAAGTACTGACTGATGTTGTAGTGGCCAGGTATAGACTTCGTTACAAGTACTGACTGATGTTGTAGTGGCCAGGCTTAGACTTGGTTACAAGTACTGACTGATGTTGTAGCGGCCAGGCTTAGACTTGGTTACAAGTACTGACTGATGTTGTAGTGGCCAGGCTTAGGCTTGGTTACAAGTACTGACTGATGTTGTAGTGACCAGGCTTAGACTTGGTTACAAGTACTGACTGATGTTGCAGTGGCCAGGCTTAGGCTTGGTTACAAGTACTGACTGATGTTGTAGTGGCCAGGCTTAGGCTTGGTTACAAGTACTGACTGATGTTGTAGTGGCCAGGTTTAGACTTGGTTACAAGAACTGACTGATGTTGTAGTGGCCAGGCTTAGGCTTGGTTACAAGTACTGACTGATGTTGTAATGGCCAGGCTTAGACTTGGTTACAAGTACTGACTGATGTTGTAGTGGCCAGGTATAGACTTGGTTACAAGTACTGACTGATGTTGTAGTGGCCAGGCTTAGACTTGGTTACAAGTACTGACTGATGTTGTAGCGGCCAGGCTTAGACTTGGTTACAAGTACTGACTGATGTTGTAGTGGCCAGGCTTAGGCTTGGTTACAAGTACTGACTGATGTTGTAGTGACCAGGCTTAGACTTGGTTACAAGTACTGACTGATGTTGTAGTGACCAGGCTAAGACTTGGTTACAAGTACTGACTGATGTTGTAGTGGCCAGGCTTAGACTTGGTTACAAGTACTGACTGATGTTGTAGTGACCAGGCTTAGACTTGGTTACAAGTACTGACTGATGTTGTATTGACCAGGCTTAGACTTGGTTACAAGTACTGATTGATGTTGTAGTGACCAGGCTTAGACTTGGTTACAAGTACTGACTGATGTTGTAGTGGCCAGGCTTAGACTTGGTTACAAGTACTGACTGATGTTGTAGTGGCCAGACACAGACTTGGTTACAAGTACTGACTGATGTTGTAGTGACCAGGCTTTGACTTGGTTACAAGTACTGACTGATGTTGTAGTGACCAGGCTTAGACTTGGTTACAAGTACTGACTGATGTTGTAGTGACCAGGCTTAGGCTTGGTTACATGTACTGACTGATGTTGTAGTGGCCAGGCTTAGACTTGGTTACAAGTACTGACTGATGTTGTAGTGGCCAGGCTTAGGCTTGGTTACAAGTACTGACTGATGTTGTAGTGGCCAGGCTTAGACTTGGTTACAAGTACTGACTGATGTTGTAGTGGCCAGGCTTAGGCTTGGTTACAAGTACTGACTGATGTTGTAGTGTCCAGGCTTAGGCTTGGTTACAAGTACTGACTGATGTTGTAGTGACCAGGCTTAGACTTGGTTGCAAGTACTGACTGATGTCGTAGTGGCCAGGCTTACGCTTGGTTACAAGTACTGATTGATGTTGTAGTGGCCAGGCTTAGGCTTGGTTACAAGTACTGACTGATGCTGTAGTGGCCAGGCTTAGGCTTGGTTACAAGTACTGACTGATGTCGTAGTGGCCAGGCTTACGCTTGGTTACAAGTACTGATTGATGTTGTAGTGGCCAGGCTTAGGCTTGGTTACAAGTAATGACTGATGCTGTAGTGGCCAGGTTTAGACTTGGTTACAAGTACTGACTGATGTTGTAGTGGCCAGGCTTAGGCTTGGTTACAAGTACTGACTGATGTTGTAGTGTCCAGGCTTAGGCTTGGTTACAAGTATTGACTGATGTTGTAGTGACCAGGCTTAGACTTGGTTACAAGTACTGACTGATGTTGTAGTGGCCAGGTATAGACTTGGTTACAAGTACTGACTGATGTTGTAGTGGCCAGGCTTAGACTTGGTTACAAGTACTGACTGATGTTGTAGCGGCCAGGCTTAGACTTGGTTACAAGTACTGACTGATGTTGTAGTGGCCAGGCTTAGGCTTGGTTACAAGTACTGACTGATGTTGTAGTGACCAGGCTTAGACTTGGTTACAAGTACTGACTGATGTTGTAGTGACCAGGCTAAGACTTGGTTACAAGTACTGACTGATGTTGTAGTGGCCAGGCTTAGACTTGGTTACAAGTACTGACTGATGTTGTAGTGACCAGGCTTAGACTTGGTTACAAGTACTGACTGATGTTGTAGTGACCAGGCTTAGACTTGGTTACAAGTACTGATTGATGTTGTAGTGACCAGGCTTAGACTTGGTTACAAGTACTGACTGATGTTGTAGTGGCCAGGCTTAGACTTGGTTACAAGTACTGACTGATGTTGTAGTGGCCAGACTTAGACTTGGTTACAAGTACTGACTGATGTTGTAGTGACCAGGCTTTGACTTGGTTACAAGTACTGACTGATGTTGTAGTGACCAGGCTTAGACTTGGTTACAAGTACTGGCTGATGTTGTAGTGGCCAGGCTTAGGCTTGGTTACAAGTACTGACTGATGTTGTAGTGGCCAGGCTTAGACTTGGTTACAAGTACTGACTGATGTTGTAGTGGCCAGGCTTAGGCTTGGTTACAAGTACTGACTGATGTTGTAGTGTCCAGGCTTAGACTTGGTTACAAGTACTGACTGATGTTGTAGCGGCCAGGCTTAGACTTGGTTACAAGTACTGACTGATGTTGTAGTGGCCAGGCTTAGGCTTGGTTACAAGTACTGACTGATGTTGTAGTGGCCAGGCTTAGACTTGGTTACAAGTACTGACTGATGTTGTAGTGGCCAGGCTTAGGCTTGGTTACAAGTACTGACTGATGTTGTAGTGGCAAGGCTTAGACTTGGTTACAAGTACTGACTGATGTTGTAGTGGCCAGGCTTAAGCTTGGTTACAAGTACTGACTGACGTTGTAGTGGCCAGGCTTAGGCTTGGTTACAAGTACTGACTGATGTTGTAGTGGCCAGGCTTAGACTTGGTTACAAGTACTGACTGATGTTGTTGTGGTCAGGCTTAGGCTTGGTTACAAGTACTGACTGATGTTGTAGTGGCCAGACTTAGACTTGGTTACAAGTACTGACTGATGTCGTAGTGGCCAGGCTTAGACTTGGTTACAAGTACTGACTGATGTCGTAGTGGCCAGGCTTAGGCTTGGTTACAAGTATTGACTGATGTCGTAGTGGCCAGGCTTAGGCTTGGTTACAAGTACTGACTGATGTTGTAGTGGCCAGACTTAGACTTGGTTACAAGTACTGACTGATGTTGTAGTGGTCACACTTAGACTTGGTTACAAGTACTGGCTGATGTTGTAGTGGCCAGACTTAGACTTGGTTACAAGTACTGACTGATGTTGTAGTGGCCAGGCTTAGACTTGGTTACAAGTACTGACTGATGTCGTAGTGGCCAGTCTTAGGCTTGGTTACAAGTACTAACTGATGTTGTAGTGGCCAGGCTTAGGCTTGGTTACAAGTACTGACTGATGTTGTAGTGGCCAGTCTTAGGCTTGGTTACAAGTACTGACTGATGTTGTAGTGGCCAGGCATAGACTTGGTTACAAGTACTGACTGATGTTGTAGTGGCCAGGTTTAGGCTTGGTTACAAGTACTGACTGATGTAGTGGCCAGGATTAGGCTAGGTTACAAGTACTGACTGATGTCGTAGTGGCCAAGCTTAGGCTTGGTTACAAGTACTGACCGATGATATAGTGGCCTGGCTTAGGCTTGGTTACAAGTACTGACTGATGTTGTAGTGGCCAGGCTTAGGCTTGGTTACAAGTGCTGACTGATGTTTTAGTGGCCAGGCTTAGACTTGGTTACATGTACTGTCTGATGTTGTAGTGGCCAGACTTAGGCTTGGTTACAAGTACTGACTGATGTTGTAGTGGCCAGACTTAGGCTTGGTTACAAGTACTGACTGATGTTGTAGTGGCCAGACTTAGACTTGGTTACAAGTACTGTCTGATGTTGTAGTGGCCAGGCTTAGGCTTGGTTACATGTACTGTCTGATATTGTAGTGGCCAGACTTAGGCTTGGTTACAAGTACTGACTGATGTTTTAGTGGCCAGACTTAGGCTTGGTTACAAGTACTGTCTGATGTTGTAGTGGCCAGGTATAGACTTGGTTACAAGTACTGAGTGATGTTGTAGTGGCCAGGCTTAGACTTGGTTACAAGTACTGACTGATGTTGTAGCGGCCAGGCTTAGACTTTTTTACAAGTACTGACTGATGTTGTAGTGGCAAGGATTAGGCTTGGTTACAAGTACTGACTGATGTTGTAGTGTCCAGGCTTAGGCTTGGTTACAAGTACTGACTGATGTTGTAGTGACCAGGCTTAGACTTGGTTACAAGTACTGACTGATGTTGTAGTGGCCAGGTATAGACTTGGTTACAAGTACTGACTGATGTTGTAGTGGCCAGGCTTAGACTTGGTTACAAGTACTGACTGATGTTGTAGCGGCCAGGCTTAGACTTGGTTACAAGTACTGACTGATGTTGTAGTGGCCAGGCTTAGGCTTGGTTACAAGTACTGACTGATGTTGTAGTGACCAGGCTTAGACTTGGTTACAAGTACTGACTGATGTTGTAGTGACCAGGCTAAGACTTGGTTACAAGTACTGACTGATGTTGTAGTGGCCAGGCTTAGACTTGGTTACAAGTACTGACTGATGTTGTAGTGACCAGGCTTAGACTTGGTTACAAGTACTGACTGATGTTGTAGTGACCAGGCATAGACTTGGTTACAAGTACTGATTGATGTTGTAGTGACCAGGTTTAGACTTGGTTACAAGTACTGACTGATGTTGTAGTGGCCAGGCTTAGACTTGGTTACAAGTATTGACTGATGTTGTAGTGGCCAGACTTAGACTTGGTTACAAGTACTGACTGATGTTGTAGTGACCAGGCTTTGACTTGGTTACAAGTACTGACTGATGTTGTAGTGACCAGGCTTAGACTTGGTGACAAGTACTGACTGATGTTGTAGTGGCCAGGCTTAGGCTTGGTTACAAGTACTGACTGATGTTGTAGTGGCCAGGCTTAGACTTGGTTACAAGTACTGACTGATGTTGTAGTGGCCAGGCTTAGGCTTGGTTACAAGTACTGACTGATGTTGTAGTGGCCAGGCTTAGACTTGGTTACAAGTACTGACTGATGTTGTAGTGGCCAGGCTTAGGCTTGGTTACAAGTACTGACTGATGTTGTAGTGGCCAGGCTTAGGCTTGGTTACAAGTACTGACTGATGTTGTAGTGGCCAGGCTTAGACTTGGTTACAAGTACTGACTGATGTTGTAGTGGTCAGGCTTAGGCTTGGTTACAAGTACTGACTGATGTTGTAGTGGCCAGACTTAGACTTGGTTACAAGTACTGACTGATGTCGTAGTGGCCAGGCTTAGACTTGGTTACAAGTACTGACTGATGTCGTAGTGGCCAGGCTTAGGCTTGGTTACAAGTACTGACTGATGTCGTAGTGGCCAGGCTTAGGCTTGGTTACAAGTACTGACTGATGTTGTAGTGGCCAGGCTTAGGCTTGGTTACAAGTACTGACTGATGTTGTAATGGCCAGACTTAGACTTGGTTACAAGTACTGACTGATGTTGTAGTGGTCAGGCTTAGACTTGGTTACAAGTACTGACTGATGTTGTAGTGGCCAGGTTTAGGCTTGGTTACAAGTACTGACTGATGTAGTGGCCAGGATTAGGCTAGGTTACAAGAACTGACTGATGTCGTAGTGGCCAAGCTTAGGCTTGGTTACAAGTACTGACCGATGATGTAGTGGCCTGGCTTAGGCTTGGTTACAAGTACTGACTGATGTTGTAGTGGCCAGACTTAGGCTTGGTTACAAGTGCTGACTGATGTTGTAGTGGCCAGGCTTAGACTTGGTTACATGTACTGTCTGATGTTGTAGTGGCCAGACTTAGGCTTGGTTACAAGTACTGACTGATGTTGTAGTGGCCAGACTTAGGCTTGGTTACAAGTACTGACTGATGTTGTAGTGGCCAGACTTAGACTTGGTTACAAGTACTGTCTGATGTTGTAGTGGCCAGGCTTAGGCTTGGTTACATGTACTGTCTGATATTGTAGTGGCCAGACTTAGGCTTGGTTACAAGTACTAACTGATGTTGTAGTGGCCAGACTTAGGCTTGGTTACAAGTACTGTCTGATGTTGTAGTGGCCAGGTATAGACTTGGTTACAAGTACTGACTGATGTTGTAGTGGCCAGGCTTAGACTTGGTTACATGTACTGACTGATGTTGTAGCGGCCAGGCTTAGACTTTTTTACAAGTACTGACTGATGTTGTAGTGGCAAGGCTTAGGCTTGGTTACAAGTACTGACTGATGTTGTAGTGTCCAGGCTTAGGCTTGGTTACAAGTACTGACTGATGTTGTAGTGACCAGGCTTAGACTTGGTTACAAGTACTGACTGATGTTGTAGTGGCCAGGTATAGACTTGGTTACAAGTACTGACTGATGTTGTAGTGGCCAGGCTTAGACTTGGTTACAAGTACTGACTGATGTTGTAGCGGCCAGGCTTAGACTTGGTTACAAGTCCTGACTGATGTTGTAGTGGCCAGGCTTAGGCTTGGTTACAAGTACTGACTGATGTTGTAGTGACCAGGCTTAGACTTGGTTACAAGTACTGACTGATGTTGTAGTGACCAGGCTAAGACTTGGTTACAAGTACTGACTGATGTTGTAGTGGCCAGGCTTAGACTTGGTTACAAGTACTGACTGATGTTATAGTGACCAGGCTTAGACTTGGTTACAAGTACTGACTGATGTTGTAGTGACCAGGCTTAGACTTGGTTACAAGTACTGATTGATGTTGTAGTGACCAGGCTTAGACTTGGTTACAAGTACTGACTGATGTTGTAGTGGCCAGGCTTAGACTTGGTTACAAGTACTGACTGATGTTGTAGTGGCCAGACTTAGACTTGGTTACAAGTACTGACTGATGTTGTAGTGACCAGGCTTTGACTTGGTTACAAGTACTGACTGATGTTGTAGTGACCAGGCTTAGACTTGGTGACAAGTTCTGACTGATGTTGTAGTGGCCAGGCTTAGGCATGGTTACAAGTACTGACTGATGTTGTAGTGGCCAGGCTTAGACTTGGTTACAAGTACTGACTGATGTTGTAGTGGCCAGGCTTAGGCTTGGTTACAAGTACTGACTGATGTTGTAGTGGCCAGGCTTAGACTTGGTTACAAGTACTGACTGATGTTGTAGTGGCCAGGCTTAGGCTTGGTTACAAGTACTGACTGATGTTGTAGTGGCCAGGCTTAGGCTTGGTTACAAGTACTGACTGATGTTGTAGTGGCCAGGCTTAGACTTGGTTACAAGTACTGACTGATGTTGTAGTGGTCAGGCTTGGGCTTGGTTACAAGTACTGACTGATGTTGTAGTGGCCAGACTTAGACTTGGTTACAAGTACTGACTGATGTCGTAGTGGCCAGGCTTAGACTTGGTTACAAGTACTGACTGATGTCGTAGTGGCCAGGCTTAGGCTTGGTTACAAGTACTGACTGATGTCGTAGTGGCCAGGCTTAGGCTTGGTTACAAGTACTGACTGATGTTGTAGTGGCCAGGCTTAGGCTTGGTTACAAGTACTGACTGATGTTGTAGTGGCCAGACTTAGACTTGGTTACAAGTACCGACTGATGTTGTAGTGGTCACACTTAGACTTGTTTACAAGTACTGGCTGATGTTGTAGTGGCCAGACTTAGACTTGGTTACAAGTACTGACTGATGTTGTAGTGGCCAGGCTTAGACTTGGTTACAAGTACTGAGTGATGTCGTAGTGGCCAGGCTTAGGCTTGGTTACAAGTACTAAATGATGTTGTAGTGGCCAGGCTTAGGCTTTGTTACAAGTACTGACTGATGTTGTAGTGGCCAGTCTTAGGCTTGGTTACAAGTACTGACTGATGTTGTAGTGGCCAGGCTTAGACTTGGTTACAAGTACTGACTGATGTTGTAGTGGCCAGGTTTAGGCTTGGTTACAAGTACTGACTGATGTTGTAGTGGCCAGGTTTAGGCTTGGTTACAAGTACTGACTGATGTAGTGGCCAGGATTAGGCTAGGTTACAAGAACTGACTGATGTCGTAGTGGCCAAGCTTAGGCTTGGTTACAAGTACTGACCGATGATGTAGTGGCCTGGCTTAGGCTTGGTTACAAGTACTGACTGATGTTGTAGTGGCCAGACTTAGGCTTGGTTACAAGTGCTGACTGATGTTGTAGTGGCCAGGCTTAGACTTGGTTACATGTACTGTCTGATGTTGTAGTGGCCAGACTTAGGCTTGGTTACAAGTACTGACTGATGTTGTAGTGGCCAGACTTAGGCTTGGTTACAAGTACTGACTGATGTTGTAGTGGCCAGACTTAGACTTGGTTACAAGTACTGTCTAATGTTGTAGTGGCCAGGCTTAGGCTTGGTTACATGTACTGTCTGATATTGTAGTGGCCAGACTTAGGCTTGGTTACAAGTACTGACTGATGTTGTAGTGGCCAGACTTAGGCTTGGTTACAAGTACTGTCTCATGTTGTAGTGGCCAGGTATAGACTTGGTTACAAGTACTGACTGATGTTGTAGTGGCCAGGCTTAGACTTGGTTACAAGTACTGACTGATGTTGTAGCGGCCAGGCTTAGACTTTTTTACAAGTACTGACTGATGTTGTAGTGGCAAGGCTTAGGCTTGGTTACAAGTACTGACTGATGTTGCAGTGGCCAGGCTTAGGCTTGGTTACAAGTACTGACTGATGTTGTAGTGGCCAGTCTTAGGCTTGGTTACAAGTACTGACTGATGTTGTAGTGGCCAGGTATAGACTTGGTTACAAGTACTGACTGATGTTGCAGTGGCCAGGCTTAGGCTTGGTTACAAGTACTGACTGATGTTGCAGTGGCCAGGTATAGACTTGGTTACAAGTACTGACTGATGTTGTAATGTACAGGCTTAGACTTGGTTACAAGTACTGACTGATGTTGTAGCGGCCAGGTATAGACTTGGTTACAAGTACTGACTGATGTTGTAGTGGCCAGGCTTAGACTTGGTTACATGTACTGACTGATGTTGTAGCGGCCAGGCTTAGACTTTTTTACAAGTACTGACTGATGTTGTAGTGGCAAGGCTTAGGCTTGGTTACAAGTACTGACTGATGTTGTAGTGTCCAGGCTTAGGCTTGGTTACAAGTACTGACTGATGTTGTAGTGACCAGGCTTAGACTTGGTTACAAGTACTGACTGATGTTGTAGTGGCCAGGTATAGACTTGGTTACAAGTACTGACTGATGTTGTAGTGGCCAGGCTTAGACTTGGTTACAAGTACTGACTGATGTTGTAGCGGCCAGGCTTAGACTTGGTTACAAGTCCTGACTGATGTTGTAGTGGCCAGGCTTAGGCTTGGTTACAAGTACTGACTGATGTTGTAGTGACCAGGCTTAGACTTGGTTACAAGTACTGACTGATGTTGTAGTGACCAGGCTAAGACTTGGTTACAAGTACTGACTGATGTTGTAGTGGCCAGGCTTAGACTTGGTTACAAGTACTGACTGATGTTATAGTGACCAGGCTTAGACTTGGTTACAAGTACTGACTGATGTTGTAGTGACCAGGCTTAGACTTGGTTACAAGTACTGATTGATGTTGTAGTGACCAGGCTTAGACTTGGTTACAAGTACTGACTGATGTTGTAGTGGCCAGGCTTAGACTTGGTTACAAGTACTGACTGATGTTGTAGTGGCCAGACTTAGACTTGGTTACAAGTACTGACTGATGTTGTAGTGACCAGGCTTTGACTTGGTTACAAGTACTGACTGATGTTGTAGTGACCAGGCTTAGACTTGGTGACAAGTTCTGACTGATGTTGTAGTGGCCAGGCTTAGGCATGGTTACAAGTACTGACTGATGTTGTAGTGGCCAGGCTTAGACTTGGTTACAAGTACTGACTGATGTTGTAGTGGCCAGGCTTAGGCTTGGTTACAAGTACTGACTGATGTTGTAGTGGCCAGGCTTAGACTTGGTTACAAGTACTGACTGATGTTGTAGTGGCCAGGCTTAGGCTTGGTTACAAGTACTGACTGATGTTGTAGTGGCCAGGCTTAGGCTTGGTTACAAGTACTGACTGATGTTGTAGTGGCCAGGCTTAGACTTGGTTACAAGTACTGACTGATGTTGTAGTGGTCAGGCTTGGGCTTGGTTACAAGTACTGACTGATGTTGTAGTGGCCAGACTTAGACTTGGTTACAAGTACTGACTGATGTCGTAGTGGCCAGGCTTAGACTTGGTTACAAGTACTGACTGATGTCGTAGTGGCCAGGCTTAGGCTTGGTTACAAGTACTGACTGATGTCGTAGTGGCCAGGCTTAGGCTTGGTTACAAGTACTGACTGATGTTGTAGTGGCCAGGCTTAGGCTTGGTTACAAGTACTGACTGATGTTGTAGTGGCCAGACTTAGACTTGGTTACAAGTACCGACTGATGTTGTAGTGGTCACACTTAGACTTGTTTACAAGTACTGGCTGATGTTGTAGTGGCCAGACTTAGACTTGGTTACAAGTACTGACTGATGTTGTAGTGGCCAGGCTTAGACTTGGTTACAAGTACTGAGTGATGTCGTAGTGGCCAGGCTTAGGCTTGGTTACAAGTACTAAATGATGTTGTAGTGGCCAGGCTTAGGCTTTGTTACAAGTACTGACTGATGTTGTAGTGGCCAGTCTTAGGCTTGGTTACAAGTACTGACTGATGTTGTAGTGGCCAGGCTTAGACTTGGTTACAAGTACTGACTGATGTTGTAGTGGCCAGGTTTAGGCTTGGTTACAAGTACTGACTGATGTTGTAGTGGCCAGGTTTAGGCTTGGTTACAAGTACTGACTGATGTAGTGGCCAGGATTAGGCTAGGTTACAAGAACTGACTGATGTCGTAGTGGCCAAGCTTAGGCTTGGTTACAAGTACTGACCGATGATGTAGTGGCCTGGCTTAGGCTTGGTTACAAGTACTGACTGATGTTGTAGTGGCCAGACTTAGGCTTGGTTACAAGTGCTGACTGATGTTGTAGTGGCCAGGCTTAGACTTGGTTACATGTACTGTCTGATGTTGTAGTGGCCAGACTTAGGCTTGGTTACAAGTACTGACTGATGTTGTAGTGGCCAGACTTAGGCTTGGTTACAAGTACTGACTGATGTTGTAGTGGCCAGACTTAGACTTGGTTACAAGTACTGTCTAATGTTGTAGTGGCCAGGCTTAGGCTTGGTTACATGTACTGTCTGATATTGTAGTGGCCAGACTTAGGCTTGGTTACAAGTACTGACTGATGTTGTAGTGGCCAGACTTAGGCTTGGTTACAAGTACTGTCTCATGTTGTAGTGGCCAGGTATAGACTTGGTTACAAGTACTGACTGATGTTGTAGTGGCCAGGCTTAGACTTGGTTACAAGTACTGACTGATGTTGTAGCGGCCAGGCTTAGACTTTTTTACAAGTACTGACTGATGTTGTAGTGGCAAGGCTTAGGCTTGGTTACAAGTACTGACTGATGTTGCAGTGGCCAGGCTTAGGCTTGGTTACAAGTACTGACTGATGTTGTAGTGGCCAGTCTTAGGCTTGGTTACAAGTACTGACTGATGTTGTAGTGGCCAGGTATAGACTTGGTTACAAGTACTGACTGATGTTGCAGTGGCCAGGCTTAGGCTTGGTTACAAGTACTGACTGATGTTGCAGTGGCCAGGTATAGACTTGGTTACAAGTACTGACTGATGTTGTAGTGTACAGGCTTAGACTTGGTTACAAGTACTGACTGATGTTGTAGCGGCCAGGCTTAGACTTGGTTACAAGTACTGACTGATGTTGTAGTGGCCAGGCTTAGGCTTGGTTACAAGTACTGACTGATGTTGCAGTGGCCAGGCTTAGGCTTGGTTACAAGTACTGACTGATGTTGTAGTGGCCAGGCTTAGGCTTGGTTACAAGTACTGACTGATGTTGTAGTGGCCAGGCTTAGACTTGGTTACAAGTACTGACTGATGTTGTAGCGGCCAGGCTTAGACTTGGTTACAAGTACTGACTGATGTTGTAGTGGCCAGGCTTAGGCTTGGTTACAAGTACTGACTGATGTTGTAGTGACCAGGCTTAGACTTGGTTACAAGTACTGACTGATGTTGCAGTGGCCAGGCATAGGCTTGGTTACAAGTACTGACTGATGTTGTAGTGGCCAGGCTTAGGCTTGGTTACAAGTACTGACTGATGTTGTAGTGGCCAGGTTTAGACTTGGTTACAAGTACTGACTGATGTTGTAGTGGCCAGGCTTAGGCTTGGTTACAAGTACTGACTGATGTTGTAGTGGCCAGGCTTAGACTGTGTTACAAGTACTGACTGATGTTGTAGTGGCCAGGTATAGACTTGGTTACAAGTACTGACTGATGTTGTAGTGGCCAGGCTTAGACTTGGTTACAAGTACTGACTGATGTTGTAGCGGCCAGGCTTAGACTTGGTTACAAGTACTGACTGATGTTGTAGTGGCCAGGCTTAGGCTTGGTTACAAGTACTGACTGATGTTGTAGTGACCAGGCTTAGACTTGGTTACAAGTACTGACTGATGTTGTAGTGGCCAGGCTTAGACTTGGTTACAAGTACTGACTGATGTTGTAGTGACCAGGCTTTGACTTGGTTACAAGTACTGACTGATGTTGTAGTGACCAGGCTTAGACTTGGTTACAAGTACTGACTGATGTTGTAGTGGCCAGGCTTAATCTTGGTTACAAGTACTGACTTGTGTTGTAGTGGCCAGGCTTAGACTTGGTTACAAGTACTGACTGATGTTGTAGTGGCCAGGCTTAGGCTTGGTTACAAGTACTGACTGATGTTGTAGTGTCCAGGCTTAGGCTTGGTTACAAGTACTGACTGATGTTGTAGTGACCAGGCTTAGACTTGGTTACAAGTACTGACTGATGTTGTAGTGGCCAGGTATAGACTTGATTACAAGTACTGACTGATGTTGTAGTGGCCAGGCTTAGACTTGGTTACAAGTACTGACTGATGTTGTAGTGTCCAGGCTTAGGCTTGGTTACAAGTACTGACTGATGTCGTAGTGGCCAGGCTTAGGCTTGGTTACAAGTACTGACGGATGTCGTAGTGGCCAGGCTTAGGCTTGGTTACAAGTACTGACTGATGTTGTAGTGGCCTGTCTGATGTTGTAGTGGCCAGACTTAGGCTTGGTTACAAGTACTGACTGATGTTGTAGTGGCCAGACTTAGGCTTGGTTACAAGTACTGACTGATGTTGTAGTGGCCAGACTTAGGCTTGGTTACAAGTACTGACTGATGTTGTAGTGGCCAGACTTAGGCTTGGTTACAAGTA
This sequence comes from Cherax quadricarinatus, assembly GCF_038502225.1. Lineage (NCBI taxonomy): Eukaryota > Metazoa > Arthropoda > Malacostraca > Decapoda > Parastacidae > Cherax > Cherax quadricarinatus. The sequence continues at coordinate 30,580,721 of NC_091336.1, read as the reverse complement.
CTGACTGATGTTGTAGTGGCCAGGCTTAGGCTTGGTTACAAGTACTGACTGATGTTGTAGTGGCCAGGCTTAGGCTTGGTTACAAGTACTGACTGATGTTGTAGTGGCCAGACTTAGTCTTGGTTACAAGTACTGACTGATGTTGTAGTGGCCAGGCTTAGGCTTGGTTACAAGTACTGACTGATGTTGTAGTGGCCAGGCTTAGGCTTGGTTACAAGTACTGACTGATGTTGTAGTGGCCAGGCTTAGTCTTGGTTACAAGTACTGACTGATGTTGTAGTGGCCAGGCTTAGACTTGGTTACAAGTACTGACTGATGTTGTAGTGGCCAGGCTTAGGCTTGGTTACAAGTACTGACTGATGTTGTAGTGGCCAGGCTTAGGCTTGGTTTCAAGTACTGACTGATGTTGTAGTGGCCAGGCTTAGGCTTGGTTACAAGTACTGACTGATGTTGTAGTGGCCAGGCTTAGGCTTGGTTACAAGTACTGACTGATGTTGTAGTGGCCAGGCTTAGGCTTGGTTTCAAGTACTGACTGATGTTGTAGTGGCCAGGCTTAGGCTTGGTTACAAGTACTGACTGATGTTGTAGTGGCCAGGCTTAGGCTTGGTTACAAGTACTGACTGATGTTGTAGTGGACAGGCTTAGGCTTGGTTACAAGTACTGACTGATGTTGTAGTGGCCAGGCTTAGGCTTGGTTACAAGTACTGACTGATGTTGTAGTGGCCAGGCTTAGGCTTGGTTACAAGTACTGACTGATGTTGTAGTGGCCAGGCTTAGGCTTGGTTACTAGTACTGACTGATGTTGTAGTGGACAGGCTTAGGCTTGGTTACAAGTACTGACTGATGTTGTAGTGGCCAGGCTTAGGCTTGGTTACAAGTACTGACTGATGTTGTAGTGGCCAGGCTTAGGCTTGGTTACAAGTACTGACTGATGTTGTAGTGGACAGGCTTAGGCTTGGTTACAAGTACTGACTGATGTTGTAGTGGCCAGGCTTAGGCTTGGTTACAAGTACTGACTGATGTTGAAAGTGGCCAGGCTTAGGCTTGGTTAAAAGTACTGACTGATGTTGTAGTGGCCAGACTTAGGCTTGGTTAAAAGTACTGACTGATGTTGTAGTGGCCAGGCTTAGGCTTGGTTACAAGTACTGACTGATGTTGTAGTGGCCAGACTTAGGCTTGGTTACAAGTACTGACTGATGTTGTAGTGGCCAGACTTAGGCCTGGTTACAAGTACTGAGTGATGTTGTAGTGGCCAGGCTTAGGCTTGGTTACAAGTACTGACTGATGTTGTAGTGGCCAGGCTTAGGCTTGGTTACAAGTACTGACTGATGTTGTAGTGGCAAGGCTTAGGCTTGGTTACAAGTACTGACTGATGTTGTAGTGGCCAGGCTTAGGCTTGGTTACAAGTACTGACTGATGTTGTAGTGGACAGGCTTAGGCTTGGTTACAAGTACTGACTGATGTTGTAGTGGCCAGGCTTAGGCTTGGTTACAAGTACTGACTGATGTTGTAGTGGCCAGGCTTAGGCTTGGTTACAAGTACTGACTGATGTTGTAGTGGCCAGGCTTAGGCTTGGTTACTAGTACTGACTGATGTTGTAGTGGACAGGCTTAGGCTTGGTTACAAGTACTGACTGATGTTGTAGTGGCCAGGCTTAGGCTTGGTTACAAGTACTGACTGATGTTGTAGTGGCCAGGCTTAGGCTTGGTTACAAGTACTGACTGATGTTGTAGTGGACAGGCTTAGGCTTGGTTACAAGTACTGACTGATGTTGTAGTGGCCAGGCTTAGGCTTGGTTACAAGTACTGACTGATGTTGTAGTGGCCAGGCTTAGGCTTGGTTACAAGTACTGACTGATGTTGTAGTGGCCAGGCTTAGGCTTGGTTACAAGTACTGACTGATGTTGTAGTGGCCAGGCTTAGGCTTGGTTACAAGTACTGACTGATGTTGTAGTGGCCAGGCTTAGACTTGTTTACAAGTACTGACTGGTGTTGTAGTGGCCAGACTTAGGCTTGGTTACAAGTACTGACTGGTGTTGTAGTGGCCAGACTTAGACTTGGTTACAAGTACTGACTGGTGTTGTAGTGGCCAGACTTAGACTTGGTTACAAGTACTGACTGATGTTGTAATGGCCAGGGTTAGGTTTGGTTACAAGTACTGACTGATGTTGTAGTGGCCAGGCTTAGGCTTGGTTACTAGTACTGACTGATGTTGTAGTGGACAGGCTTAGGCTTGGTTACAAGTACTGACTGATGTTGTAGTGGCCAGGCTTAGGCTTGGTTACAAGTACTGACTGATGTTGTAGTGGCCAGGCTTAGGCTTGGTTACAAGTACTGACTGATGTTGTAGTGGCCAGGCTTAGGCTTGGTTACTAGTACTGACTGATGTTGTAGTGGACAGGCTTAGGCTTGGTTACAAGTACTGACTGATGTTGTAGTGGCCAGGCTTAGGCTTGGTTACAAGTACTGACTGATGTTGTAGTGGCCAGGCTTAGGCTTGGTTACAAGTACTGACTGATGTTGTAGTGGACAGGCTTAGGCTTGGTTACAAGTACTGACTGATGTTGTAGTGGCCAGGCTTAGGCTTGGTTACAAGTACTGACTGATGTTGTAGTGGCCAGGCTTAGGCTTGGTTAAAAGTACTGACTGATGTTGTAGTGGCCAGGCTTAGGCTTGGTTACAAGTACTGACTGATGTTGTAGTGGCCAGACTTAGGCTTGGTTACAAGTACTGACTGATGTTGTAGTGGCCAGACTTAGGCTTGGTTACAAGTACTGACTGATGTTGTAGTGGCCAGACTTAGGCTTGGTTACAAGTACTGACTGATGTTGTAGTGGCCAGACTTAGGCTTGGTTACAAGTACTGACTGATGTTGTAGTGGCCAGGCTTAGGCTTGGTTACAAGTACTGACTGATGTTGTAGTGGCCAGGCTTAGGCTTGGTTACAAGTACTGACTGATGTTGTAGTGGCCAGACTTAGTCTTGGTTACAAGTACTGACTGATGTTGTAGTGGCCAGGCTTAGGCTTGGTTACAAGTACTGACTGATGTTGTAGTGGCCAGGCTTAGGCTTGGTTACAAGTACTGACTGATGTTGTAGTGGCCAGGCTTAGTCTTGGTTACAAGTACTGACTGATGTTGTAGTGGCCAGGCTTAGACTTGGTTACAAGTACTGACTGATGTTGTAGTGGCCAGGCTTAGGCTTGGTTACAAGTACTGACTGATGTTGTAGTGGCCAGGCTTAGGCTTGGTTTCAAGTACTGACTGATGTTGTAGTGGCCAGGCTTAGGCTTGGTTACAAGTACTGACTGATGTTGTAGTGGCCAGGCTTAGGCTTGGTTACAAGTACTGACTGATGTTGTAGTGGCCAGGCTTAGGCTTCGTTTCAAGTACTGACTGATGTTGTAGTGGCCAGGCTTAGGTTTGGTTACAAGTACTGACTGATGTTGTAGTGGCCAGGCTTAGGCTTGGTTACAAGTACTGACTGATGTTGTAGTGGACAGGCTTAGGCTTGGTTACAAGTACTGACTGATGTTGTAGTGGCCAGGCTTAGGCTTGGTTACAAGTACTGACTGATGTTGTAGTGGCCAGGCTTAGGCTTGGTTACAAGTACTGACTGATGTTGTAGTGGCCAGGCTTAGGCTTGGTTACTAGTACTGACTGATGTTGTAGTGGACAGGCTTAGGCTTGGTTACAAGTACTGACTGATGTTGTAGTGGCCAGGCTTAGGCTTGGTTACAAGTACTGACTGATGTTGTAGTGGCCAGGCTTAGGCTTGGTTACAAGTACTGACTGATGTTGTAGTGGACAGGCTTAGGCTTGGTTACAAGTACTGACTGATGTTGTAGTGGCCAGGCTTAGGCTTGGTTACAAGTACTGACTGATGTTGAAAGTGGCCAGGCTTAGGCTTGGTTAAAAGTACTGACTGATGTTGTAGTGGCCAGACTTAGGCTTGGTTAAAAGTACTGACTGATGTTGTAGTGGCCAGGCTTAGGCTTGGTTACAAGTACTGACTGATGTTGTAGTGGCCAGACTTAGGCTTGGTTACAAGTACTGACTGATGTTGTAGTGGCCAGACTTAGGCCTGGTTACAAGTACTGAGTGATGTTGTAGTGGCCAGGCTTAGGCTTGGTTACAAGTACTGACTGATGTTGTAGTGGCCAGGCTTAGGCTTGGTTACAAGTACTGACTGATGTTGTAGTGGCAAGGCTTAGGCTTGGTTACAAGTACTGACTGATGTTGTAGTGGCCAGGCTTAGGCTTGGTTACAAGTACTGACTGATGTTGTAGTGGACAGGCTTAGGCTTGGTTACAAGTACTGACTGATGTTGTAGTGGCCAGGCTTAGGCTTGGTTACAAGTACTGACTGATGTTGTAGTGGCCAGGCTTAGGCTTGGTTACAAGTACTGACTGATGTTGTAGTGGCCAGGCTTAGGCTTGGTTACTAGTACTGACTGATGTTGTAGTGGACAGGCTTAGGCTTGGTTACAAGTACTGACTGATGTTGTAGTGGCCAGGCTTAGGCTTGGTTACAAGTACTGACTGATGTTGTAGTGGCCAGGCTTAGGCTTGGTTACAAGTACTGACTGATGTTGTAGTGGACAGGCTTAGGCTTGGTTACAAGTACTGACTGATGTTGTAGTGGCCAGGCTTAGGCTTGGTTACAAGTACTGACTGATGTTGTAGTGGCCAGGCTTAGGCTTGGTTACAAGTACTGACTGATGTTGTAGTGGCCAGGCTTAGGCTTGGTTACAAGTACTGACTGATGTTGTAGTGGCCAGGCTTAGGCTTGGTTACAAGTACTGACTGATGTTGTAGTGGCCAGGCTTAGGCTTGGTTACAAGTACTGACTGATGTTGTAGTGGCCAGGCTTAGGCTTGGTTACAAGTACTGACTGGTGTTGTAGTGGCCAGACTTAGACTTGGTTACAAGTACTGACTGGTGTTGTAGTGGCCAGACTTAGGCTTGGTTACAAGTAGGTTTGGTTACAAGTACTGACTGATGTTGTAGTGGCTTGGTTACAAGTACTGACTGATGTTGTAGTGGCCAGGCTTAGGCTTGGTTACAAGTACTGACTGATGTTGTAGTGGCCAGGCTTAGGCTTGGTTACAAGTACTGACTGATGTTGTAGTGGCCAGGCTTAGGCTTGGTTACAAGTACTGACTGATGTTGTAGTGGCCAGGCTTAGGCTTGGTTACAAGTACTGACTGATGTTGTAGTGGCCAGGCTTAGGCTTGGTTACAAGTACTGACTGATGTTGTAGTGGCCAGGCTTAGGCTTGGTTACAAGTACTGACTGATGTTGTAGTGGCCAGGCTTAGGCTTGGTTACAAGTACTGACTGATGTTGTAGTGGCCAGGCTTAGGCTTGGTTACAAGTACTGACTGATGTTGTAGTGGCCAGGCTTAGACTTGGTTACAAGTACTGACTGATGTTGTAGTGGCCAGGCTTAGGCTTGGTTACAAGTACTGACTGATGTTGTAGTGGCCAGGCTTAGGCTTGGTTACAAGTACTGACTGATGTTGTAGTGGCCAGGCTTAGGCTTGGTTACAAGTACTGACTGATGTTGTAGTGGCCAGGCTTAGGCTTGGTTACAAGTACTGACTGATGTTGTAGTGGCCAGGCTTAGACTTGGTTACAAGTACTGACTGATGTTGTAGTGGCCAGGTATAGACTTGGTTACAAGTACTGACTGATGTTGTAGTGGCCAGGCTTAGACTTGGTTACAAGTACTGACTGATGTTGTAGCGGCCAGGCTTAGACTTGGTTACAAGTACTGACTGATGTTGTAGTGGCCAGGCTTAGGCTTGGTTACAAGTACTGACTGATGTTGTAGTGACCAGGCTTAGACTTGGTTACAAGTACTGACTGATGTTGTAGTGACCAGGCTAAGACTTGGTTACAAGTACTGACTGATGTTGTAGTGGCCAGGCTTAGACTTGGTTACAAGTACTGACTGATGTTGTAGTGACCAGGCTTAGACTTGGTTACAAGTACTGACTGATGTTGTAGTGACCAGGCTTAGACTTGGTTACAAGTACTGACTGATGTTGTAGTGGCCAGGCTTAGACTTGGTTACAAGTACTGACTGATGTTGTAGTGGCCAGGCTTAGACTTGGTTACAAGTACTGACTGATGTTGTAGTGACCAGGCTTAGACTTGGTTACAAGTACTGACTGATGTTGTAGTGACCAGGCTTAGACTTGGTTACAAGTACTGACTGATGTTGTAGTGGCCAGGCTTAGGCTTGGTTACAAGTACTGACTGATGTTGTAGTGGCCAGGCTTAGACTTGGTTACAAGTACTGACTGATGTTGTAGTGGCCAGGCTTAGGCTTGGTTACAAGTACTGACTGATGTTGTAGTGGCCAGGCTTAGACTTGGTTACAAGTACTGACTGATGTTGTAGTGGCCAGGCTTAGGCTTGGTTACAAGTACTGACTGATGTTGTAGTGGCCAGGCTTAGGCTTGGTTACAAGTACTGACTGATGTTGTAGTGGCCAGGCTTAGACTTGGTTACAAGTACTGACTGATGTTGTAGTGGTCAGGCTTAGGCTTGGTTACAAGTACTGACTGATGTTGTAGTGGCCAGACTTAGACTTGGTTACAAGTACTGACTGATGTCGTAGTGGCCAGGCTTAGACTTGGTTACAAGTACTGACTGATGTCGTAGTGACCAGGCTTAGGCTTGGTTACAAGTACTGACTGATGTTGTAGTGGCCAGTCTTAGGCTTGGTTACAAGTACTGACTTGGTTACAAGTACTCACTGATGTTGTAGTGGCCAGGCTTAGGCTTGGTTACAAGTACTGACTGATGTTGTAGTGGCCAGGCTTAGGCTTGGTTACAAGTACTGACTGATGTTGTAGTGGCCAGGCTTAGACTTGGTTACAAGTACTGACTGATGTTGTAGTGGCCAGGTTTAGGCTTGGTTACAAGTACTGACTGATGTAGTGGCCAGGATTAGGCTAGGTTACAAGTACTGACTGATGTTGTAGTGGCCAAGCTTAGGCTTGGTTACAAGTACTGACCGATGATGTAGTGGCCAGGCTTAGGCTTGGTTACAATTACTGACTGATGTTGTAGTGGCCAGACTTAGGCTTGGTTACAAGTACTGACTGATGTTGTAGTGGCCAGGCTTAGACTTGGTTACAAGTACTGACTGATGTTGTAGTGGCCAGGCTTAGGCTTGGTTACAAGTACTGACTGATGTTGTAGTGGCCAGACTTAGACTTGGTTACAAGTACTGACTGATGTTGTAGTGGCCAGACTTAGACTTGGTTACAAGTACTGGCTGATGTTGTAGTGGCCAGACTTAGACTTGGTTACAAGTACTGACTGATGTTGTAGTGGCCAGGCTTAGACTTGGTTACAAGTACTGACTGATGTTGTAGTGGCCAGGCTTAGGCTTGGTTACAAGTACTGTCTGATGTTGTAGTGGCCAGGCTTAGGCTTTGTTACAAGTACTGTCTGATGTTGTAGTGGCCAGTCTTAGGCTTGGTTACAAGTACTGACTGATGTTGTAGTGGCCAGGCTTAGACTTGGTTACAAGTACTGACTGATGTTGTAGTGGCCAGGTTTAGGCTTGGTTACAAGTACTGACTGATGTTGTAGTGGCCAGGTTTAGGCTTGGTTACAAGTACTGACTGATGTAGTGGCCAGGATTAGGCTAGGTTACAAGAACTGACTGATGTCGTAGTGGCCAAGCTTAGGCTTGGTTACAAGTACTGACCGATGATGTAGTGGCCTGGCTTAGGCTTGGTTACAAGTACTGACTGATGTTGTAGTGGCCAGGCTTAGGCTTGGTTACAAGTACTGACTGATGTTGTAGTGGCCACACTTAGACGTGGTTACAAGTACTGACTGATGTTGCAGTGGCCAGACCTAAGCTTGGTTACAAATACTGACTGATGTTGTAGTGGCCAGACTTAGTCTTGGTTACAAGTACTGACTGATGTTGTAGTGGCCAGACTTAGACTTGGTTACAAGTACTGTCTAATGTTGTAGTGGCCAGGCTTAGGCTTGGTTACATGTACTGTCTGATATTGTAGTGGCCAGACTTAGGCTTGGTTACAAGTACTGACTGATGTTGTAGTGGCCAGACTTAGGCTTGGTTACAAGTACTGTCTCATGTTGTAGTGGCCAGGTATAGACTTGGTTACAAGTACTGACTGATGTTGTAGTGGCCAGGCTTAGACTTGGTTACAAGTACTGACTGATGTTGTAGCGGCCAGGCTTAGACTTTTTTACAAGTACTGACTGATGTTGTAGTGGCAAGGCTTAGGCTTGGTTACAAGTACTGACTGATGTTGCAGTGGCCAGGCTTAGGCTTGGTTACAAGTACTGACTGATGTTGTAGTGGCCAGTCTTAGGCTTGGTTACAAGTACTGACTGATGTTGTAGTGGCCAGGTATAGACTTGGTTACAAGTACTGACTGATGTTGCAGTGGCCAGGCTTAGGCTTGGTTACAAGTACTGACTGATGTTGCAGTGGCCAGGTATAGACTTGGTTACAAGTACTGACTGATGTTGTAGTGGCCAGGCTTAGACTTGGTTACAAGTACTGACTGATGTTGTAGCGGCCAGGCTTAGACTTGGTTACAAGTACTGACTGATGTTGTAGTGGCCAGGCTTAGGCTTGGTTACAAGTACTGACTGATGTTGCAGTGGCCAGGCTTAGGCTTGGTTACAAGTACTGACTGATGTTGTAGTGGCCAGGCTTAGGCTTGGTTACAAGTACTGACTGATGTTGTAGTGGCCAGGCTTAGACTTGGTTACAAGTACTGACTGATGTTGTAGCGGCCAGGCTTAGACTTGGTTACAAGTACTGACTGATGTTGTAGTGGCCAGGCTTAGGCTTGGTTACAAGTACTGACTGATGTTGTAGTGGCCAGGCTTAGACTTGGTTACAAGTACTGACTGATGTTGTAGTGGCCAGGCTTAGGCTTGGTTACAAGTACTGACTGATGTTGTAGTGGCCAGGCTTAGGCTTGGTTACAAGTACTGACTGATGTTGTAGTGGCCAGGTTTAGACTTGGTTACAAGTACTGACTGATGTTGTAGTGGCCAGGCTTAGGCTTGGTTACAAGTACTGACTGATGTTGTAGTGGCCAGGCTTAGACTTGGTTACAAGTACTGACTGATGTTGTAGTGGCCAGGTATAGACTTGGTTACAAGTACTGACTGATGTTGTAGTGGCCAGGCTTAGACTTGGTTACAAGTACTGACTGATGTTGTAGTGGCCAGGCTTAGACTTGGTTACAAGTACTGACTGATGTTGTAGTGGCCAGGCTTAGGCTTGGTTACAAGTACTGACTGATGTTGTAGTGACCAGGCTTAGACTTGGTTACAAGTACTGACTGATGTTGTAGTGGCCAGGCTTAGACTTGGTTACAAGTACTGACTGATGTTGTAGTGACCAGGCTTAGACTTGGTTACAAGTACTGACTGATGTTGTAGTGACCAGGCTTAGACTTGGTTACAAGTACTGACTGATGTTGTAGTGTCCAGGCTTAGTCTTGGTTACAAGTACTGACTGATGTTGTAGTGGCCAGGCTTAGACTTGGTTACAAGTACTGACTGATGTTGTAGTGGCCAGGCTTAGGCTTGGTTACAAGTACTGACTGATGTTGTAGTGTCCAGGCTTAGGCTTGGTTACAAGTACTGACTGATGTTGTAGTGACCAGGCTTAGACTTGGTTACAAGTACTGACTGATGTTGTAGTGGCCAGGTATAGACTTGGTTACAAGTACTGACTGATGTTGTAGTGGCCAGGCTTAGACTTGGTTACAAGTACTGACTGATGTTGTAGTGTCCAGGCTTAGGCTTGGTTACAAGTACTGACTGATGTCGTAGTGGCCAGGCTTAGGCTTGGTTACAAGTACTGACTGATGTCGTAGTGGCCAGGCTTAGGCTTGGTTACAAGTACTGACTGATGTTGTAGTGGCCAGGCTTAGGCTTGGTTACAAGTACTGACTGATGTTGTAGTGGCCAGGCTTAGGCTTGGTTACAAGTACTGACTGATGTTGTAGTGTCTAGGCTTAGGCTTGGTTACAAGTACTGACTGATGTTGTAGTGACCAGGCTTAGACTTGGTTACAAGTACTGACTGATGTTGTAGTGGCCAGGTATAGACTTGATTACAAGTACTGACTGATGTTGTAGTGGCCAGGCTTAGACTTGGTTACAAGTACTGACTGATGTTGTAGCGGCCAGGCTTAGACTTGGTTACAAGTACTGACTGATGTTGTAGTGGCCAGGCTTAGGCTTGGTTACAAGTACTGACTGATGTTGTAGTGACCAGGCTTAGACTTGGTTACAAGTACTGACTGATGTTGTAGTGACCAGGCTAAGACTTGGTTACAAGTACTGACTGATGTTGTAGTGACCAGGCTTAGACTTGGTTACAAGTACTGACTGATGTTGTAGTGACCAGGCTTAGACTTGGTTACAAGTACTGACTGATGTTGTAGTGACCAGGCTTAGACTTGGTTACAAGTACTGACTGATGTTGTAGTGGCCAGGCTTAGACTTGGTTACAAGTACTGACTGATGTTGTAGTGGCCAGACTTAGACTTGGTTACAAGTACTGACTGATGTTGTAGTGACCAGGCTTTGACTTGGTTACAAGTACTGACTGATGTTGTAGTGACCAGGCTTAGACTTGGTTACAAGTACTGACTGATGTTGTAGTGGCCAGGCTTAGGCTTGGTTACAAGTACTGACTGATGTTGTAGTGGCCAGGCTTAGGCTTGGTTACAAGTACTGACTGATGTTGTAGTGGCCAGGCTTAGGCTTGGTTACAAGTACTGACTGATGTTGTAGTGGCCAGGCTTAGACTTGGTTACAAGTACTGACTGATGTTGTAGTGGCCAGGCTTAGGCTTGGTTACAAGTACTGACTGATGTTGTTGTGGCCAGGCTTAGGCTTGGTTACAAGTACTGACTGATGTTGTAGTGGCCAGGCTTAGACTTGGTTACAAGTACTGACTGATGTTGTAGTGGTCAGGCTTAGGCTTGGTTACAAGTACTGACTGATGTTGTAGTGGCCAGACTTAGACTTGGTTACAAGTACTGACTGATGTCGTAGTGGCCAGGCTTAGACTTGGTTACAAGTACTGACTGATGTCGTAGTGGCCAGGCTTAGGCTTGGTTACAAGTACTGACTGATATCGTAGTGGCCAGGCTTAGGCTTGGTTACAAGTACTGACTGATGTAGTGGCCAGGATTAGGCTAGGTTACAAGTTCTGACTGATGTCGTAGTGGCCAAGCTTAGGCTTGGTTACAAGTACTGACTGATGTTGTAGTGGCCAGGTTTAGACTTGGTTACAAGTACTGACTGATGTTGTAGTGGCCAGTCTTAGGCTTGGTTACAAGTACTGACTGATGTTGTAGTGGCCAGTCTTAGGCTTGGTTACAAGTACTGACTGATGTTGTAGTGGCCAGGCTTAGACTTGGTTACAAGTACTGACTGATGTTGTAGTGGCCAGGTTTAGGCTTGGTTACAAGTACTGACTGATGTAGTGGCCAGGATTAGGCTAGGTTACAAGTTCTGACTGATGTCGTAGTGGCCAAGCTTAGGCTTGGTTACAAGTACTGACCGATGATGTAGTGGCCTGGCTTAGGCTTGGTTACAAATACTGACTGATGTTGTAGTGGCCAGACTTAGGCATGGTTACAAGTACTGACTGATGTTGTAGTGGCCAGGCTTAGACTTGGTTACATGTACTGTCTGATGTTGTAGTGGCCAGACTTAGGCTTGGTTACAAGTACTGACTGATGTTGTAGTGGCCAGACTTAGGCTTGGTTACAAGTACTGACTGATGTTGTAGTGGCCAGACTTAGACTTGGTTACAAGTACTGTCTGATGTTGTAGTGGCCAGGCTTAGGCTTGGTTACATGTACTGTCTGATATTGTAGTGGCCAGACTTAGGCTTGGTTACAAGTACTGACTGATGTTGTAGTGGCCAGACTTAGGCTTGGTTACAAGTACTGTCTGATGTTGTAGTGGCCAGGTATAGACTTGGTTACAAGTACTGTCTGATGTTGTAGTGGCCAGGCTTAGACTTGGTTACAAGTACTGACTGATGTTGTAGCGGCCAGGCTTAGACTTGGTTACAAGTACTGACTGATGTTGTAGTGGCCAGGCTTAGGCTTGGTTACAAGTACTGACTGATGTTGCAGTGGCCAGGCTTAGGCTTGGTTACAAGTACTGACTGATGTTGTAGTGGCCAGGCTTAGGCTTGGTTACAAGTACTGACTGATGTTGTAGTGGCCAGGTATAGACTTGGTTACAAGTACTGACTGATGTTGCAGTGGCCAGGCTTAAGCTTGGTTACAAGTACTGACTGATGTTGTAGTGGCCAGGTATAGACTTGGTTACAAGTACTGACTGATGTTGTAGTGGCCAGGCTTAGACTTGGTTACAAGTACTGACTGATGTTGTAGCGGCCAGGCTTAGACTTGGTTACAAGTACTGACTGATGTTGTAGTGGCCAGGCTTATTCTTGGTTACAAGTACTGACTGATGTTGCAGTGGCCAGGCTTAGGGTTGGTTACAAGTACTGACTGATGTTGTAGTGGCCAGGCTTAGGCTTGGTTACAAGTACTGACTGATGTTGTAGTGGCCAGGCTTAGACTTGGTTACAAGTACTGACTGATGTTGTAGTGGCCAGGTATAGACTTGGTTACAAGTAGTGACTGATGTTGTAGTGGCCAGGCTTAGACTTGGTTACAAGTACTGACTGATGTTGTAGCGGCCAGGCTTAGACTTGGTTACAAGTACTGACTGATGTTGTAGTGGCCATGCTTAGGCTTGGTTACAAGTACTGACTGATGTTGTAGTGACAAGGCTTAGACTTGGTTACAAGTACTGACTGATGTTGCAGTGGCCAGGCTTAGGCTTGGTTACAAGTACTGACTGATGTTGTAGTGGCCAGACTTAGGCTTGGTTACAAGTACTGACTGATGTTGTAGTGGCCAGGTTTAGACCTGGTTACAAGTACTGACTGATGTTGTAGTGGCCAGGCTTAGGCTTGGTTACAAGTACTGACTGATGTTGTAGTGGCCAGGCTTAGACTTGGTTACAAGTACTGACTGATGTTGTAGTGGCCAGGTATAGACTTGGTTACAAGTACTGACTGATGTTGTAGTGGCCAGGCTTAGACTTGGTTACAAGTACTGACTGATGTTGTAGCGGCCAGGCTTAGACTTGGTTACAAGTACTGAATGATGTTGTAGTGGCCAGGCTTAGGCTTGGTTACAAGTACTGACTGATGTTGCAGTGGCCAGGCTTAGGCTTGGTTACAAGTACTGACTGATGTTGTAGTGGCCAGGCTTAGGCTTGGTTACAAGTGCTGACTGATGTTGTAGTGGCCAGGCTTAGACTTGGTTACAAGTACTGACTGATGTTGTAGTGGCCAGGTATAGACTTGGTTACAAGTACTGACTGATGTTGTAGTGGCCAGGCTTAGACTTGGTTACAAGTACTGACTGATGTTGTAGCGGCCAGGCTTAGACTTGGTTACAAGTACTGACTGATGTTGTAGTGGCCAGGCTTAGGCTTGGTTACAAGTACTGACTGATGTTGTAGTGACCAGGCTAAGACTTGGTTACAAGTACTGACTGATGTTGCAGTGGCCAGGCTTAGGCTTGGTTACAAGTACTGACTGATGTTGTAGTGGCCAGGCTTAGGCTTGGTTACAAGTACTGACTGATGTTGTAGTGGCCAGGTTTAGACTTGGTTACAAGTACTGACTGATATTGTAGTGGCCAGGCTTAGGCTTGGTTACAAGTACTGACTGATGTTGTAGTTGCCAGGCTTAGACTTGGTTACAAGTGCTGACTGATGTTGTAGTGGACAGGTATAGACTTGGTTACAAGTACTGACTGATGTTCTAGTGGCCAGGCTTAGACTTGGTTACAAGTACTGACTGATGTTGTAGCGGCCAGGCTTAGACTTGGTTACAAGTACTGACTGATGTTGTAGTGGCCAGGCTTAGGCTTGGTTACAAGTACTGACTGATGTTGTAGTGACCAGGCTTAGACTTGGTTACAAGTACTGACTGATGTTGTAGTGACCAGGCTAAGACTTGGTTACAAGTACTGACTGATGTTGTAGTGGCCAGGCTTAGACTTGGTTACAAGTACTGACTGATGTTGTAGTGACCAGGCTTAGACTTGGTTACAAGTACTGACTGATGTTGTAGTGGCCAGGCTTAGGCTTGGTTACAAGTACTGACTGATGTTGTAGTGGCCAGGCTTAGGCTTGGTTACAAGTACTGACTGATGTTGTAGTGACCAGGCTTAGACTTGGTTACAAGTACTGACTGATGTTGTAGTGGTTAGGCTTAGACTTGGTTACAAGTACTGACTGATGTTGTAGCGGCCAGGCTTAGACTTGGTTACAAGTACTGACTGATGTTGTAGTATCCAGGCTTAGGCTTGGTTACAAGTACTGACTGATGTTGTAGTGACCAGGCTTAGACTTGGTTACAAGTACTGACTGATGTTGTAGTGACCAGGCTTAGACTTGGTTACAAGTACTGACTGATGTTGTAGTGGCCAGGCTTAGACTTGGTTACAAGTACTGACTGATGTTGTAGTGACCAGGCTTAGACTTGGTTACAAGTACTGACTGATGTTGTAGTGACCAGGCTTAGACTTGGTTACAAGTACTGATTGATGTTGTAGTGACCAGGCTTAGACTTGGTTACAAGTACTGACTGATGTTGTAGTGGCCAGGCTTAGACTTGGTTACAAGTACTGACTGATGTTGTAGTGGCCAGACTTAGACTTGGTTACAAGTACTGACTGATGTTGTAGTGACCAGGCTTTGACTTGGTTACAAGTACTGACTGATGTTGTAGTGACCAGGCTTAGACTTGGTTACAAGTACTGACTGATGTTGTAGTGGCCAAGCTTAGGCTTGGTTTCAAGTACTGATTGATGTTGTAGTGGCCAGGCTTAGGCTTGGTTACAAGTACTGACTGATGTTGTAGTGACCAGGCTTAGACTTGGTTACAAGTACTGACTGATGTTGTAGTGACCAGGCTAAGACTTGGTTACAAGTACTGACTGATGTTGTAGTGACCAGGCTTAGACTTGGTTACAAGTACTGACTGATGTTGTAGTGACCAGGCTTAGACTTGGTTACAAGTACTGATTGATGTTGTAGTGACCAGGCTTAGACTTGGTTACAAGTACTGACTGATGTTGTAGTGGCCAGGCTTAGACTTGGTTACAAGTACTGACTGATGTTGTAGTGGCCAGACTTAGACTTGGTTACAAGTACTGACTGATGCTGTAGTGACCAGGCTTTGACTTGGTTACAAGTACTGACTGATGTTGTAGTGACCAGGCTTAGACTTGGTTACAAGTACTGACTGATGTTGTAGTGGCCAGGCTTAGGCTTGGTTACAAGTACTGACTGATGTTGTAGTGGCCAGGCTTAGGCTTGGTTACAAGTACTGACTGATGTTGTAGTGGCCAGGCTTAGGCTTGGTTACAAGTACTGACTGATGTTGTAGTGGCCAGGCTTAGACTTGGTTACAAGTACTAACTTATGTTGTAGTGGCCAGGCTTAGGCTTGGTTACAAGTACTGACTGATGTTGTTGTGGCCAGGCTTAGGCTTGGTTACAAGTACTGACTGATGTTGTAGTGACCAGGCTTAGACTTGGTTACAAGTACTGATTGATGTTGTAGTGACCAGGCTTAGACTTGGTTACAAGTACTGACTGATGTTGTAGTGGCCAGGCTTAGACTTGGTTACAAGTACTGACTGATGTTGTAGTGGCCAGACTTAGACTTGGTTACAAGTACTGACTGATGCTGTAGTGACCAGGCTTTGACTTGGTTACAAGTACTGACTGATGTTGTAGTGACCAGGCTTAGACTTGGTTACAAGTACTGACTGATGTTGTAGTGGCCAGGCTTAGGCTTGGTTACAAGTACTGACTGATGTTGTAGTGGCCAGGCTTAGGCTTGGTTACAAGTACTGACTGATGTTGTAGTGGCCAGGCTTAGGCTTGGTTACAAGTACTGACTGATGTTGTAGTGGCCAGGCTTAGACTTGGTTACAAGTACTAACTTATGTTGTAGTGGCCAGGCTTAGGCTTGGTTACAAGTACTGACTGATGTTGTTGTGGCCAGGCTTAGGCTTGGTTACAAGTACTGACTGATGTTGTAGTGGCCAGGCTTAGACTTGGTTACAAGTACTGACTGATGTTGTAGTGGTCAGGCTTAGGCTTGGTTACAAGTACTGACTGATGTTGTAGTGGCCAGACTTAGACTTGGTTACAAGTACTGACTGATGTCGTAGTGGCCAGGCTTAGACTTGGTTACAAGTACTGACTGATGTCGTAGTGGCCAGGCTTAGGCTTGGTTACAAGTACTGACTGATATCGTAGTGGCCAGGCTTAGGCTTGGTTACAAGTACTGACTGATGTAGTGGCCAGGATTAGGCTAGGTTACAAGTTCTGACTGATGTCGTAGTGGCCAAGCTTAGGCTTGGTTACAAGTACTGACTGATGTTGTAGTGGCCAGGTTTAGACTTGGTTACAAGTACTGACTGATGTTGTAGTGGCCAGTCTTAGGCTTGGTTACAAGTACTGACTGATGTTGTAGTGGCCAGTCTTAGGCTTGGTTACAAGTACTGACTGATGTTGTAGTGGCCAGGCTTAGACTTGGTTACAAGTACTGACTGATGTTGTAGTGGCCAGGTTTAGGCTTGGTTACAAGTACTGACTGATGTAGTGGCCAGGATTAGGCTAGGTTACAAGTTCTGACTGATGTCGTAGTGGCCAAGCTTAGGCTTGGTTACAAGTACTGACCGATGATGTAGTGGCCTGGCTTAGGCTTGGTTACAAATACTGACTGATGTTGTAGTGGCCAGACTTAGGCATGGTTACAAGTACTGACTGATGTTGTAGTGGCCAGGCTTAGACTTGGTTACATGTACTGTCTGATGTTGTAGTGGCCAGACTTAGGCTTGGTTACAAGTACTGACTGATGTTGTAGTGGCCAGACTTAGGCTTGGTTACAAGTACTGACTGATGTTGTAGTGGCCAGACTTAGACTTGGTTACAAGTACTGTCTGATGTTGTAGTGGCCAGGCTTAGGCTTGGTTACATGTACTGTCTGATATTGTAGTGGCCAGACTTAGGCTTGGTTACAAGTACTGACTGATGTTGTAGTGGCCAGACTTAGGCTTGGTTACAAGTACTGTCTGATGTTGTAGTGGCCAGGTATAGACTTGGTTACAAGTACTGTCTGATGTTGTAGTGGCCAGGCTTAGACTTGGTTACAAGTACTGACTGATGTTGTAGCGGCCAGGCTTAGACTTGGTTACAAGTACTGACTGATGTTGTAGTGGCCAGGCTTAGGCTTGGTTACAAGTACTGACTGATGTTGCAGTGGCCAGGCTTAGGCTTGGTTACAAGTACTGACTGATGTTGTAGTGGCCAGGCTTAGGCTTGGTTACAAGTACTGACTGATGTTGTAGTGGCCAGGTATAGACTTGGTTACAAGTACTGACTGATGTTGCAGTGGCCAGGCTTAAGCTTGGTTACAAGTACTGACTGATGTTGTAGTGGCCAGGTATAGACTTGGTTACAAGTACTGACTGATGTTGTAGTGGCCAGGCTTAGACTTGGTTACAAGTACTGACTGATGTTGTAGCGGCCAGGCTTAGACTTGGTTACAAGTACTGACTGATGTTGTAGTGGCCAGGCTTATTCTTGGTTACAAGTACTGACTGATGTTGCAGTGGCCAGGCTTAGGGTTGGTTACAAGTACTGACTGATGTTGTAGTGGCCAGGCTTAGGCTTGGTTACAAGTACTGACTGATGTTGTAGTGGCCAGGCTTAGACTTGGTTACAAGTACTGACTGATGTTGTAGTGGCCAGGTATAGACTTGGTTACAAGTAGTGACTGATGTTGTAGTGGCCAGGCTTAGACTTGGTTACAAGTACTGACTGATGTTGTAGCGGCCAGGCTTAGACTTGGTTACAAGTACTGACTGATGTTGTAGTGGCCATGCTTAGGCTTGGTTACAAGTACTGACTGATGTTGTAGTGACAAGGCTTAGACTTGGTTACAAGTACTGACTGATGTTGCAGTGGCCAGGCTTAGGCTTGGTTACAAGTACTGACTGATGTTGTAGTGGCCAGACTTAGGCTTGGTTACAAGTACTGACTGATGTTGTAGTGGCCAGGTTTAGACCTGGTTACAAGTACTGACTGATGTTGTAGTGGCCAGGCTTAGGCTTGGTTACAAGTACTGACTGATGTTGTAGTGGCCAGGCTTAGACTTGGTTACAAGTACTGACTGATGTTGTAGTGGCCAGGTATAGACTTGGTTACAAGTACTGACTGATGTTGTAGTGGCCAGGCTTAGACTTGGTTACAAGTACTGACTGATGTTGTAGCGGCCAGGCTTAGACTTGGTTACAAGTACTGAATGATGTTGTAGTGGCCAGGCTTAGGCTTGGTTACAAGTACTGACTGATGTTGCAGTGGCCAGGCTTAGGCTTGGTTACAAGTACTGACTGATGTTGTAGTGGCCAGGCTTAGGCTTGGTTACAAGTGCTGACTGATGTTGTAGTGGCCAGGCTTAGACTTGGTTACAAGTACTGACTGATGTTGTAGTGGCCAGGTATAGACTTGGTTACAAGTACTGACTGATGTTGTAGTGGCCAGGCTTAGACTTGGTTACAAGTACTGACTGATGTTGTAGCGGCCAGGCTTAGACTTGGTTACAAGTACTGACTGATGTTGTAGTGGCCAGGCTTAGGCTTGGTTACAAGTACTGACTGATGTTGTAGTGACCAGGCTAAGACTTGGTTACAAGTACTGACTGATGTTGCAGTGGCCAGGCTTAGGCTTGGTTACAAGTACTGACTGATGTTGTAGTGGCCAGGCTTAGGCTTGGTTACAAGTACTGACTGATGTTGTAGTGGCCAGGTTTAGACTTGGTTACAAGTACTGACTGATATTGTAGTGGCCAGGCTTAGGCTTGGTTACAAGTACTGACTGATGTTGTAGTTGCCAGGCTTAGACTTGGTTACAAGTGCTGACTGATGTTGTAGTGGACAGGTATAGACTTGGTTACAAGTACTGACTGATGTTCTAGTGGCCAGGCTTAGACTTGGTTACAAGTACTGACTGATGTTGTAGCGGCCAGGCTTAGACTTGGTTACAAGTACTGACTGATGTTGTAGTGGCCAGGCTTAGGCTTGGTTACAAGTACTGACTGATGTTGTAGTGACCAGGCTTAGACTTGGTTACAAGTACTGACTGATGTTGTAGTGACCAGGCTAAGACTTGGTTACAAGTACTGACTGATGTTGTAGTGGCCAGGCTTAGACTTGGTTACAAGTACTGACTGATGTTGTAGTGACCAGGCTTAGACTTGGTTACAAGTACTGACTGATGTTGTAGTGGCCAGGCTTAGGCTTGGTTACAAGTACTGACTGATGTTGTAGTGGCCAGGCTTAGGCTTGGTTACAAGTACTGACTGATGTTGTAGTGACCAGGCTTAGACTTGGTTACAAGTACTGACTGATGTTGTAGTGGTTAGGCTTAGACTTGGTTACAAGTACTGACTGATGTTGTAGCGGCCAGGCTTAGACTTGGTTACAAGTACTGACTGATGTTGTAGTATCCAGGCTTAGGCTTGGTTACAAGTACTGACTGATGTTGTAGTGACCAGGCTTAGACTTGGTTACAAGTACTGACTGATGTTGTAGTGACCAGGCTTAGACTTGGTTACAAGTACTGACTGATGTTGTAGTGGCCAGGCTTAGACTTGGTTACAAGTACTGACTGATGTTGTAGTGACCAGGCTTAGACTTGGTTACAAGTACTGACTGATGTTGTAGTGACCAGGCTTAGACTTGGTTACAAGTACTGATTGATGTTGTAGTGACCAGGCTTAGACTTGGTTACAAGTACTGACTGATGTTGTAGTGGCCAGGCTTAGACTTGGTTACAAGTACTGACTGATGTTGTAGTGGCCAGACTTAGACTTGGTTACAAGTACTGACTGATGTTGTAGTGACCAGGCTTTGACTTGGTTACAAGTACTGACTGATGTTGTAGTGACCAGGCTTAGACTTGGTTACAAGTACTGACTGATGTTGTAGTGGCCAAGCTTAGGCTTGGTTTCAAGTACTGACTGATGTTGTAGTGGCCAGGCTTAGACTTGGTTACAAGTACTGACTGATGTTGTAGTGGCCAGGCTTAGGCTTGGTTACAAGTACTGACTGATGTTGTAGTGGCCAGGCTTAGACTTGGTTACAAGTACTGACTGATGTTGTAGTGGTCAGGCTTAGGCTTGGTTACAAGTACTGACTGATGTTGTAGTGGCCAGACTTAGACATGGATACAAGTACTGACTGATTTCGTAGAGGCCAGGCTTAGGCTTGGTTACAAGTACTGACTGATGTCGTAGTGGCCAGGCTTAGGCTTGGTTACAAGTACTGACTGATGTTGTAGTGGCCAGGCTTAGGCTTGGTTACAAGTACTGACTGATGTTGTAGTGGCCAGACTTAGACTTGGTTACAAGTACTGACTGATGTTGTAGTGGTCACACTTAGACTTGGTTACAAGTACTGGCTGATGTTGTAGTGGCCAGACTTAGACTTGGTTACAAGTACTGACTGATGTTGTAGTGGCCAGGCTTAGGCTTGGTTACAAGTACTGACTGATGTTGTAGTGGCCAGGCTTAGGCTTGGTTACAAGTACTGACTGATGTTGTAGTGGCCAGTCTTAGGCTTGGCTACAAGTACTGACTGATGTTGTAGTGGCCAGTCTTAGGCTTGGTTACAAGTAGTGACTGATGTTGTAGTGGCCAGGCTTAGCCTTGGTTACAAGTACTGACTGTGTTGTAGTGGCCAGTCTTAGGCTTGGTTACAAGTACTGACTGATGTTGTAGTGGCCAGGATTAGGCTAGGTTACAAGTACTGACTGATGTCGTAGTGGCCAAGCTTAGGCTTGGTTACAAGTACTGACCGATGATGTAGTGGCCTGGCTTAGGCTTGGTTACAAGTACTGACTGATGTTGTAGTGGCCAGACTTAGGCTTGGTTACAAGTGCTGACTGATGTTGTAGTGGCCAGGCTTAGACTTGGTTACATGTACTGTCTGATGTTGTAGTGGCCGGACTTAGGCTTGGTTACAAGTACTTACTGATGTTGTAGTGGCCAGACTTAGGCTTGGTTACAAGTACTGACTGATGTTGTAGTGGCCAGACTTAGACTTGGTTACAAGTACTGTCTGATGTTGTAGTGGCCAGGCTTAGGCTTGGTTACATGTACTGTCTGATATTGTAGTGGCCAGACTTAGGCTTGGTTACAAGTACTGACTGATGTTGTAGTGGCCAGACTTAGGCTTGGTTACAAGTACTGTCTGATGTTGTAGTGGCCAGGTATAGACTTGGTTACAAGTACTGTCTGATGTTGTAGTGGCCAGGCTTAGACTTGGTTACAAGTACTGACTGATGTTGTAGCGGCCAGGCTTAGATTTGGTTACAAGTACTGACTGATGTTGTAGTGGCCAGGCTTAGGCTTGGTTACAAATACTGACTGATGTTGCAGTGGCCAGGCTTAGGCTTGGTTACAAGTACTGACTGATGTTGTAGTGGCCAGGCTTAGGCTTGGTTACAAGTACTGACTGATGTTGTAGTGGCCAGGTATAGACTTGGTTACAAGTACTGACTGATGTTGCAGTGGCCAGGCTTAGGCTTGGTTACAAGTACTGACTGATGTTGTAGTGGCCAGGTATAGACTTGGTTACAAGTACTGACTGATGTTGTAGTTGCCAGGCTTAGACTTGGTTACAAGTACTGACTGATGTTGTAGCGGCCAGGCTTAGACTTGGTTACAAGTACTGACTGATGTTGTAGTGGCCAGGCTTAGGCTTGGTTACAAGTACTGACTGATGTTGCAGTGGCCAGGCTTAGGCTTGGTTACAAGTACTGACTGATGTTGTAGTGGCCAGGCTTAGGCTTGGTTACAAGTACTGACTGATGTTGTTGTGGCCAGGCTTAGACTTGGTTACAAGTACTGACTGATGTTGTAGTGGCCAGGTATAGACTTGGTTACAAGTAGTGACTGATGTTGTAGTGGCCAGGCTTAGACTTGGTTACAAGTACTGACTGATGTTGTAGCGGCCAGGCTTAGACTTGGTTACAAGTACTGACTGATGTTGTAGTGGCCATGCTTAGGCTTGGTTACAAGTACTGACTGATATTGTAGTGACCAGGCTTAGACTTGGTTACAAGTACTGACTGATGTTGCAGTGGCCAGGCTTAGGCTTGGTTACAAGTACTGACTGATGTTGTAGTGGCCAGACTTAGGCTTGGTTACAAGTACTGACTGATGTTGTAGTGGCCAGGTTTAGACTTGGTTACAAGTACTGACTGATGTTGTAGTGGCCAGGCTTAGGCTTGGTTACAATTACTGACTGATGTCGTAGTGGCCAGGCTTAGACTTGGTTACAAGTACTGACTGATGTTGTAGTGGCCAGGTATAGACTTGGTTACAAGTACTGACTGATGTTGTAGTGGCCAGGCTTAGACTTGGTTACAAGTACTGACTGATGTTGTAGCGGCCAGGCTTAGACTTGGTTACAAGTACTGACTGATGTTGTAGTGGCCAGGCTTATTCTTGGTTACAAGTACTGACTGATGTTGCAGTGGCCAGGCTTAGGCTTGGTTACAAGTACTGACTGATGTTGTGGTGGCCAGGCTTAGGCTTGGTTACAAGTACTGACTGATGTTGTAGTGGCCAGGCTTAGACTTGGTTACAAGTACTGACTGATGTTGTAGTGGCCAGGTATAGACTTGGTTACAAGTAGTGACTGATGTTGTAGTGGCCAGGCTTAGACTTGGTTACAAGTACTGACTGATGTTGTAGCGGCCAGGCTTAGACTTGGTTACAAGTACTGACTGATGTTGTAGTGGCCATGCTTAGGCTTGGTTACAAGTACTGACTGATGTTGTAGTGACCAGGCTTAGACTTGGTTACAAGTACTGACTGATGTTGCAGTGGCCAGGCTTAGGCTTGGTTACAAGTACTGACTGATGTTGTAGTGGCCAGACTTAGGCTTGGTTACAAGTACTGACTGATGTTGTAGTGGCCAGGTTTAGACTTGGTTACAAGTAATGACTGATGTTGTAGTGGCCCGGCTTAGGCTTGGTTACAAGTACTGACTGATGTTGTAGTGGCCAGGCTTAGACTTGGTTACAAGTACTGACTGATGTTGTAGTGGCCAGGTATAGACTTGGTTACAAGTACTGACTGATGTTGTAGTGGCCAGGCTTAGACTTGGTTACAAGTACTGACTGATGTTGTAGCGGCCAGGCTTAGACTTGGTTACAAGTACTGAATGATGTTGTAGTGGCCAGGCTTAGGCTTGGTTACAAGTACTGACTGATGTTGCAGTGGCCAGGCTTAGGCTTGGATACAAGTACTGACTGATGTTGTAGTGGCCAGGCTTAGGCTTGGTTACAAGTACTGACTGATGTTGTAGTGGCCAGGCTTAGGCTTGGTTACAAGTACTGACTGATGTTGTAGTGGCCAG
This sequence comes from Cherax quadricarinatus, assembly GCF_038502225.1. NCBI lineage: Eukaryota > Metazoa > Arthropoda > Malacostraca > Decapoda > Parastacidae > Cherax > Cherax quadricarinatus. Next base: position 30,557,152 of record NC_091336.1, on the reverse strand, counting down.
GCTTAGACTTGGTTACAAGTACTGACTGATGTTGTAGCGGCCAGGCTTAGACTTGGTTACAAGTACTGACTGATGTTGTAGTGGCCAGGCTTAGGCTTGGTTACAAGTACTGACTGATGTTGTAGTGACCAGGCTTAGACTTGGTTACAAGTACTGACTGATGTTGCAGTGGCCAGGCTTAGGCTTGGTTACAAGTACTGACTGATGTTGTAGTGGCCAGGCTTAGGCTTGGTTACAAGTACTGACTGATGTTGTAGTGGCCAGGTTTAGACTTGGTTACAAGTACTGACTGATGTTGTAGTGGCCAGGCTTAGGCTTGTTTACAAGTACTGACTGATGTTGTAGTTGCCAGGCTTAGACTTGGTTACAAGTACTGACTGATGTTGTAGTGGCCAGGTATAGACTTGGTTACAAGTACTGACTGATGTTGTAGTGGCCAGGCTTAGACTTGGTTACAAGTACTGACTGATGTTGTAGCGGCCAGGCTTAGACTTGGTTACAAGTACTGACTGATGTTGTAGTGGCCAGGCTTAGGCTTGGTTACAAGTACTGACTGATGTTGTAGTGACCAGGCTTAGACTTGGTTACAAGTACTGACTGATGTTGTAGTGACCAGGCTAAGACTTGGTTACAAGTACTGACTGATGTTGTAGTGGCCAGGCTTAGACTTGGTTACAAGTACTGACTGATGTTGTAGTGACCAGGCTTAGACTTGGTTACAAGTACTGATTGATGTTGTAGTGACCAGGCTTAGACTTGGTTACAAGTACTGACTGATGTTGTAGTGGCCAGGCTTAGACTTGGTTACAAGTACTGACTGATGTTGTAGTGGCCAGACTTAGACTTGGTTACAAGTACTGACTGATGTTGTAGTGACCAGGCTTTGACTTGGTTACAAGTACTGACTGATGTTGTAGTGACCAGGCTTAGACTTGGTTACAAGTACTGACTGATGTTGTAGTGGCCAGGCTTAGGCTTGGTTACAAGTACTGACTGATGTTGTAGTGGCCAGGCTTAGACTTGGTTACAAGTACTGACTGATGTTGTAGTGGCCAGGCTTAGGCTTGGTTACAAGTACTGACTGATGTTGTAGTGGCCAGGCTTAGACTTGGTTACAAGTACTGACTGATGTTGTAGTGGTCAGGCTTAGGCTTGGTTACAAGTACTGACTGATGTTGTAGTGGCCAGACTTAGACATGGTTACAAGTACTGACTGATGTCGTAGTGGCCAGGCTTAGACTTGGTTACAAGTACTGACTGATGTCGTAGTGGCCAGGCTTAGGCTTGGTTACAAGTACTGACTGATGTTGTAGTGGCCAGGCTTAGGCTTGGTTACAAGTACTGACTGATGTTGTAGTGGCCAGGCTTAGGCTTGGTTACAAGTACTGACTGATGTTGTAGTGGCCAGACTTAGACTTGGTTACAAGTACTGACTGATGTTGTAGTGGTCAGGCTTAGGCTTGGTTACAAGTACTGACTGATGTTGTAGTGGCCAGACTTAGACTTGGTTACAAGTACTGACTGATGTCGTAGTGGCCAGGCTTAGACTTGGTTACAAGTACTGACTGATGTCGTAGTGACCAGGCTTAGGCTTGGTTACAAGTACTGACTGATGTTGTAGTGGCCAGTCTTAGGCTTGGTTACAAGTACTGACTGATGTTGTAGTGGCCAGTCTTAGGCTTGGTTACAAGTACTGACTGATGTTGTAGTGGCCAGGCTTAGACTTGGTTACAAGTACTGACTGATGTTGTAGTGGCCAGGTTTAGGCTTGGTTACAAGTACTGACTGATGTAGTGGCCAGGATTAGGCTAGGTTACAAGTACTGACTGATGTCGTAGTGGCCAAGCTTAGGCTTGGTTACAAGTACTGACCGATGATGTAGTGGCCTGGCTTAGGCTTGGTTACAAGTACTGACTGATGTTGTAGTGGCCAGACTTAGGCTTGGTTACAAGTGCTGACTGATGTTGTAGTGGCCAGGCTTAGACTTGGTTACATGTACTGTCTGATGTTGTAGTGGCCAGACTTAGGCTTGGTTACAAGTACTGACTGATGTTGTAGTGGCCAGACTTAGGCTTGGTTACAAGTACTGACTGATGTTGTAGTGGCCAGACTTAGACTTGGTTACAAGTACTGTCTGATGTTGTAGTGGCCAGGCTTAGGCTTGGTTACATGTACTGTCTGATATTGTAGTGGCCAGACTTAGGCTTGGTTACAAGTACTGACTGATGTTGTAGTGGCCAGACTTAGGCTTGGTTACAAGTACTGTCTGATGTTGTAGTGGCCAGGTATAGACTTGGTTACAAGTACTGTCTGATGTTGTAGTGGCCAGGCTTAGACTTGGTTACAAGTACTGACTGATGTTGTAGCGGCCAGGCTTAGACTTGGTTACAAGTACTGACTGATGTTGTAGTGGCCAGGCTTAGGCTTGGTTACAAGTACTGACTGATGTTGCAGTGGCCAGGCTTAGGCTTGGTTACAAGTACTGACTGATGTTGTAGTGGCCAGGCTTAGGCTTGGTTACAAGTACTGACTGATGTTGTAGTGGCCAGGTATAGACTTGGTTACAAGTACTGACTGATGTTGCAGTGGCCAGGCTTAGGCTTGGTTACAAGTACTGACTGATGTTGTAGTGGCCAGGTATAGACTTGGTTACAAGTACTGACTGATGTTGTAGTGGCCAGGCTTAGACTTGGTTACAAGTACTGTCTGATGTTGTAGCGGCCAGGCTTAGACTTGGTTACAAGTACTGACTGATGTTGTAGTGGCCAGGCTTAGGCTTGGTTACAAGTACTGACTGATGTTGTAGTGGCCAGGCTTAGGCTTGGTTACAAGTACTGACTGATGTTGTAGTGGCCAGGCTTAGACTTGGTTACAAGTACTGACTGATGTTGTAGTGGCCAGGTATAGACTTGGTTACAAGTAGTGACTGATGTTGTAGTGGCCAGGCTTAGACTTGGTTACAAGTACTGACTGATGTTGTAGCGGCCAGGCTTAGACTTGGTTACAAGTACTGACTGATGTTGTAGTGGCCATGTTTAGGCTTGGTTACAAGTACTGACTGATGTTGTAGTGACCAGGCTTAGACTTGGTTACAAGTACTGACTGATGTTGCAGTGGCCAGGCTTAGGCTTGGTTACAAGTACTGACTGATGTTGTAGTGGCCAGACTTAGGCTTGGTTACAAGTACTGACTGATGTTGTAGTGGCCAGGTTTAGACTTGGTTACAAGTACTGACTGATGTTGTAGTGGCCAGGCTTAGGCTTGGTTACAAGTACTGACTGATGTTGTAGTGGCCAGGCTTAGGCTTGGTTACAAGTACTGACTGATGTTGTAGTGGCCAGGTATAGACTTGGTTACAAGTACTGACTGATGTTGTAGTGGCCAGGCTTAGACTTGGTTACAAGTACTGACTGATGTTGTAGCGGCCAGGCTTAGACTTGGTTACAAGTACTGACTGATGTTGTAGTGGCCAGGCTTAGGCTTGGTTACAAGTACTGACTGATGTTGCAGTGGCCAGGCTTAGGCTTGGTTACAAGTACTGACTGATGTTGTAGTGGCCAGACTTAGGCTTGGTTACAAGTACTGACTGATGTTGTAGTGGCCAGGCTTAGACTTGGTTACAAGTACTGACTGATGTTGTAGTGGCCAGGTATAGACTTGGTTACAAGTACTGACTGATGTTGTAGTGGCCAGGCTTAGACTTGGTTACAAGTACTGACTGATGTTATAGCGGCCAGGCTTAGACTTGGTTACAAGTACTGACTGATGTTGTAGTGGCCAGGCTTAGGCTTGATTACAAGTACTGACTGATGTTGTAGTGACCAGGCTTAGACTTGGTTACAAGTACTGACTGATGTTGCAGTGGCCAGGCTTAGGCTTGGTTACAAGTACTGACTGATGTTGTAGTGGCCAGGCTTAGGCTTGGTTACAAGTACTGACTGATGTTGTAGTGGCCAGGTTTAGACTTGGTTACAAGTACTGACTGATGTTGTAGTGGCCAGGCTTAGGCTTGGTTACAAGTACTGACTGATGTTGTAGTGGCCAGGCTTAGACTTGGTTACAAGTACTGACTGATGTTGTAGTGGCCAGGTATAGACTTGGTTACAAGTACTGACTGATGTTGTAGTGGCCAGGCTTAGACTTGGTTACAAGTACTGACTGATGTTGTAGCGGCCAGGCTTAGACTTGGTTACAAGTACTGACTGATGTTGCAGTGGCCAGGCTTAGGCTTGGTTACAAGTACTGACTGATGTTGTAGTGACCAGGCTTAGACTTGGTTACAAGTACTGACTGATGTTGTAGTGACCAGGCTAAGACTTGGTTACAAGTACTGACTGATGTTGTAGTGGCCAGGCTTAGACTTGGTTACAAGTACTGACTGATGTTGTAGTGACCAGGCTTAGACTTGGTTACAAGTACTGACTGATGTTGTAGTGACCAGGCTTAGACTTGGTTACAAGTACTGATTGATGTTGTAGTGACCAGGCTTAGACTTGGTTACAAGTACTGACTGATGTTGTAATGGCCAGGCTTAGACTTGGTTACAAGTACTGACTGATGTTGTAGTGACCAGGCTTTGACTTGGTTACAAGTACTGACTGATGTTGTAGTGACCAGGCTTAGACTTGGTTACAAGTACTGACTGATGTTGTAGTGGCCAGGCTTAGGCTTGGTTACAAGTACTGACTGATGTTGTAGTGGCCAGGCTTAGACTTGGTTACAAGTACTGACTGATGTTGTTGTGGCCAGGCTTAGGCTTGGTTACAAGTACTGACTGATGTTGTAGTGTCCAGGCTTAGGCTTGGTTACAAGTACTGACTGATGTTGTAGTGACCAGGCTTAGACTTGATTACAAGTACTGACTGATATTGTAGTGGCCAGGTATAGACTTGATTACAAGTACTGACTGATGTTGTAGTGGCCAGGCTTAGACTTGGTTACAAGTACTGACTGATGTTGTAGTGTCCAGGCTTAGGCTTGGTTACAAGTACTGACTGATGTCGTAGTGGCCAGGCTTAGGCTTGGTTACAAGTACTGACTGATGTCGTAGTGGCCAGGCTTAGGCTTGGTTACAAGTACTGACTGATGTTGTAGTGGCCAGGCTTAGGCTTGGTTACAAGTACTGACTGATGTTGTAGTGGCCAGGTTTAGACTTGGTTACAAGTACTGACTGATGTTGTAGTGGCCAGGCTTAGGCTTGGTTACAAGTACTGACTGATGTTGTAGTGACCAGGCTTAGGCTTGGTTACAAGTACTGACTGATGTTGTAGTGACCAGGCTTAGACTTGGTTACAAGTACTGACTGATGTTGTAGTGGCCAGGTATAGACTTGGTTACAAGTACTGACTGATGTTGTAGTGGCCAGGCTTAGACTTGGTTACAAGTACTGACTGATGTTGTAGCGGCCAGGCTTAGACTTGGTTACAAGTACTGACTGATGTTGTAGTGGCCAGGCTTAGGCTTGGTTACAAGTACTGACTGATGTTGTAGTGACCAGGCTTAGACTTGGTTACAAGTACTGACTGATGTTGTAGTGACCAGGCTAAGACTTGGTTACAAGTACTGACTGATGTTGTAGTGGCCAGGCTTAGACTTGGTTACAAGTACTGACTGATGTTGTAGTGACCAGGCTTAGACTTGGTTACAAGTACTGACTGATGTTGTAGTGACCAGGCTTAGACTTGGTTACAAGTACTGATTGATGTTGTAGTGACCAGGCTTAGACTTGGTTACAAGTACTGACTGATGTTGTAGTGGCCAGGCTTAGACTTGGTTACAAGTACTGGCTGATGTTGTAGTGGCCAGACTTAGACTTGGTTACAAGTACTGACTGATGTTGTAGTGACCAGGCTTTGACTTGGTTACAAGTACTGACTGATGTTGTAGTGACCAGGCTTAGACTTGGTTACAAGTACTGACTGATGTTGTAGTGGCCAGGCTTAGGCTTGGTTACAAGTACTGACTGATGTTGTAGTGGCCAGGCTTAGACTTGGTTACAAGTACTGACTGATGTTGTAGTGGCCAGGCTTAGGCTTGGTTACAAGTACTGACTGATGTTGTAGTGGCCAGGCTTAGACTTGGTTACAAGTACTGACTGATGTTGTAGTGGTCAGGCTTAGGCTTGGTTACAAGTACTGACTGATGTTGTAGTGGCCAGACTTAGACATGGTTACAAGTACTGACTGATGTCGTAGTGGCCAGGCTTAGACTTGGTTACAAGTACTGACTGATGTCGTAGTGGCCAGGCTTAGGCTTGGTTACAAGTACTGACTGATGTCGTAGTGGCCAGGCTTAGGCTTGGTTACAAGTACTGACTGATGTTGTAGTGGCCAGGCTTAGGCTTGGTTACAAGTACTGACTGATGTTGTAGTGGCCAGACTTAGACTTGGTTACAAGTACTGACTGATGTTGTAGTGGTCACACTTAGACTTGGTTACAAGTACTGGCTGATGTTGTAGTGGCCAGACTTAGACTTGGTTACAAGTACTGACTGATGTTGTAGTGGCCAGGCTTAGACTTGGTTACAAGTACTGACTGATGTCGTAGTGGCCAGGCTTAGGCTTGGTTACAAGTACTGACTGATGTTGTAGTGGCCAGGCTTAGGCTTGGTTACAAGTACTGACTGATGTTGTAGTGGCCAGTCTTAGGCTTGGTTACAAGTACTGACTGATGTTGTAGTGGCCAGGCTTAGACTTGGTTACAAGTACTGACTGATGTTGTAGTGGCCAGGTTTAGGCTTGGTTACAAGTACTGACTGATGTAGTGGCCAGGATTAGGCTAGGTTACAAGTACTGACTGATGTCGTAGTGGCCAAGCTTAGGCTTGGTTACAAGTACTGACCGATGATGTAGTGGCCTGGCTTAGGCTTGGTTACAAGTACTGACTGATGTTGTAGTGGCCAGACTTAGGCTTGGTTACAAGTGCTGACTGATGTTGTAGTGGCCAGGCTTAGACTTGGTTACATGTACTGTCTGATGTTGTAGTGGCCAGACTTAGGCTTGGTTACAAGTACTGACTGATGTTGTAGTGGCCAGACTTAGACTTGGTTACAAGTACTGTCTGATGTTGTAGTGGCCAGGGTTAGGCTTGGTTACATGTACTGTCTGATATTGTAGTGGCCAGACTTAGGCTTGGTTACAAGTACTGACTGATGTTGGAGTGGCCAGACTTAGGCTTGGTTACAAGTACTGTCTGATGTTGTAGTGGCCAGACTTAGACTTGGTTACAAGTACTGTCTGATGTTGTAGTGGCCAGGCTTAGACTTGGTTACAAGTACTCTCTGATGTTGTAGTGGCCAGACTTAGGCTTGGTAACAAGTACTGACTGATGTTGTAGTGGCCAGACTTAGGCTTGGTTACAAGTACTGTCTGATGTTGTAGTGGCCAGACTTACGCTTGTAATAAAGTTGGTAGAATTACCGACAGTATGTAAAGTAAAAGGACACAAGTGCAACTAATGTGACATTTAATTGTGGCAACGTTTTGCTCTCCAGGAGCTTTATCAAGCCATTACAAACAATACATGGACACAGAGGGTATATAAAGGCTCAGAGTGAGGTGCAATACTAGTGAGGTAGGAAATGGGACGCGAATCGCTGATAAACAACTTATCGTCACGCACCATAACCGACTACGAAAAACAAGCACTGAGTCTGGGACTCAAATTTACCACCACCATACGCAAACCTAACTATCAACTCAATCTAGTTACCAGGAACCATAGACACAGCGGCAGCAAATTCCAGAAGGGTTATATACAGGGCCTTCTCACTGCAGCTTTATGTGAACCTTCTTCTTCTAATCTTCCTAGACGATACATCACTGCCCTTAAGAACCTCGCCAACGACCCCAACATTATCGTCACCACCGCCGACAAAGGAGGTGCAGTCGTCATACTCAACACCAGTGACTACAACACTAAAATGATGGACCTTTTGAATGATCAGTCTACATACGAACCCATCAACACTCATCAGTGGAAGACGCTCACCAAAGATTTTCTATACAAAACCAGACAAATACTCAAACGCACTAGAGAAGGGAAGAAACTTCTGTACTTGTTACCAAGCCACCCTAAACCAGCACACATGTATGGTTTACCCAAGACCCATAAACACAATATTCCTCTCAGACCAATCACGTCAGGAATAGGCAGTGCTCCACACAAACTAGCCGGAGTTCTTGCCAAACATCTTTCCTGCCTTCTGGGGACCATCAGCCCGGCTCATCTTAAACACTCAGGCGACCTTCTCAATCGTATCCGTAACCTCTTCATCCGTAACAAGAAACTAAGCAGTTTGGATGTGACTTCCCTCTTCACAAAAGTACCTACCAAAAAAGCCATCGAGGTTCTACGACGTAAAGTCAATCAGGACCTTAATCTTCCTCTACCTCCCGGAGATTTTGTTGACTTGATTGAACTCTGTGTTAATTTCTACTGTTTTTCTTTCAATAACAAGCTCTACAAACAAACCTACGGCATGGGAATGGGGTCCCCATCAGTGCCGTCTTAGCCAACTTATACATGGAACACCTAGAGTCCGAACACTTCGCCAACATCATCCATTCAAGCGTCACTTGGTTACGTTACGTGGACGACGTCCTCGTAATAACTCCCAAACGTTTTGATGTACGGAATCTTCAGGCAAGGCTCAACGCAGTTGAACCGGCGATCCAGTTTACACTAGAAGAAGAGTCCAATGACAAGCTACCTTTCCTCGACGTCCTCATTCACAAAGTAGACAACAACCTAAGATTTCAAGTTTATCGGAAACCTACCAATAAAAATGATCTCACACACTTCTATTCCAGTCAAGATACCAAGACCAAAAGAGGCATCATCATCGGGTTTTTCCTAAGAGCATAATACCGAATTTGTAGTCCTGAGTTTCTTGACGAGGAATGTACATACATTCACCAAACATTCACTGAGTTACATTTTCCTTCCTTTTTCATCAAAGACTGCAAGAAAAGAACTCTTCAGATCATTAATTCTCCACGCACCAACACCACTCCCAACAAAGTTATAATTCTTCCCAACAGCCAGGTTGCACTGAACGTTTCAAAAGTACTTTCACAAGCTAACACCAGAGTCGCCATCGCTTCTAGCACTTCAATAAAGGATCTAACCAGGACAAAATCCAAGCACCACGAACCAGTCAATGCAGGAGTTTACACTATACCCTGTGGAGGCTGTGACAAGATTTACGTAGGTGAAACAGCAAGAAACCTCGACACCCGCCTCAATGAACACATTTACGCATGTAGGAACGATAACTTGAACAACGCCTGTGTACAACACAGAAATTCCACCAATCATCTCATGAAATTCAGAGACGCCCAATTAGTGATCAAAGAAACTAATTTCCGCAGACGCAAGTGCCTCGAATCATCACTGATCGCTGTTTCGAATACAATTAAACAAAACAACGGCAGCTTCGCCATCTCCGAAGTCTTAGCAAGAATCCTCCTGAAAACAGTGAACCCTGCCATCACATAGTCTCTCCTGTTATACTACACAAAGCACATTACAGAGAGTGAACACTGAAACAAGCTGCCTCTTTCCAGTCTATATTTGTCCAACCTATTTTTATGTTACCCAAGTAATAGCTTTTATATCCTTTTACTCATGTACGAATTAATTGCTCTAACATATTGTATTACTTTTGTCACTACCACTACTACTACTACTACTACTACTACTACTACTACTACTACTACCACTAGTGAACATCGAAAAGGTACCTCACTAGTATTGCACCTCACTCTGAGCCTTTATATACCCTCTGTGTCCATGTATTGTTTGTAATGGCTTGATAAAGCTCCTGGAGAGCGAAACGTTGCCACAATTAAATGTCACATTAGTTGCACTTGTGTCCCTTTACTTTACAGACTTAGGCTTGGTTACAAGTACTGCCTGATGTTGTAGTGGCCAGACTTAGGCTTGATTACAAGTACTTACTGATGTAGTAGTAGCCAGGCTTAGGCTTGGTTACAAGTATTTCTGGCAGTTTGGGAGACACACAGACAATGATCAAACTAAATGTAAATTGTGTGATCAGGCATATGGTCACTGTCTTGAACGTTATGTATTTAATTGTTCACTTATTGAGGAATATAGAGATAGCATAATAACCTGTCTGACATGTCAAGATGTCTTATTAATGGAAATAAAATGCCAGCTATAATAAGCAAATTTCCTAAATTTGCATGTAACAGATAAGTGAACTGCACATATATAAATACAAATGTACACCTGTAACCCTTTGGGGCCTAGTTACTAGGCTTTTTTGTATCCACATACTATTGCGCTACCGTCCACAAGATGGATATTGGGTGCACAATAAACTAGCCACTTCGGTGGCATAATCTAATCCTCAACTCTCTACACTCTCCCTCTCACTCTCCCTATCCCTCTTTCCCTCTCTTTCTCTCCCTCTCACTCTCCTTATCTCTCTTTCCCTTTCTTCATCTCCCTCTCTCTCTCTCTCTCTCTCTCCCTCTCTTTCTCTCTCTCTCTTGCTTTTACTTTACACAGGGTTTGACAAGGTTACGTCAAGGATCCCTAGCTTCATTGACAAGCTATTTACAAGACAATGGTTCCTAACTTTATTGGCAAGCTAAGAACTGTTACCGACATCAGCTCATTTGAAAGCATTTTTATTGTTATGAGACATACAAGTAAGGAAAAGGATGAAGCTGTAGCCATCTGTGGGCCAGCATTTTCATCTGATCAACTGACTTTATCTCGTTGACATCATTATGCTGTACGAATGTGTTCCACACTCGAGTCATCCTGGGGATAAATGATATCAGATGGAGTGAGGTTCTGGAGAAGGATACAGCCAGAGTGAAGTTGCTGCTTTCTGCCCGTCTTGTGGTATAGAAGCTTGCTTCACGCTGTCCTCGAAGTTGAGCCAAGTGTGTTAGTTTGACAATGTTGGCCTTGTACATATCAGTAAGGCCACCCACATCCCTCCTGTGTTGAAGGCTCTGCTGAAATGACAGATCTATCCAGGATGGGTCCAGGCGAGAGATGAGACGTCTTGGTCTGTTCTCTACTGTCAAGCAGTCGCAGATGAGAAGGGGGAAAAGGGGCAGGCAAACCAAGAAAGTGAAGCATACTCAAGGTGTGAGAGTACTTGTGACTCATATAGAATCTTGCAACCCTTACTGTCAAGCAGATGTGAGATACGTCGAAGTGCTCTATGCTTCCTGGCTGCCTTGTTTGCAGTATTTACAACATGGTTCTTTATGGTTAGTTTGGAGTCAAATTTCACCCCAAGGATATCAACTTCTTCCCCCTTTCTCTCTCTGTCTCTCTCTGTCTCTGTCTGTCTGTCTCTGTCTGTCTGTCTGTCTCTGTCTGTCTGTCTGTCTCTCTCTCTCTCTCTCTCTCTCTCTCTCTCTCTCTCTCTCTCTCTCTCTCTCTCTCTCTCTCTCTCTCTCTGTCTTCCTCTCTCTGTATCTCCCTCTCCCCTCTCTTTTCCTCTCTTTTTTTACTCTCTCTCTCTCTCTTTAATCAAGGTTTGGCAAGGTTATGTTAAGGATTTCTAACTTCATTTACTACCTAATAGCTGTTACCTACATCAGCTCATTCAAAAGCCTTTTCACTGTTATGAGACATAGAAGCAGTGAACAGTATAAACCAGGCGAGAGATGAGGCGTCTTGCTATGTTCTCTACTTCGTCAAGAAGTTACACATGAGATAGGTGGCAAACAGTTCAAGAAAGTGGAGCATACTCAAGGTGCCAGCTTACTTGTGCCTCGAATAGAATCTTGCAATCTCTGCTGACGAGCAGAAGCTGTAAGTTTCCTTGCTGCCTTGTTTGCAAAATTTATAAGGTGGTTCTTCATGGTCAGTTTGGAGTCAAATTTTACCCAAGGATATCAACTTCATCCCTCGGGTACCAACACTCTCCCATTCATGCTGCTCTGGCATTACGATCATTGTGCCTAGAGACCATCATCATTTGTGCTTTCTTAGGAGCAAATGTTACCTGCCATCGATTACCCTAGCCAGATATAGCTTTTAGCTAGTGATTGATGTAGCTTAGAGTAGCTGGCATTTCCCCTCATGGACAAGTAAATGTCCCATTGAAAAGTACACTTAGAGATCCACATGAGGAGACAGTGTACAGCTTGTAATTCTCAGTGCTTGCAGTTTTGCCAATAGGCCCTGGTGCCACACTCGGTAGAAAGCACCAGCAATGTCCAGTGCTACCACACATCTGACTTTGGATTCATCCAGTGACTGGTGCCACATAGTGGACCGGTTTAGCAACAGATCATTAGCAGAGTAACCCTTTCTGAAGCCATATTGACGGTCAGAAAGAAGTGAATGGTAGTCGATAAACTCTGTCATTTGCCATGAGATTATGTCAAAGAATCTTTCCAGTGACTGACAAGAGTGACACTGGTCTGTAGTTGCTGATTTCTGATCTGCTCTTCTTTTTGTGAACAGGGACTACATTTGCCCCTTTCCACAGAGAAGGCCATTTACACTGTGCGAAAGATGCGAGTTAGAGATGCTGCTAGCTGGTCTGCATATCTAATCAGAAATCTTGGGCTCAACTTGTCTGGGCCTTTTCTTGGTCCAGCGATTTAAGAAGAAAATGTATCTCCTCCTGCTTTATTGTCACCATTGACGGCCTTGACACAGTTCTTGCAGTTAGCCAAGGAGGGTCTCTTGCTGTATCAGGAACTTGCATATTAGCAGCAAAATGTTCGATATATGTACAAGGTATACAGACCATGGCTGGCATCAATGATATACTACTATTATATTGAAAGCAGCTTGTTATGCAGAGCATTTCGGGCAAATTAGATCAGTTTTGTTCCAGGATGCGACCCACATCAGTCGACTAAAACCTATGACCAGGATAAGGGGCAGGTGTTGTTGTTTACCAAGGGTAGGAAGCGTGTTTTTAATGACTAGAATAAAGCATAGCAGTTTGTGTTAAACAGAATAAGGCACAACAGTTCGTATTGTGTTTTTGCTGGCCAGGATGAGTATCAAGCGTTGCTAAAAAGAATAAAAGGCACTGAATATTGTTTATCGTAATAATGGGCATTGGATCTTGTTATTATTGGAAAGAACGATGGTTATTGATTACAGTAAAAACGGACAGAATTTCTTCTTCTTCTTCTTGAAGTGGATATGATTCATAGGTTATTGGTGACCAGATTCGAGGAAGTAGTTAATTGTTCCTGTTGACCAGTATAAGGGGAAAATTCTTATTGTTGATCAAATTAGCGATCAATGATAATTATTGACCTGGGTAGGGGACAGGGGATATCATTGACAATGACAAGGTGAAAATTTATTGTTGAACTGGATAATTTTGCAAAGGTTAATGTTGACCATGAGAAGGATCAGGGACTACTGTCAATCACGATAATTGAATTGGAACATTGTTGACAAGGATAAAGTGCATGGGTTATTACTAGGGCTTGTTATCTCTGCAGCTGTGCTCACATTAGCGTACCTCCAGAGTCACTCAAGCATTCGGGCTGAGGATTGAGTTCTAGGTATGGGTCAAATGGGGCACAGATTTGAGAGTTGAGAGCCTTATTCCACCGAGAACACCGGCATCCTAGATACCAGAGATTTAACCCATTTGAGGGTTAAATCTCCAATGTGTTCTGTGTGAGTGGGAAAGATTGCAGACGAATCTGTATAGATTGATACGACTCACATCTTCGTACACACAGGGCCGAAGACACCACTTGAACCGAAGATGTGATGTGCTACAGCTAGAGTGTGTCTGCGATAATTGTACCTGTTATACCACTCGTGCACAAGAAGACTCACTGTACCCCTGTCATGGGGCTACCCCTGCCATAGGGCCGTAAGCGGTACTCCATTTGATCCGAAGAAGGATCACGGTACCCTGTCTATGTCTTAGGACTGTAAACGGCACTCCACTTGTCTCTAGTTCTCATGGATAAGGCACTGTAAGACTAAAGATAGAGGTAAAGGCTTGTGAGGAAAACAAAAGGGGTATTACAACCCAGGAGTTCCAAAGGCCTGTAATCCTGGGTGTAAAGAGAGAAAAATAAACACAGCAGAAAACTCTTGACTTGTATTATCCTTCACCAATTTAGAACAGAAGTATGTACACTATATACACTATGTACAACAATAGGTATTAGTGCACTCCACGGTAAGCAAGGCAGAATAGAAGCCACTAGAGAGCAGGCCGTGCTTCAACCAGCTCTAGAATGGGAATGAAAAGGGCAGACAGGTGAGTGGTACCCACAACACCTCTGCGATTGCCAAAACCATCTTCTCATTGGCTGGAACCTGGGTTCTGATTGAACGACAGGGCCCCATCGTTAACCCTTAGCACCTGGTTCGCTGGTTGGGGGAGATAGCCTTTCAATGAGGGTGTGTACATGCGCCGAATCAAGGTTACGTGCTCTTTGCACGCCACAAGGGGGTTGCTTTAGTAACGGCGGAGAGAACAAAAATTGCCAAACTATGTTCAGTAAATGTTAAAAAAACCATAACTCACAAAATAGTTACTGAATAAAACAGAAAAACTGGACCGTTTAAAAAAATCTTTGTTTTCTACTATACAAACAGGCGGAGTGAAACAGAAAGGATAAAATAAGAGTAATTTCATTTACAAGAAACATAGATATTATTGCAATAACTGAAACTTGGTTCAGTCTCAAAAATAGAGACATGTCTTCTGAATTATAAATACATGGAAATATATTTCATGCTGATAGAGTCAACTAGAGATGGAACTGACTTGCTATGTACTGTATGCTAAGGAAAATTTATAACATTGCATCAGAAACGATATAAAAGTGAAAAAGACAGATACAGAATCTGTTTAGCTGTAGTTTCTTAAAGGACTTGAGAAGCTAATATGATGTGCGACCTTTAGATGCCTCACAGCCTGAGAGTAAACATGGTAAACTATTTGGACACGAAATTTCTAAGATACCCAGAAACAAAAATATAGTTTTAAAGAGATATTTTAACTGTATCCAATTTAATTAAAGTAATTTGACGGGAGATCTTGTGTCAGAACCAAGAAGAGGAAATTAACCTGGTGAGCTGCGGTTTGGAAAACTAAGAATTTCTGATATACTGAGCCGTGAGAGAGGTATCACAAAGCCCTATTGACGCACTGTGGAACACTCAAGGGAGGTTCCTTGACGCTGGTGAAGGGCTTTTGATCTAAGGAATTGGATCTGTGCTCCAGTTCCCTGAATTAATGTGATGAATGGTTTTGAAAACCGACAAGTTGAAGAATTGAGACACTTATGCAACACATGGGAATCTTTATTGAAGAAACGTTTCGCCACACAGTGGCTTCATCAGTCCAATACAAAGTAGAAATGGGTAAGGAGAGTAGAAGTATGAGGTAATCAGTCCCTCAACCTGGATTCGATGTGTTCAGTCCATCACTCTTGTAGTAAGTGCAGCATAGGGCCAGAGAGCTGGCTTATATACTGCGGTGAAATGAGTTGAAGCAGGTCCCACTAAGATCCCGCCTCCTCCTGCTTCATCTCATCTCACCGCAGTATATAAGCCACCTCTCTGGCCCTAT
Source organism: Cherax quadricarinatus (assembly GCF_038502225.1). NCBI lineage: Eukaryota > Metazoa > Arthropoda > Malacostraca > Decapoda > Parastacidae > Cherax > Cherax quadricarinatus. The sequence goes on along the minus strand of NC_091336.1, from coordinate 30,541,587 downwards.
GCTGCACTTACTACAAGAGTGATGGACTGAACACATCGAATCCAGGTTGAGGGACTGATTACCTCATACTTCTACTCTCCTTACCCATTTCTACTTTGTATTGGACTGATGAAGCCACTGTGTGGCGAAACGTTTCTTCAATAAAGATTTCCATGTGTTGCATAAGTGTCTCAATTCTCCCTGAATTAAGCCTGAATGCCTTCCATCTTCCCCCACAGGCGCTGTATAATCAACCGGATTTAGCGTTTCCTCATGATTTAAAAAAAAATTGCACTGCTGATTATGTAGCGTTAAATGATTACGTAAGCAGCACAGGTGGGTACCTGATCAGGGACTCTCCTGAGGAAGGACTGGCAGATACTGCTGAAAAAACCATACCACGGGCGGGATTTGAACCCGCGATCAGAGAGTCTCAAAACTCCAGACCGTCGCGTTACCCACTGGACCAGCTAGCCACAATAAAATTCGTCCAACTAGGTATATTTCTACACCATAGGAAGGTTAGCATAAGCACGAATCTTATTGTGGCTAGCTGGTCCAGTGGCTAACGCGACGGTCTGGAGTTTTGAGACTCTCTGACCGCGGGTTCAAATCCCGCCCGTGGTATGGTTTGTTTGCAATCGTATCATTACGATTTCGTGAGTCAGATACTGCTGATTTATGCCAAGATGACATTTACCAAAGAATTGTATCAGTTGAACAAGCTGCATATATTCCTAATGGAAGATGTACTATATATCGAACCAGAATTACCTTAATTGGATAAATAATATTCTAAAACATCTCTTGAATGTTTGATAATAGGTGAGGCATTACCTTATTGAAAAATATTTTTAAAAGCAAAAGGACACAAGTGCAACTAATGAGGCATTTTATTCGTATCGCTATTGGGCCGTGCGGACGTGCTGCGCAGTAGCTCCTGATTGAGTTGGCTTTTGCGCAGTGTTGACGTGTACTTAGCTCTGTGAAGACCTGTTTGCGCGCTCTCTACGAATTGAAGCAAGATGCCCTCCATCGAGCAACTTTACCAACAGCTTAAGGAAGAATTGAGGATAGCGAAGTTGGAGATTCGGCGACTGACCGAGGAAAACAAGAAGATTCGTAGTAGTCCTCCTGTTATGAGTCCTCAGGTCAAGAAGGGAAACTGGTCAGTGGCTAGACAGCAGGGAACGAAGTTGACGATCAAGAAGACGAATGGAAAGATAGAAACGATGAAGAAGAAAGAGACTGCCGTGGAAACTGTTGTGGAAACATCTAATACATTCTCAGTGCTACCCGACGAATGTGAGTCGACTACTGGGAACATCACGATGAACGACACCAAGGAAGGTAAGAATATTGTTGTTGTTGGGGATAGCCAAGTTAGGTATATGGATAGGGCGTTCTGCTTGAAGGACAGGAGCAGGAGACAGAGAGTTTGCTTTCCTGGGGCTGGGATGGAGGATATTGTTAGCCGTCTGGATGACATCATGAGAGGTAATGGGAGCATTCCTATTATCTGTCTCAGTGCTGGAGGCAACGATGTTGGCAGACGTAGGAGTGAAGACCTGATTAGCAGGTATAGGTCAGCAATAGAAATAATTAGGAGTAAGGGTGGGAACCCTGTCATATGTGGTATTTTGCCAAGGAGAGGAGTTGGAAATGAATGGTTGTACAGGGCAATTGGTGTCAATTGCTGGCTGGACAAATACTGTAAGGGAAATGCGGTAACATTCATTGACAACTGGGACCTCTTCTATGGCAGAAATGACATGTATGCCAGGGATGGGGTTCACTTATCTAGGTCTGGGGTGGTAGCACTGGCAACTGCAGTGGAGGGAGCAGTTAGGACTTTAAACTAGGAATAGTTAGTGGTATGGGTTTTGGCAGGAAAACAGTGAAGTCCCAGTGTAGCAATATTACGAGTTCTAGGGGAACTAGTAATAAGCAGAACGAGGTAGATATTGAAAAGCCAGGGACTTTGGGTGATAAGGACAGTAATAGGTTTAGTAGAAAAACAGAAATGAGCAGGAAGGGTAAAGAGAAAGGAGAGTCTTTCAATGTTTATTATGCTAATTGTCGTAGTGCTAGGAATAAGAAGGACGAGTTGAGATTAGTTGCTAGTGCAGGTAACATTGATGTATTTGCCTTAACTGAGAAGTGGTTTAATTCAAAAAGTCGGGACATGCCTGCGGAATGTCATATTCAGGGTTTTAAATTGTTCCAAGTAGATAGAAGTATCGGGAAGGGGGGTGGGGTGGCATTGTATGTCCGAGATCGCTTGAACTGTTGCATAAAAACGGGTATTAAGTCTGAAGTAACACATACAGAGTCTGTTTGGATAGAATTTTCAGAGGGGCATGAAAAACTGATTTTAGGAGTGATATACCGTCCCCCAAACTTAGATAGGGACCAAGAGAGACTACTATGGGAGGAAATTGTTAAGGCCACAAGGCACGATAAAGTAGTAATTCTAGGAGACTTTAACTTTAGTCATATTGATTGGAATTTCTTGACTGGGAATTTAGAATCATACGACTTCTTAGAAGTAGTTCAGGATTGTTTTTTGAAGCAGTTTATGACAGAACCTACAAGAGGAAATAACCTGCTTGACTTAGTTATGGCAAACAATGAATCCCTTGTTAATAATTTAGAAATTTCAGAGGAACTGGGTGCTAGCGACCACAAAACAATTACATTTAGCATTGAATGGAAGTACGATAGTAGCGATAACTCAGTAACAGTCCCAGATTTTCGCTTAGCAGATTACGATGGGCTTAGAGAACACTTATCATCTGTTGACTGGGGTAACGAAGTGAGATATCAATATGACAGTTTTCTGAACACTATACATGCTGCTCAAAGAACGTTTATCCCACATAAAGAAATTAGATCAAATAGAAATGACCCAAAATTGATGAATAATAGGCTCAAATATCTACTAGGGCATTAGAAAGGAATTTATAGGCGTATCAAAAGAGGTGAGGGTCATCTTATGAATCAGTATATTGACATTAAGAGGGACATTAAAAAGGGGATAAGAAAAGCTAAAAGGGACTATGAAATTGAAGTTGCTAGGGATTCTAAACTAACCCAAAAAGTTTTTTCCAGGTCTATAGAACAAAAGTTAGAGATAAGATAGGTCCCCTTAAAAATAGCTATGGGCACCTTACTGTCAAAGAGAATGAAATGTGCTCGATTTTTAATAATTATTTTCTCTCAGTTTTTACACAGGAAGACACTAACAATATTCCAGTAATTAATTTTTATAGTGGGCTAGAAGAAGATAAATTATGTAACATCACAGTCACTAGTGAAATGGTTGTGAAGCAGATAGACTGAAGCAAAATAAGTCGCCGGGTCCTGATGAGGTTTTTTCAAGGGTTCTTAAGGAATGCAAAATGGAACTCTGTGAACCATTAACTAATATTTTTAATTTATCTCTTCAAACAGGTGTAGTGTCCGATATGTGGAAGATGGCTAATGTAATTCCTATTTTTAAAACAGGGGACAAGTCGTTACCGTCAAATTACCGCCCAATAAGCCTGACCTCAATTGTAGGCAAATTACTAGAGTCAATTATAGCTGAGATTATAAGAAGCCATCTCGATAAGCATAGCTTGATTAATGATACTCAGCATGGATTCACAAGAGGCCGGTCTTGTTTAACTAATTTATTAACTTTCTTCAGTAAAGTTTTTGAGGCTGTTGACCACGATAAAGAATTTGATATTATTTACTTAGATTTTAGTAAGGCTTTTGAGAGAGTTCCGAACCATAGACTGTTAAAGAAAGTGGCAGCTCATGGCATTGGGGTAAAAGTGCTCTCGTGGATCGAGTCATGGCTCTCTGACAGGAAGCAGAGAGTGTCCATAAATGGGGTTAAATCCGAGTGGGGATCTGTAACAAGTGGCGTTCCACAGGGATCAGTCTTGGGCCCGTTGTTGTTTATAATATATATCAATGATCTTGATGAGGGAATTACTAGTGATATGAGCAAATTCGCCGATGACACAAAGATAGGTCGGATAATTGATTCAAACGTAGATGTTATGGAACTTCAGGAGGATTTAAACAAACTCTATTCTTGGTCAGAAAAGTGGCAGATGCAGTTCAATGTAGATAAATGCAAGGTTCTGAAGCTTGGGAGTGCCCATAACCCTAGTACTTATAAGTTAAATGATGTAGAACTTAGCCATACAGATTGCGAAAAGGACTTGGGGGTTATGGTGATCAGCAACCTTAAACCAAGACAGCAATGCCTAAGCATACGTAATAAGGCAAATAGATTACTGGGATTTATATCAAGAAGTGTAAGCAACAGAAGTCCAGAGGTCATACTGCAGCTTTATACATCATTAGTAAGGCCTCACCTAGATTATGCAGCTCAGTTCTGGTCTCCATATTACAGAATGGACATAAATTCGTTAGAAAACATTCAGCGTAGGATGACTAAATTAATACATAGCATTAGAAATCTTCCTTATGAAGAAAGATTGAAGACTCTTAAGTTATATTCACTTGTTAGACGAAGAATGAGGGGAGACCTGATCGAAGTGTATAAGTGGAAGATAGGTATTAATAAAGGGGATATTAATAAGGTCTTGAGGATGTCTCTCCAAGAGTTTAGATTTAGAAAGGACATAGGAAAGTATTGGTTTGGAAATAGGGTAGTTGATGAGTGGAACAGTCTACCTAGTTGGGTTATTGAGGCTGGGACTTTGGGTAGTTTCAAATTTAGGTTGGATAAGTACATGAGTGGGAGGGGTTGGATTTGAGTGGGACTTTCACATCAGAGCTTATTTCTTGGGTGGCATTGAAAATTGGGTTGGGCAAATGTTTTGTAAGTGGGATGAATTGTAAAGGACCTGCCTAGTATGGGCCAACAGGCCTCCTGCAGTGTTCCTCCTTTCTTATGTTATTATGTAAGCTGTTAATGGCTTGACAAAACTCCTGGAGAGCGAAACGTTGCCACAATAAAATGTCCCATTAGTTGCACTTGTGTCCTTTTACTTTACAAATTGTCGGTAATTCTACCAACTTTATTACAAGTTAAGAGCAAAGTGTAAAAAAAATTAATATGGAATGCCAAAAGAGGAAATGGAACTAAGCTGCACAAGGAAATCAATGATTCGTCCCATGTGTGTCTTAGGTACATGACAACAAGATTACGGAAAAGATAGACCAAGTTAAAGGTTAGCTACATAGAAATGTGAACTATCTCAAACACTTAATTCCTCTCTTTTAACACAAGATACAACTCTTGGGTATCTTTATTGAGGAAACGTTTCGCCACACAGTGGCTTCATCAGTCCATACAAAGGAGAATCTTGAAGAACAGGAGGAGAATGAGGTAATCAGTCCCTCAACCTTGAGTCGATGTGGTCAGTCCATCAATCTTGAATAGAATACGGCATACGTGCTGAGAAGGAGCTTATAAACCGTTGGCAGGAGAGGTGCAGCAGTCATAGGTCGTGTAACATTTGTTCAATGTTGAAGTAGGTCTCCTCCTGTTCTTCAAGATTCTCCTTTGTATGGACTGATGAAGCCACTGTGTGGCGAAACGTTTCCTCAATAAAGATACCCAAGAGTTGCACATGTGTCTAATTTATCAACATGTCGGTTCTCTGAACCATTCATCTACAAACACAAGATACAAACAAAATCCCACAAATCAGTCACTAGACGAGGTCAACAAACAGATTGGTTAAAGCTCATCAAATCACATGTTCCATATGATCTTTTAAGGATTCTAAATGAATGCTTAGAGTAACTTTGCAAAGGTTAAGTTATTTCTTTTATCAGATATCTATAAATGGACATAGAACCGAGTAAGTGGGAAATGTGATTCCCAGTGGCACAGCCGGAGATAGGTCCATAGTCTTTATCTTCATATAATAAGCCACTCAACTGTATAAAAGTTGATGAAATTGATGGAATAAAAAACTGGTGGTTCAATTCCAAGCAACTTTGAAAGATATAATTTGATCAGCGAATCTCAGTAAAGTTTTATAAAGGTGAAGTTTTACTTACAAATTTACTAACTATTTTCTCAAAGGTATTCGAGGCGGTAAACTAAATAAATGCACTGTTATGTATACGATTTTTGGTAAGACCTAGAGACTAATTAAGAAAGTAGCGGCACATGGAATAAGAGAAGAAATTGTCTCCTGTCTCTGGAGAGAAGAGTATAATTAGGGAAGATATGACTGAAGTGAACAATTTGGAAACAAATAATCAATAAATGAAACATAAACTGCGTGTTGAAAATACCTAACCAGGACAAGACTCACAGCAACGGATTAAAGTTGGATAAATTTAGAATTAGAATGGATAGATGGAAATACTGGTTTTCGAACAGAGTTGTGGATGAGTGGAATAAACTCTCAGGCAGTATGAGTGAGTGCGAACTTAACCTGTCTTGTATGATCCAGTAGGACTGCTTCAGTGTTCTTCGTTCACGTGTTCTTGTGACTTTCCTGCAGTGGTTTTCTCAGAGATGAATGACCTCACACTCCAGCCTCAACCCAAGACTCTCACATGCGTACCAGGAAGTTCCTTGATATATAGAGACTACCAGCAAAGAGAGACATCGTCAGGATCCAAAATTCTGTAGGAGTTTGCTAGATCTTCCGTGATGATTAAATACAGCTGACTATGATGTAAGAATGTGAACATTCAACGTTGTTTGGTGTGTTCAAGGTGTCCATTTTATAGGGAGGAGCTTGAAATACAGGTGAGTGACCTACTGATGATCTCTCATTATTGTCCGAACTCAAGGACTATGTGAAGACTTCCCAATCTACGTCTTCACTGCATTTTTATGATGAGGTATACCTTGTGTATACCTGGAGAGGGTTCCGGGGGTCAGCACCCCTACAGTCTGGTCTGAGACCAGGCCTCGTGGTGGATCAGGGTCTGATCAACCAGGCTGTTACTGCTGGACGCACGCAAACTGATATACGAACCACAGCCCGGCTGGTCAGGTACTGACTTTAGGTGCCAGTCCAGCTCCTTCTTGAAGACAGCCAGGGGTCTATTGGTAATCCCCCTTATGTATGCTGGGAAGCAGTTGAAGAGTCTTGGGCCCCTTTTATTCTATTTTTTTTTCTATATTCCATCCGTCTGTAATTCTATCTAAATTTCAGAAATATCATTGATAATATCTTAAAAAACTGAGAAGTATTACTTGACTCACGAAATCATAATGACACGTTCGCGGGTTCTAACCCCGCCCGTGGTATTTTTTTTATTTTAGAGAAGTATTGGTTCTCATTCTAAAAACCTGATCATCTTTTCAAATCCATTAAACAAAACTTAGAAATAACTCTAACATGGATGGCCACAGGAAGGTCTTAACCACACCTTTGAAAGTCAAAAATAACATTTCTACAAGACACACGAAGAAAAGTAAATCATATATTTTTTTCTGTGTTATAACCTGCTTCAGACGAGTCCTTTTCCTGTATAAATTTACGGGCAATATGAACCACATTCCTTCTAGATACCTATTTTTTTTCAGAACATTTCAGAAGAGATTTGGAAAGTATATTCCACCAAAATAGCAGAAAAATTACCAGCTGGTCGACACACCAAGGCTTTCATTGTCCAAGTTTGCCAGTCAGTTACCACAAGTTTCCACCTTAGAGCGGCAGTTCTTGCTACGACTCTGTTTATACCAACACAGCGGAAAAATTGCCACCTTAAAATGGGTATTAAAATGAGAGTTATTTATAGTTAAGGATACAGTTTGATTTAGTTATTGAAGTCAGTGGAGGAAAATTATATAGCATGATAATTTAATTCGTGGTGCCATCAACATTGTAATTCGTGGTGTCATCAACATTGTAATTCGTGGTGTCATCAACATTGTAATTCGTGGTGTCATCAACATTGTAGGTAGTAGGTTGGTAGACAGCAACCACCCAGGGAAGTACTACCGTCCTGCCAGATGACTGTGAAACAAAAACCTGTAACTGTTTTGCATGATGGTAGGATTGCTGGTTTCTTTTTCTGTCTCATAAACACGCTAAGATAACAGGGATATCTTGCTACTCCTACTTACACTTTGGTCACACTTCACAGACACGCACATGCATATATATATATACATACATCTAGGTTTTTCTCCTTTTTCTAAATAGCTCTTGTTCTTTTTTATTTCTTCTATTGTCCATGGGGAAGTGGAAAAGAATCTTTCCTCCGTAAGCCATGCGTGTCGTATGAGGCGACTAAAATGCCGGGAGCAATGGGCTAGTAACCCCTTCTCCTGTATACAATTACTAAAAAAGAGAAGAAGAAAAACTTTATAAAACTGGGTTGCTTAAATGTGCGTGGATGTAGTGCGGATGACAAGAAACAGATGATTGCTGATGTTATGAATGAAAAGAAGTTGGATGTCCTGGCCCTAAGCGAAACAAAGCTGAAGGGGGTAGGAGAGTTTCAGTGGGGGGAAATAAATGGGATTAAATCTGGAGTATCTGAGAGAGTTAGAGCAAAGGAAGGGGTAGCAGTAATGTTAAATGATCAGTTATGGAAGGAGAAAAGAGAATATGAATGTGTAAATTCAAGAATTATGTGGATTAAAGTCAAGGTTGGATGCGAGAAGTGGGTCATAATAAGCGTGTATGCACCTGGAGAAGAGAGGAATGCAGAGGAGAGAGAGAGATTTTGGGAGATGTTAAGTGAATGTATAGGAGCCTTTGAACCAAGTGAGAGAGTAATTGTGGTAGGGGACTTGAATGCTAAAGTAGGAGAAACTTTTAGAGAGGGTGTGGTAGGTAAGTTTGGGGTGCCAGGTGTAAATGATAATGGGAGCCCTTTGATTGAACTTTGTATAGAAAGGGGTTTAGTTATAGGTAATACATATTTTAAGAAAAAGAGGATAAATAAGTATACACGATATGATGTAGGGCGAAATGACAGTAGTTTGTTGGATTATGTATTGGTAGATAAAAGACTGTTGAGTAGACTTCAGGATGTACATGTTTATAGAGGGGCCACAGATATATCAGATCACTTTCTAGTTGTAGCTACACTGAGAGTAAAAGGTAGATGGGATACAAGGAGAATAGAAGCATCAGGGAAGAGAGAGGTGAAGGTTTATAAACTAAAAGAGGAGGCAGTTAGGGTAAGATATAAACAGCTATTGGAGGATAGATGGGCTAATGAGAGCATAGGCAATGGGGTCGAAGAGGTATGGGGTAGGTTTAAAAATGTAGTGTTAGAGTGTTCAGCAGAAGTTTGTGGTTACAGGAAAGTGGGTGCAGGAGGGAAGAGGAGCGATTGGTGGAATGATGATGTAAAGAGAGTAGTAAGGGAGAAAAAGTTAGCATATGAGAAGTTTTTACAAAGTAGAAGTGATGCAAGGAGGGAAGAGTATATGGAGAAAAAGAGAGAAGTTAAGAGAGTGGTGAAGCAATGTAAAAAGAGAGCAAATGAGAGAGTGGGTGAGATGTTATCAACAAATTTTGTTGAAAATAAGAAAAAGTTTTGGAGTGAGATTAACAAGTTAAGAAAGCCTAGAGAACAAATGGATTTGTCAGTTAAAAATAGGAGAGGAGAGTTATTAAATGGAGAGTTAGAGGTATTGGGAAGATGGAAGGAATATTTTGAGGAATTGTTAAATGTTGATGAAGATAGGGAAGCTGTGATTTCGTGTATAGGGCAAGGAGGAATAACATCTTGTAGGAGTGAGGAAGAGCCAGTTGTGAGTGTGGGGGAAGTTCGTGAGGCAGTAGGCAAAATGAAAGGGGGTAAGGCAGCCGGGATTGATGGGATAAAGATAGAAATGTTAAAAGCAGGTGGGGATATAGTTTTGGAGTGGTTGGTGCAATTATTTAATAAATGTATGGAAGAGGGTAAGGTACCTAGGGATTGGCAGAGAGCATGCATAGTTCCTTTGTATAAAGGCAAAGGGGATAAAAGAGAGTGCAAAAATTATAGGGGGATAAGTCTGTTGAGTGTACCTGGTAAAGTGTATGGTAGAGTTATAATTGAAAGAATTAAGAGTAAGACGGAGAATAGGATAGCAGATGAACAAGGAGGCTTTAGGAAAGGTAGGGGGTGTGTGGACCAGGTGTTTACAGTGAAACATATAAGTGAACAGTATTTAGATAAGGCTAAAGAGGTCTTTGTGGCATTTATGGATTTGGAAAAGGCATATGACAGGGTGGATAGGGGGGCAATGTGGCAGATGTTGCAAGTGTATGGTGTAGGAGGTAGGTTACTGAAAGCAGTGAAGAGTTTTTACGAGGATAGTGAGGCTCAAGTTAGAGTATGTAGGAAAGAAGGAAATTTTTTCCCAGTAAAAGTAGGCCTTAGACAAGGATGTGTGATGTCACCGTGGTTGTTTAATATATTTATAGATGGGGTTGTAAGAGAAGTAAATGCGAGGGTCTTGGCAAGAGGCGTGGAGTTAAAAGATAAAGAATCACACACAAAGTGGGAGTTGTCACAGCTGCTCTTTGCTGATGACACTGTGCTCTTGGGAGATTCTGAAGAGAAGTTGCAGAGATTGGTGGATGAATTTGGTAGGGTGTGCAAAAGAAGAAAATTAAAGGTGAATACAGGAAAGAGTAAGGTTATGAGGATAACAAAAATATTAGGTGATGAAAGATTGAATATCAGATTGGAGGGAGAGAGTATGGAGGAGGTGAATGTATTCAGATATTTGGGAGTGGACGTGTCAGCGGATGGGTCTATGAAAGATGAGGTGAATCATAGAATTGATGAGGGAAAAAGAGTGAGTGGTGCACTTAGGAGTCTGTGGAGACAAAGAACTTTGTCCTTGGAGGCAAAGAGGGGAATGTATGAGAGTATAGTTTTACCAACGCTCTTATATGGGTGTGAAGCGTGGGTGATGAATGTTGCAGCGAGGAGAAGGCTGGAGGCAGTGGAGATGTCATGTCTGAGGGCAATGTGTGGTGTGAATATAATGCAGAGAATTCGTAGTTTGGAAGTTAGGAGGAGGTGCGGGATTACCAAAACTGTTGTCCAGAGGGCTGAGGAAGGGTTGTTGAGGTGGTTCGGACATGTAGAGAGAATGGAGCGAAACAGAATGACTTCAAGAGTGTATCAGTCTGTAGTGGAAGGAAGGCGGGGTAGGGGTCGGCCTAGGAAGGGTTGGAGGGAGGGGGTAAAGGAGGTTTTGTGTGCGAGGGGCTTGGACTTCCAGCAGGCATGCGTGAGCGTGTTTGATAGGAGTGAATGGAGACAAATGGTTTTTAATACTTGACGTGCTGTTGGAGTGTGAGCAAGGTAACATTTATGAAGGGATTCAGGGAAACCGGCGGGCCGGACTTGAGTCCTGGAGATGGGAAGTACAGTGCCTGCACTCTGAAGGAGGGGTGTTAATGTTGCAGTTTAAAAACTAGTGTAAAGCACCCTTCTGGCAAGACAGTGATGGAGTGAATGATGGTGAAAGTTTTTCTTTTTCGGGCCACCCTGCCTTGGTGGGAATCGGCCGGTGTGATAATAAAATAAATATCAACATTGTAATTCGTGGTGTCATCAACATTGTAATTCGTGGTGTCATCAACATTGTAATTCATGGTGTCATCAACATTGTAATTCGTGGTGTCATCAACATTGTAATTCGTGGTGTCATCAACATTGTAATTCGTGGTGTCATCAACATTGTAATTCGTGGTGTCATCAACATTGTAATTCGTGGTGCCATCAACATTGTAATTCGTGGTGTCATCAACATTGTAATTCGTGGTGCAATCAACATTGTAATTCGTGGTGCCATCAACATTGTAATTCATGGTGCCATCAACATTGTAATTCGTGGTGCCATCAACATTGTAATTCGTGGTGCCATCAACATTGTAATTCGTGGTGCCATCAACATTGTAATTCGTGGTGCCATCAACATTGTAATTCGTGGTGCCATCAACATTGTAATTCGTGGTGCCATCAACATTGTAATTCGTGGTGTCATTACCAGACTATTGACATTACCAGACTGTTGAAATGTCAAGTAACATTACCAGACTACCGACCAGTCAAGGAGCATTACCAGACTACTGACCTGTCAAGGAACATTACCAGACTACTGACCTGTCAAGGAGCATTACCAGACTACTGACCTGTCAAGGAACATTACCAGACTACTGACCTGTCAAGGAGCATTACCAGACTACTGACCTGTCAAGGAGCATTACCAGACTACTGACCTGCCAAGGAGCATTACCAGACTACTGACCTGTCAAGGAGCATTACCAGACTACTGACCTGTCAAGGAGCATTACCAGACTACTGACCTGTCAAGGAACATTACCAGACTACTGACCTGTCAAGGAGCATTACCAGACTACTGACCTGTCAAGGAGCATAACCAGACTACTGACCTGTCAAGGAGCATTACCAGACTACTGACCTGTCAAGGAGCATTACCAGACTACTGACCTGTCAAGGAGCATTACCAGACTACCGACCAGTCAAGGAGCATTACCAGACTACTGACCTGTCAAGGAGCATTACCAGACTACTGACCTGTCAAGGAGCATTACCAGACTACTGACCTGTCAAGGAGCATTACCAGACTACCGACCAGTCAAGGAGCATTACCAGACTATTGACCTGTCAAGGAGCATTACCAGACTACTGACCTGCCAAGGAGCATTACCAGACTACTGACCTGCCAAGGAGCATTACCAGACTACTGACCTGTCAAGGAGCATTACCAGACTACTGACCTGTCAAGGAGCATTACCAGACTACTGACCTGTCAAGGAGCATTACCAGACTACTGACCTGTCAAGGAGCATTACCAGACGACTGACCTGTCAGGGAGCATTACCAGACTACTGACCTGTCAAGGAGCATTACAAGACTACTGACCTGTCAAGGAGCATTACCAGACGACTGACCTGTCAAGGAGCATTACCAGACTACTGACCTGTCAGGGAGCATTACCAGACTACTGACCTGTCAAGGAGCATTACAAGACTACTGACCTGTCAAGGAGCATTACCAGACTACTGACCTGTCAAGGTGCATTACCAGACGACTGACCTGTCAGGGAGCATTACCAGAATACTGACCTGTCAAGGAGCATTACCAGACTACTGACCTGTCAGGGAGCATTACCAGACTACTGACCTGCCAAGGAGCATTACCAGACTACTGACCTGTCAAGGAGCATTACAAGACTATTGACCTCTCAAGGAGCATTACCAGACTACTGACCTGTCAAGGAGCATTACCAGACTACTGACCTGTCAAGGAACATTACCAGACTACTGACCTGTCAAGGAGCATTACCAGACTACTGACTTGTCAAGGAGCATTACCAGACTACTGACATGTCAAGGAGCATTACCAGACTACTGACCTGTCAAGGAGCATTACCAGACTATTGACCTGTCAAGGAGCATTACCAGACTACTGACCTGTCAAGGATCATTACCAGACTACTGACCTGTCAAGAAGCATTACCAGACTACTGACCTGTCAAGGAGCATTATCTGACTACTGACTTGTCAAGGAGCATTACCAGACTACTGACCTGTCAAGGAGCATTACCAGACTACTGACCTGTCAAGGATCATTACCAGACTACTGACCTGTCAGGGAGCATTACCAGACTACTGACCTGTCAAGGAACATTACCAGACTACTGACCTGTCAAGGAGCATTACCAGACTACCGGCCAGTCAAGGAGCATTACCAGACTACTGACCTGTCAAGGAGCATTACCAGACTACTGACCTGTCAAGGAGCATTACCAGACTACTGACCTGTCAAGGAGCATTACCAGACTACCGACCAGTCAAGGAGCATTACCAGACTACTGACCTGTCAAGGAGCATTACCAGACTACTGACCTGCCAAGGAGCATTACCAGACTACTGACCTGCCAAGGAGCATTACCAGACTACTGACCTGTCAAGGAGCATTACCAGACTACTGACCTGTCAAGGAGCATTACCAGACTACTGACCTGTCAAGGAGCATTACCAGACAACTGACCTGTCAAGGAGCATTACCAGACGACTGACCTGTCAGGGAGCATTACCAGACTACTGACCTGTCAAGGAGCATTACAAGACTACTGACCTGTCAAGGAGCATTACCAGACGACTGACCTGTCAAAGAGCATTACCAGACTACTGACCTGTCAGGGAGCATTACCAGACTACTGACCTGTCAAGGAGCATTACAAGACTACTGACCTGTCAAGGAGCATTACCAGACTACTGACCTGTCAAGGTGCATTACCAGACGACTGACCTGTCAGGGAGCATTACCAGAATACTGACCTGTCAAGGAGCATTACCAGACTACTGACCTGTCAGGGAGCATTACCAGACTACTGACCTGCCAAGGAGCATTACCAGACTACTGACCTGTCAAGGAGCATTACAAGACTATTGACCTCTCAAGGAGCATTACCAGACTACTGACCTGTCAAGGAGCATTACCAGACTACTGACCTGTCAAGGAACATTACCAGACTACTGACCTGTCAAGGAGCATTACCAGACTACTGACTTGTCAAGGAGCATTACCAGACTACTGACATGTCAAGGAGCATTACCAGACTACTGACCTGTCAAGGAGCATTACAAGACTATTGACCTGTCAAGGAGCATTACCAGACTACTGACCTGTCAAGGATCATTACCAGACTACTGACCTGTCAAGAAGCATTACCAGACTACTGACCTGTCAAGGAGCATTATCTGACTACTGACTTGTCAAGGAGCATTACCAGACTACTGACCTGTCAAGGAGCATTACCAGACTACTGACCTGTCAAGGATCATTACCAGACTACTGACCTGTCAGGGAGCATTACCAGACTACTGACCTGTCAAGGAACATTACCAGACTACTGACCTGTCAAGGAGCATTACCAGACTACTGACCTGTCGAGGAGCATTACCTGACTACTGACCTGTCAAGAAGCATTACCAGACTACTGACATGTCAAGGAGCATTACCAGACTACTGACCTGTCAAGAAGCATTACCAGACTACTGACCTGTCAAGGAGCATTACCAGACTACTGACCTGTCAAGGAGCATTACCAGACTACTGACCTGTCAAGGAGCATTACCAGACTACTGACCTGTCGAGGAGCATTACCTGACTACTGACCTGTCAGGGAGCATTACCAGACTACTGACCTGTCAAGGAACATTACAAGACTACTGACCTGTCAAGTAGCATTACAAGACTACTGACCTGTCAAGGAGCATTACCATACTACTGACCTGTCAAGGAGCATTACCAGACTACTGACCTGTCAAGGAGCATTACCCGTCTACTGACTTGTCAGTGAGCATTATCAGACTACTGACCTGTCAAGGAGCATTACCAGACTACTGACCTGTCAAGGAGCATTACCAGACTACTGACCTGTCAAGGAGCATTACCAGACTACTGACCTGTCAAGGAGCATTACCAGACTACTGACCAGTAAAGGAACATTACCAGACTACTGACCTGTCGAGGATCATTACCAGACTACTGACCTGTCAAGAAGCATTACCAGACTACTGGTCTGTCAAGGAGCATTACCAGACTACTGACCTGCCAAGGAGCATTACCAGACTACTGACCTGTCAAGGAGCATTACCAGACTACTGACCTGTCAAGGAGCATTACCAGACTACTGACCTGTCAAGGAGCATTACCAGACTACTGACCTGTCAAGGAGCATTACCAGACGACTGACCTGTCAGGGAGCATTACCAGACTACTGACCTGTCAAGGAGCATTACAAGACTACTGACCTGTCAAGGAGCATTACCAGACGACTGACCTGTCAAGGAGCATTACCAGACTACTGACCTGTCAGGGAGCATTACCAGACTACTGACCTGTCAAGGAGCATTACAAGACTACTGACCTGTCAAGGAGCATTACCAGACTACTGACCTGTCAAGGTGCATTACCAGACGACTGACCTGTCAGGGAGCATTACCAGAATACTGACCTGTCAAGGAGCATTACCAGACTACTGACCTGTCAGGGAGCATTACCAGACTACTGACCTGCCAAGGAGCATTACCAGACTACTGACCTGTCAAGGAGCATTACAAGACTATTGACCTCTCAAGGAGCATTACCAGACTACTGACCTGTCAAGGAGCATTACCAGACTACTGACCTGTCAAGGAACATTACCAGACTACTGACCTGTCAAGGAGCATTACCAGACTACTGACTTGTCAAGGAGCATTACCAGACTACTGACATGTCAAGGAGCATTACCAGACTACTGACCTGTCAAGGAGCATTACCAGACTATTGACCTGTCAAGGAGCATTACCAGACTACTGACCTGTCAAGGATCATTACCAGACTACTGACCTGTCAAGAAGCATTACCAGACTACTGACCTGTCAAGGAGCATTATCTGACTACTGACTTGTCAAGGAGCATTACCAGACTACTGACCTGTCAAGGAGCATTACCAGACTACTGACCTGTCAAGAATCATTACCAGACTACTGACCTGTCAGGGAGCATTACCAGACTACTGACCTGTCAAGGAGCATTACCAGACTACTGACCTGTCGAGGAGCATTACCTGACTACTGACCTGTCAAGAAGCATTACCAGACTACTGACCTGTCAAGGAGCATTACCAGACTACTGACCTGTCAAGAAGCATTACCAGACTACTGACCTGTCAAGGAGCATTACCAGACTACTGACCTGTCAAGGAGCATTACCAGACTACTGACCTGTCAAGGAGCATTACCAGACTACTGACCTGTCGAGGAGCATTACCTGACTACTGACCTGTCAGGGAGCATTACCAGACTACTGACCTGTCAAGGAACATTACAAGACTACTGACCTGTCAAGTAGCATTACAAGACAACTGACCTGTCAAGGAGCATTACCATACTACTGACCTGTCAAGGAGCATTACCAGACTACTGACCTGTCAAGGAGCATTACCCGTCTACTGACTTGTCAGTGAGCATTATCAGACTACTGACCTGTCAAGGAGCATTACCAGACTATTGACCTGTCAAGGAGCATTACCAGACTACTGACCTGTCAAGGAGCATTACCAGACTACTGACCTGTCAAGGAGCATTACCAGACTACTGACCAGTCAAGGAACATTACCAGACTACTGACCTGTCGAGGATCATTACCAGACTACTGACCTGTCAAGAAGCATTACCAGACTACTGGTCTGTCAAGGAGCATTACCAGACTACTGACCTGTCAAGGAGCATTACCAGACTGCTGACCTGTCAAGGAGCATTACCAGATTACTGACCTGTCAAGGAGCATTACCAGACTACTGACCTGTCAGGGGCATTACCAGACTACTGACCTGTCAAGGAACATGAGCAGACTACTGACCTGTCAAGGAGCATTACCAGACTACTGACCTGTCAAGGAGCATTACAAGACTTCTGACCTGTCAAGGAGCATTACAAGACTACTGACCTGTCAAGAAGCATTACCAGACTACTGACCTGTCAAGGAGCATTACAAAACTTCTGACCTGTCAAGGAGCATTACCACACTACTGACCTGTCAAGGAGCATTATTATACTACTGACCTGTCAAGGAGCATTACCAGACCACTGACCTGTCAAGGAGCATTACAAGACTACTGACCTGTCAAGAAGCATTACCAGACTACTGACCTGTCAGAGAGCATTACCAGACTACTGACCTGTCAAGGAACATTACCAGACTACTGACCTGTCAAGGAGCATTACCAGACTACTGACCTCTCAATGAGCATTACCAGACTTTTGACCTGTCAAGAAGCATTACCAGACTACTGACCTGTCAGGGAGCATTACCAGACTACTGACCTGTCAAGGAGCATTATCAGACTACTGACATGTCAAGGAGCATTACCAGACTACTGACCTGCCAAGGAGCATTACCAGACTAATGACCTGTCAAGGAGCATTACCAGACTACTGACCTGTCAAGGAGCATTATCAGACTACTGACATGTCAAGCAGCATTACCAGACTACTGACCTGTCAAGGAGCATTACCAGACTACTGACCTGTCAAGGAGCATTACGAGACTACTGACCTGTCAAGGAGCATTAACAGACTACTGACCTGTCAAGGAACATTAACAGACTACTGACCTGTCAGGGAGCATTACCAGACTACTGACCTGTCAAGGAACATGAGCAGACTACTGACCTGTCAAGGATCATTACCAGACTACTGACCTGTCAAGGAGCATTACAAGACTTCTGACCTGTCAAGGAGCATTACCAGACTACTGACATGCCAAGGAGCATTACCAGACTACTGACCTGTCAAGGAGGATTATCTGACTACTGACTTGTCAAGGAGCATTACCAGACTACTGACCTGTCAAGGAGCATTACCAGACTACTGACCTGTCAAGGAGCATTAACAGACTACTGACCTGTCAGTGAGCATTACCAGACTACTGACCTGTCAAGGAGCATTACCAGACTACTCACCTGTCAAGAAGCATTATCAGACAACTGACCTGTCAAGGAGCATTACCAGACTACTGACCAGTCAAGGAGCATTACCAGACTACTGACCTGTCAAGGAGCATTACCAGACTACTGACCTGTCAAGGAGCATTACCAGACTACTGACCTGTCAGGGAGCATTTCTAGACTACTGACCTGTCAAGGAACATGAGCAGACTACTGACCTGTCAAGGATCATTACCAGACTACTGACCTGTCAAGGAGCATTACAAGACTTCTGACCTGTCAAGGAGCATTACCAAACTACTGATCTGTCAAGGAGCATTACCAGACTACTGACTTGTCAAGGAACATTACCAGACTACTGACTTGACAAGGAGCATTACCAGACTACTGACCTGTCAATGAGCCTTACAAGACTTCTGACCTGCCAAGGAGCATTACCAGACTACTGACCTGTCAAGGAGCATTATCAGACTACTGACCTGTCAAGGAACATTACCAGGCTACTGACCTGTCAAGGAGCATTACAAGACTTCTGACCTGTCAAGGAGCATTACCAAACTACTGATCTGTCAAGGAGCATTACCAGACTACTGACCTGTCAATGAGCATTACAAGACTTCTGACCTGCCAAGGAGCATTACCAGACTACTGACCTGTCATGGAGCATTATCAGACTACTGACTTGTCAAGGAACATTACCAGACTACTGACCTGTCAAGGAGCATTACCAGACTACTGACCTGTCAATGAGCATTACAAGACTTCTGACCTGCCAAGGAGCATTACCAGACTACTGACCTGTCAAGGAGCATTATCAGACTACTGACCTGTCAAGGAACATTACCAGACTACTGACCTGTCAAGGAGCATTACAAGACTTCTGGCCTGTCAAGGAGCATTACCAGACTACTGACCTGTCAAGGAGCATTATCAGACTACTCACATGTCAAGGAGCATTACCAGACTAGTGACCTGTCAAGGAACATTATCAGACTACTGACCTGTCAAGGAGCATTATCAGACTATTGACCTGTCAAGGAGCATTACCAGACTAGTGACCTGTCAAGGAGCATTACCAGACTAGTGACCTGTCAAGGAGCATTACTAGACTACTGACCTGTCAAGGAGCATTACCAGACTAGTGACGTGTCAAGGAGCATTACTAGACTAGTGACCTGTCAAGGAGCATTACTAGACTAGTGACCTGTCAAGGAGCATTACCAGACTACTGACCTGTCAAGGAGCATTACTAGACTACTGACCTGTCAAGGAGCATTACCAGACTAGTGACCTGTCAAGGAGCATTACTAGACTAGTGACCTGTCAAGGAGCATTACTAGACTAGTGACCTGTCAAGGAGCATTACCAGACTACTGACCTGTCAAGGAACATTACTAGACTAGTGACCTGTCAAGGAGCATTACTAGACTAGTGACCTGTCAAGGAGCATTACCAGACTACTGACCTGTCAAGGAGCATTACTAGACTAGTGACCTGTCAAGGAGCATTACTAGACTAGTGACCTGTCAAGAAGCATTACCAGACTACTGACCTGTCAAGGAGCATTACCAGACTACTGACCTGTCAAGGAGCATTACCAGACTACTGACCTGTCAAGGAGCATTACTAGACTACTGACCTGTCAAGGAGCATTACCAGACTACTGACCTGTCAAGGAGCATTACCAGACTACTGACCTGTCAAGGAGCATTATCAGACTACTGACCTGTCAAGGAGCATTACCAGACTACTGACCTGTCAAGGAGCATTACTAGACTACTGACCTGTCAAGGAGCATTACCAGACTACTGACCTGTCAAGGAGCATTACTAGACTACTGACCTGTCAAGGAGCATTACCAGACTACTGACCTGTCAAGGAGCATTACCAGACTACTGACCTGTCAAGGAGCATTACCAGACTACTGACCTGTCAAGGAGCAGTAAAGATAACAGGAAATAAAGAAAACTTAAGAAAGCATATTTTAAAATAACTTTTCTTAATTTTTGTTAATTTTTTGTGTAAATACCAACGACCAGACTCGCAGGGGAAGAAAATTCTGCCCATTTTAGCATTAATTGTCCACATAACTTTCACAGAGGGAATTACGTGTATTAGAAATACTGAGTTGACTCTCGTATAAATCAAACTTGAAAGTACATGAGACACAAGCGAAGTTATTAAAACTTATTAGCAAAATACATTTTTACAGCATTCGCAGCGTGCAGTAGAGTGTATACATGTGTATACAGCAGTGTATACATGTGTATACAGCAGTGTATACATGTGTATACAGCAGTGTAGACATGTGTATACAGCAGTGTATACATGTGTATACAGCAGTGTATACATGTGTATACAGCAGTGTATACATGTGTATACAGCAGTGTATACGTGTGTAGTTATTAATGCATGTGTACAGTTTGAATACTTGCAAGATAATGTCACGGATTCAATGATTATGTATAAAAACTGTCGGTACCAGAGATTATGACTTAAACGTCCTGAAGCTGTGTGCTGAGGCTCATTGGTGGCCCGAGGCCTGGCGGCAAAAGCTCTCGCTTCACACGCTGACAGTCCGGGTTCGATTCCTGGCAAGGGTTGAAACATTGGGCGTGTTTCCTTACACCGGTTGTCTATGTTCTCCCATCAGTATGTTCACCCATCAGGTACTAGGGTGCTAGTCAGTCGACTAGCACCCTAGTACCTGGGTGCTAGTCGACTGGTGTGGGTCACATCCCGGGACAAAATTGACCTAAATTGCCAGAAATGCTCAACATAACAAGCGGCTTTCTGTATAGTAGTATGTCAGTTAGGCCTATATACCCTGTACATGTACTTGTAGAAATAAAGATATTATTATTATTATCATTATTATCATTATTATTATTATTATTATTACTATTACTATTATTATTATTATTATTATTATTATTATTATTATTATTATTATTATTATTATTAATGGAGGTTAATATATGCAGAGGGTGGTCACCGGGGTGTATTAAGAGTTAAACAGTGACTCACTAGGTAACTATAACGTCATATAAAGGTGAAGGGTTACATGCATCTTAATGCTGTATAACACCAAATTGTCAAGTGGAACAGTTCCGCCACTGAATGTTCTCGTAGAACTGTAAATATTCCAGTCCTTTGATTTAAATAAAGGATGCGTGCTGAAAGTAGATTAATTAAAAATCAATTCTAGCGAAACTCTCTTACACACACACACACACACACACACACACACACACACACACACACACACACAGTCAGTCAGCAGACGTGGGTCACAAGGCTCCGAGATCTTTAGTGGTTTTTAAGGCGTGCAACAACTGCTAGCAGTAATCAGCGGTAGTGACAACGTCAGTGAACAATCCTACGAGTGATAACCAGAGTTATTAGTTAAAAAAAGTCGAGAGGAAGCCTGAAATCTTTAATATTTCAAAGTGTCAAACCGTTAGTGGATAGTAGGCTTCTGTTGCTACACAGATTCAAATATACAAAGATTCAAGTGAGTGTGGAAGCGGGTGTTCAAGAATTTCGAGAGATTGGATAACAAGTGAAATGTGGGGCACCATACAGTGAGAGTGAAAAAATTAATAAGCAAAAGTAGAAAGGAAAAATATAATATATAACAAGGGAAGGTGGCAT
>NC_091336.1:30514527-30517027 GCF_038502225.1 Cherax quadricarinatus | reverse complement strand
AGGTTGGAGAAGGAGACAAAGAATTGGGAGGCACAAGTCGAAAGTGCAGTAGCCAAGATAAGGGTCCTAGAAGTTGAGATAAATAGGCTGAAGCGAGTTACAGGGGCAGTGACCAGAGAAGACACAGCATATGAAGCTGCGAGGCTGAACAGGAAGGAAGGAATTATGAATTATGCTAAGGTCACATCAATCTGCCAAGGAGGACCAAGGAGTGAAAGGGAAGATCAGCTGGTTGCAGATGGAGAGATTGATAGGTCGAATGCTGAGGCACAACAAGGCTATCAAGAGCCACTGGAAAAATCAAGGGAGAAACTGACCACATACAGGCAGGATCCAGAGTCACAGAGGGTGAGGCAATGGGAGGAAGAAAGGGCAAAATGAGTGTTTATCCATGGGCTTCAGGAGAGAGAGGAAAGGACACACACTGAAAGGAAGCAGGAAGAAAGAAAGGAGATTGAGAAAATCATCACGGAAATAGGTGAAGAGATGGACGAGATAGTAAATTTTCAGAGAATAGAGGGGTACTCGAAGGGGAGGAAACGACCAATCAAGCTGATTCTCAGGACGGAAACAGTGCGGAACAGGATCCTTCAAGAGAAACCAAGATTGAAATACTCGGAAGAGTACAAGAGGGTGTTCCTAGACAGAGACAGAACAAAATCAGAACGACAGCAGCTGAGGGAGAGGAAAAAAAGCGAAAGGAGCTAGGAAAAGAGACAAGGAGGGAATCAGCAGAGGTCAGTCAGAGCAGGACAGAACAGCAAGGGCAAGCACACACACAACTACTCTCAGAACCATACAACCTATCACACCATCCCAACACACACTACAATCCATACCCACAGCCTCCACCCAACACCGAGCTATAGAATCCCACAGTATGCCACCAGGTCTCCCACCCTCACAGGCCCCCCAAACCACAGTGTTGGAAAGGAAACTGAAGGTATGGTACACAAACGCTGATGGAATAACAAATAAGTGGGAGGAGTGGCACGAAAGAGTCAAAGAAGCATCACCGGACATCATAGCTCTCACAGAAACCAAGCTTACAGGTATGATAACAGATGCCATCTTTCCAACGGGATACCAAATCCTGAGGAAAGACAGAGGGAACAGGGGGGGTGGAGGAGTGGCGTTGCTGATCAAAAATCGCTGGAATTTTGATGAGCTGGAGAGAGGAGATAGCGGAGAAGAAAGTGATTACATAGTGGGAACACTTCACTCTGGAGGTCCAAAGGTGGTAATAGCAGTGATGTATAACCCACCACAGAACAGCAGGAGGCCAAGGCAAGAGTACGACGAGAGCAATAGAGCGATGGTTGACACACTGGCTAGAGTGGCCAGAAGAGCTCATGCATGCAGGGCAAAGCTCCTGATCATGGGTGACTTTAACCACAAGGAGATCGATTGGGAGAACTTGGACCCACATGGGGGCCAAGATACATGGAGGGCTAAGATGATGGAGGTGGTACTGGAGAACTTCATGTACCAACACGTAAGGGACACTACAAGAGAGAGAGGAGAGGATGAACCAGCAAGGCTGGACTTAGTATTCACCTTCAGTAGTGCAGATATCGAGGACATCACATATGAAAGACCCCTTGGGGCCAGTGACCATGTGGTTTTAAGCTTCGAATACACAGTAGAGCTACAAGTGGAGGGAGAAGCAGGAAGGCCAGGACAAATGAAGCCAAACTACAAGAAAGGGGACTACACAGGAATGAGGAACTACCTGAACGGGGTTCAGTGGGACAGAGAACTGGCAGGGAAGCCAGTTAATGAGATGATGGAATATGTAGCAACAAAATGCAAGGAGGCTGAGGAGAGGTTTGTACCCAAGGGTAACAGGAGTAATGAAAAAGCCAGGATAAGCCCATGGTTTACCCAAAGGTGCAGGGAGGCAAAAACCAAGTGTGCTAGGGAATGGAAGAAATATAGAAGGCAAAGGACCCAGGAGAATAAGGAGAACAGTCGTAGAGCCAGAAACGAATATGCACAGATAAGAAGGGAGGCCCAAAGACAATATGAAAATGACATAGCAACGAAAGCCAAATCTGACCCGAAACTGTTGTACAGCCACATCAGGAGGAAAACAACAGTCAAGGACCAGGTAATCAGGCTAAGGAAGGAAGGAGGAGAGACAACAGGAAATGACCGTGAAGTATGTGAAGAACTCAACAAGAGATTCAAAGAAGTGTTCACAGAGGAGACAGAAGGGACTCCAGAAAGACGGAGAGGTGGGGCACACCACCAAGTGCTGGATACAGTGCACACAACCGAGGAAGAAGTGAAGAGGCTTCTGAGTGAGCTAGATACCTCAAAGGCAATGGGGCCGGATAACATCTCCCCATGGGTATTGAGAGAGGGAGCAGAGGCGCTATGTGTACCCCTAACAACAATATTCAATACATCTATCGAAACAGGGAGATTGCCTGAGGCATGGAAGACAGCAAATGTAGTCCCAATCTTTGAAAAAGGAGACAGACATGAAGCATTAAAC
>NC_091336.1:30157027-30189527 GCF_038502225.1 Cherax quadricarinatus | reverse complement strand
GTAGTCGATCCACCCCTCTCTCTCTTGTCTTACTTCTGTCACCTTGTCATAAAACTCTAGTAGGTTTTGACACAGGATTTTCCTTCCCTGAAACCGTGCTGGTTGTCAATTATAGACTTGTTTCTCTCCAGGTGCTCCACCACTCTCCTCCTGATGATCTTCTCCATGACCTTGCATACTATACACGTTAGTGATACAGGTCTGTAGTTTAGTGCCTCATGTCTGTCTCCCTTTTTAAAAATTGTGACTATATTTGCCATCTTCCACACCTCAGGGAGTTGCCCAGTTTCAAATGATGTGTTGAAGATCTTTGTTAATGGCACACACAATATCTCTGCTCCCTCTTTAAGGACCCACGGAGAGATGTTGTCTGGTCCCACCGCCTTTGAGGTGTCAAGTTTGCATAGCAGCTTCTTCATCTCCTCCTTGGTTATATGTACCTCATCCAGCACTTGCTGGTGTGCCCCCCTGTTCTGATTTCCTGGAGTCCTACTGGTTTCCACGGTAAATACTTCTTTAAATCTCATGTTGAGCTCCTGACATACCTCTCGGTCTTTTCTTGTGAATTCCCCATCACCCTTCCTCAGTCTGATTACCTGGTCCTTGACTGTTGTTTTCCTCCTGATGTGGCTGTACAACAGCTTCGTGTCAGTCTTGACTTTCGATGCTATGTCATTCTCATGTTGTCGCTGAGCCTCCCTTCTTATCTGTGCATATTCGTTTCTGGCACTTCGGCTAATCTCTTTATTTTCCTGAGTTCACTGTCTTTTGTACCTTTTCCATTCTCTAGTACACCTAGTTTTTGCCTCCCTACACCTTTGGGTGAACCAAGGACTCGTTTTGTTCTTCCCATTATTTCTCTGTACTTCGGATTTTAACCCCGGGGGGTTAGCCACCCAGGATAACCCATTGGGGTCCTTAATCTTGTCCCCCAGGATGCGACCCACACCAGTCGACTAACACCCAGGTACCTATTTGCTGCTAGGTGAACAGGACAACAGGTGTAAGGAAACGTGTCGAAATGTTTACACCCGCCGGGAATCGAACCCGGGCCCTCCGTGTGTGAAGCGGGAGGTTTAGCCGCCAGGCCACCGGGCCACTGTGTGTGTGTGTGTGTGTACTCACCTATTTGTACTCACCTATTTGTGGTTGCAGGGGTCGAGTCCTAGCTCCTGGCCCCGCCTCTTCACCGGTTGCTACTAGGCCCTCTCTCTCCCCGCTCCATGAGCTTTATCAAACTTCGTCTTAAAACTGTGTATGGTTCCTGCCTCCACTACGTCATTTTCTAGGCTATTCCACTGCCTTACAACTCTATGACTGAAGAAATACTTCCTACTATCTCTCTGAATCATTTGTGTCTTCAACTTCCAATTGTGGCCTCTTGTTTCTGTGTCCCCTCCCTGGAACATCCTGTCTTTGTCCACCTTGTCTATTCCACGCAGTATTTTATATGTCGTTATCATGTCTCCCCTGACACTCCTGTCCTCCAGTGTCGTCAGCCCGATTTCCCTTAATCTTTCTTCATAGGACATTCCCCTTAGCTCTGGAACTAACCTTGTCGCAAACCTTTGTACTTTCTCTAGTTTCTTGACGTGCTTTATCAAGTGCGGGTTCCAAACAGGTGCTGCATACTCCAGTATGGGCCTGACATACACGGTGTACAGTGTCTTGATTGATTCCTTACTAAGGTATCGGAATGCTGTTCTCAGGTTTGCCAGGCGCCCATATGCTGCAGCAGTTATCTGATTGATGTGTGCTTCCGGAGACATGCTCGGTGTTATACTCACCCCAAGATCTTTCTCCTTGAGTGAGGTTTGCAGTCTTTGGCCACCTAGCCTATACTCTGTCTGTGGTCTTCTGTGCCCTTCCCCTATCTTCATGACTTTGCATTTGGCAGGATTAAATTCGAGAAGCCATTTGCTGGACCAGGTGTCCAGTCTGTCCAGGTCTCTTTGAAGTCCTGCCTGGTCCTCATCAGATTTAATTCTCCTCATTAACTTCACATCATCTGCAAACAGGGACACTTCTGAGTCTAACCCTTCCGTCATGTCGTTCACATATACCAAAAATAGCACTGGTCCTAGGACCGACCCCTGTGGGACCCCGCTCGTCACAGGTGCCCACTGTGATACATCATTACGTACCATGACTCGTTGTTGCCTCCCTGTCAGGTATTCTTTGATCCATTGCAGTGCCCTTCCTGTTATATGCGCCTGATGCTCTAGCTTCTGCACTAATCTCTTGTGAGGAACTGTGTCAAAGGCCTTCTTGCAGTCCAAGAAGATGCAATCAACCCACCCCTCTCTCTCTTGTCTTACTTCTGTTATTTTATCATAAAACTCCAGAAGGTTTGTGACACAGGATTTGCCTTCCGTGAATCCGTGCTGGTTGGCATTTATACTCCTGTTCCGTTCCAGGTGCTCCACCACTCTCCTCCTGATAATCTTCTCCATAATTTTGCATACTATACACGTCAATGACACAGGTCTATAGTTTAGTGCCTCTTTTCTGTCTCCTTTTAAAAATGTGTGTGTGTGTGTGTGTGTGTGTGTGTGTGTGTGTGTGTGTGTGTGTGTGTGTGTGTGTGTGTGTACTCACCTATTTGTACTCACCTATTTGTGGTTGCAGGGGTCGAGTCCTAGCTCCTGGCCCCGCCTCTTCACCGGTTGCTACTGGGCCATCTCTCTCCCTGCTCCAAGAGCTTTATCAAACCTCGTCTTAAATCTGTGTATGGTTCCTGCCTCCACTACGTCATTTTCTAGCCTATTCCACTGCTTGACAACTCTATGATTGAAGAAATAATTCCTAATATCTCTCTGACTCATTTGTGTCTTCAACTTCCAATTGTGGCCTCTTGTTTCTGTGTTCCCTCCCTGGAACATCCTGTCTTTGTCCACCTTGTCTATTCTGCACTGTATTTTATATGTCGTTATCATGTCTCCCCTGACC
The DNA here is from genome assembly GCF_038502225.1 of Cherax quadricarinatus. NCBI lineage: Eukaryota > Metazoa > Arthropoda > Malacostraca > Decapoda > Parastacidae > Cherax > Cherax quadricarinatus. The sequence goes on along the minus strand of NC_091336.1, from coordinate 30,186,578 downwards.
CTTCTGCCCTCCAGTGTCGTCAGGCCGATTTCCCTTAACCTTTCTTCACAGGACATTCCCCTTAGCTCTGGAACTAACCTTGTCGCAAACCTTTGTACTTTCTCTAGTTTCTTGACGTGCTTTATCAAGTGCGGGTTTCAAACAGGTGCTGCATACTCCAGTATGGGCCTGACATACACGGTGTACAGTGTCTTGAACGATTCCTTACTAAGGTATCGGAACGCTGTTCTCAGGTTTGCCAGGCGCCCATATGCTGCAGCAGTTGTCTGGTTGTGTGTGCTTCCGGAGACATGCTCGGTGTTATACTCACCCCAAGATCTTTCTCCTTGAGTGAGGTTTGCAGTCTTTGGCCACCTAGCCTATACTCTGTCTGCGGTCTTCTGTACCCTTCCCCTATCTTCATGACTTTGCATTTGGCGGGATCAAATTCGAGAAGCCATTTGCTGGACCAGGTGTCAAGTCTGTCCATGTCTCTTCGAAGTCCTGCCTGGTCCTCATCTGATTTAATTCTCCACATTAACTTCACATCATCTGCAAACAGGGACACTTCTGAGTCTAACCCTTCCATCATGTCGTTCACATATACCAAAAATAGCACTGGTCCTAGGACCGACCCCTGTGGGACCCCGCTCGTCACAGGTGCCCACTGTGATACATCGTTGCGTACCATGACTCGTTGTTGCCTCTCTGCCAGGTATTCTCTGATCCATTTCCTGTTATATGCGCCTGATCCTCTAGCTTCTGCACTAATCTCTTGTGAGGAACTGCGTCAAGGGCCTTCTTGCACTCCAAGAAGATGCAATCAACCCACCCCTCTCTCTCGTGTCTTACTTCTGTTACTTTATCATAAAACTCCAGAAGGTTTGTGACACAGGATTTTCCTTCCATGAATCCGTGCTGGTTGGCATTTATACTCTTGTTCCGCTCCAGGTGCTCCACTACTCCATAACTTTGCATGCTATACACGTCTATGACACAAGTCTATAGTTTAGTGCCTCTTTTCTGTCTCCTTTTTTAAAAATGGGAACTACATTTGCCGTCTTCCATACCTCAGGTAGTTGCCCAGTTTCCAGGGACATGTTGAAGATTGTGGTAAGTGGCACGCACAGCATATCTGCTCCCACTCTAAGGACCCACTGGGAGATGTTGTCCGGTCCCATTGCCTTTGAGGTCTCGATGTCCCTTAGCAATTCCTTCACCTCCTCCTCATCCGTATGGATGTCGTCCAACACTTGTTGGTATATTCCTTGCTGGTGTCCCCATCTGGTTTGTCCCCCCAGAGGCCTTCCTGTCTCCACTGTAAATAATTCCTTAAATCTCATATTGAGCTCCTCACATACCTCTTGTTCGTTTCTTGTGAGTTCTCCACCTTCTTTCCTCAGCCTTATCACCTGGTCCTTGACTGCTGTCTTCCTCCAAATGTGGCTATACAGCAGTTTCGGGTCAGATTTGACTTTCGATGCTATGTCGTTTTCGTACTGTCGCTGGGCCTCCCTCCTTATCTGTGCATACTCGTTTCTGGCTCTTCTACTAATCTCCTTGTTTTCCTTGGTCCTATGCCTCCTGTACCTTTTCCATTCTCTGTTGCACTTAGTTTTTGCCTCCCTACACCTTCGGGTAAACCAAGGACTCGTTTTGGTCTTCCTATTACTTCTGTTTCCCTTGGGAACAAACCTTTCCTCTGCCTCCTTGCACTTTGTTGCCACATATTCCATCATCTCGTTTACTGATTTTCCTACCATTTCTCTGTCCCACTGAACCTCCTGCAGGAAGTTTCTCATACCTGTGTAGTCCCCCCTTTTATAGTTTGGCCTGTCCCCTTCAATTCCTGTTACCTTCTCCACTTGTAACTCTACTATATAATCAAAACTCAGAACCACGTGATCGCTAGCTCCAAGGGGCCTCTCGTAAATGATGTCCTCAATGTCTGAACTGCTCAGGGTGAACACAAGATCCAGTCTTGCTGGCTCATCCTCCCCTCCCTCTCTGGTAGTGTCCCTGACATGTTGATGCATGAGGCTTTCAAGTACCACATCCATCATCTTGGCTCTCCATGTTTCGGGACCCCCATGTGGCTCCAGGTTTTCCCAGTCGATGTCCATGTGGTTGAAATCGCCCATTACCAGTAACTTTGCTCTGCTCGAGTGAGCTCTTCTTGTCACCTCAGCCAGTGTGTCCACCATCGCCCTGTTGTTTTCTTTGTATTCCTCTCTTGGCCTCCTGCAGTTCTGTGGTGGGTTATACATCACTCCAATGACTACTTTATGTTCTCCGGACTGAATTGTACCTACAATGTAGTCTCTTTCTCCAATCATGTCCATGCCTTCCATTTCCTCAAATCCCCATCGGTGTTTTATGAGCAGTGCAACCCCTCCTCCCCCTCTACTCCTTCTATCTTTCCTCAGGATCTGATATCCCATTGGGAAAATTGTGTCTGTTATTGTCTCAGCGAGTTTTGTTTCTGTGACTGCTATGATGTCTGGAGATTTCTCACTGATTCTATCGTTCCACTCCTCATGTTTATTCGTTATTCCATGTGCGTTTGTGTACCAAACTTTCAGTTTCTTTTCTATCATTGTGATCCTGCAAGAATATTGGGACTGGGGGAGCAAGAGCCTTGTTGGGGGCAAATGGGGGGTTGTGGTGTAGGTGGGGTTTGTGATGATGAGGGTGGGGTCAGAATGCCCAATAGGGACAGCTGTTGGGGTGGGGTTTGTGATATGGTGGATGGTGGCAGAGGGAACATTGAGTGGGTTGTAGTATAGGTTGCTCAGTTGCGTTGGGAATGTCGTGGTTGGAGTCTTTTGGTGGGAGATTCTTTGGGGTGTGTTTGCCCTTCCTCCTGTGTCTGGGTCCTGCTCATCTTCGTCATCGCCTGTCGTTCCTCCTTGCGTCTCTGTACCCTCCCTTTCAGTGTAGTCCTTTCTTCTTGTGATCTGTCGCAGTCGAGGTATACTCTCTGGTACACCTGTTTGTCCCTCAGTCTTGCTTTCTCTTGCAGAATCCTGGTTCGAACTGATTCTTCCTTGAAAATTACTTTGACAGGCCATGTCCTTCCACTCACAAACCACCCAATTCTCTGAAAATTTGTCACCTGGGTCATATCACCCTCACCTATTGTTTTCATAATGCCTTCAATCATTTTTTCCTCCTGTGTTATTTCTTGGAAGTTGTCCCCCTTGGCTTCTTGGAGCCCATAGACAAAAACTGACCTCGCCCTTTCCTCCTCCCACTGAATTTCCATCTGCTTCCTCTGAGGCATTTTATTTCCTTCCATTGAAATGTTCTTGCCTTCAGTCCCTGTCCTACCAGAAACTTCTATTCTCAGGGAACTGTCTTTCATGACCAGCTGTCCCTTGCTGTTAGAGTCTCTGCATATAGCATACCTTCATTGTCTTCGGACCTGTCATTTGATCTTAGTGTGCTTCTCGGCTTTTCCCTGGCCCCACGTGGGTTTGATAGGGCCTTCGTGTACGGCATGTCTCCTTTGTTGCTTACCGTCCCCTTGTCTGTGCCTGACATTGAATTTTCTGATGTTGCATCTGAATTGTCATTTGTCTCTCTAATCTGTTTTAGGTTTTGCAGTTTCTCTTCTAAGCACTGTATCCTAGCTTCTGCTGCTAAGACCTGTAGCTCCCACTTCCTGCACTCTTCAGCTATCCGCTCCTCCATTATCTTACCAAGCTCTTCTATCTTCCTTCCCTACTCTTCCTCCCTTTTTTTGAGCTCTAACTCCCAGTCTTTCCTCCCTGGTTCGTCCACCAGATCTCTGGTTTTCCGTCCTCTAGGGGCACCCATTTTTTTTTACCACAGACAGAAGCTTATGTATTTTACCACAGAGAGAAGTTTATGTGTTTTCAAGGTGTGTGTGGGGGGGGAGGGACAAGGCTAGAGGAGAAAGAGAGAAAATAGAAGGGGAAGGCTAGAGGAGGGAGAGGGTGAGAGGGTGAGAGGGGGAGAGAGAAAGGGTAGAAAGAGGGAGAGAGACAGAAGAGAGAGTATGGGGGTGAGGGATAAGACCAATGGGGAGAGAGAGAGAGAAACGTGAGGGGGGATAGAAACGGTAGAGAGAGGGAGAAAGAGAGGGAGAGAGAAAAAGAGAGAGAGATCGATAGGGAGAAAGGAGGGTGAGGGAAAAGGCTATGAGAGAGATAAATGCGAGGGATGGGTAGAAATAAAGAAAAAGGGAGATGGAGAGAGAAGCCTATACAGAGAGAGGAGGGTGAGGGATAGGGTTATGGGAGTGAGAGAGAGAGAGAGAGAAGGGGAGGGAAAAAGACTATGAGAGAGAGAAACGCGAGGGAGGGGGAAAGAGAAAGATAGGAGGGAGGAGGGAGTAAAGCAAGAGCGGGTGAAGGGGAAATGTCTGTGGGGGAGGGAATGGGAGAGAGGGGGCTGGTGGGACGCAGTCAAATTCTAAGGATCAGGTGTGTGTACTCACCTAGTTGTGGTTTCAGGGGTCGAGACTCAGCTCCTGGCCCCGAGTGTGTATGTGTGTGTATGCGTGTGTGTGAGCACGTTAGTTGTTTATATGTCCCAGAAATACAATTCACCTGCGTATCCGTAATACTAATAAGATACCATTAACACAGAGTAATTCTAATAATTATAATACTAGCGTGTGTTAACAAGTCATTCTTTCACCCAGTTATGCACTACCTTTTACTACATGTGTACCCAATACTTGCTTTTCAGATTGTACTGTCTTTGTGTCCTAAAACATTATCTCTTGAAACTGTTGTCAGGGCTGTAGTCCCATTAGCCCCGACTTACTCCTGCCTATTCCTTGCTCCTACAAATTTTATCTACTACTGCTAGGTGTTGTGTGTATGATAATCACTCTGGAGCAGGGAATGTGACAGCCAGGTACCAGTGACCGTAGGGCCGGCTCTACCACTCAAAACTTCCCGCCAACCACAAACAGGTGATTTGTATGTTACTCCTCAGAGGGGACGTCCATCCAGATGCCTGATGTACGATGCTCGCTGTACGATGCTCGCTGTACGATGCTCGCTGTACGATGACTCGTGCACCTTCCGCCTCCGACTTCTTCAACTATTCTTTTCTCGTTGCCCTTTTGAGTCCTCATTTACCACACTTACCACTTGTATATTGCTAGTTTTATAATTTACACTTCACTTTTGGTAAGTACACTTCTTATTTCTGATGACATCAAACCTGTTATGGCAGCACTACTTCCTCAGGCCTACTGCTGCCACCACCTCTGCTTATATATATTTATGTATATGTATGTATATATATATATATATATATATATATATATATATATATATATATATATATATGTCGTGCCGAATATGTAAAACTGGTCAATTAGCAAGAACTCATTTAAAATTAAGTCCTTTCTAAAATTTTCTCTTATGCGTTTAAAGATATATTTTTTTTATTAATGTTGGTGTAAAAATTTATAATTTTGCACCAAAAGGAACTTAGAAAACTTACCTAACCTTATTATAACAAGAACAATTTATTTTAGCCTAACCCAACTATATATATTTTATATTTGTTTACAATAATTTAATACTAAACAAACACAGTGAAATATATTTTTTTCGTTAGGTTCAGAGTGATTTTGGCGAAATTATTGCATACACAAATTTTCACTTGTCCTATATGGCAGGATGAGCGTTGCTATTTAAGCCAAGATCGCAAGTTCTGCCTATTCGGCACGACATATATATATATATATATATATATATATATATATATATATATATATATATATATATATATATATATATATGCATATGCATATGTATATATATATATATATATATATATATATATATATATATATATATATATATATATATATATATATATATATATATATATATATATATATATATATATATATATATATATATATATATATATATATATATATATATATATATATATATATATATATATATATATATATATATATATATATATATACATATATATTACCCCTTTCTGGCTAGCTTGTTTACGCTGGCTGTGTGCTACCTCACAGTTTCTCGTTAGCCAACCTCTCTTAATTCTATTTGATCTTTTGTGTTTAGTCACTTGCTTTGTACTTTGTATATTTGTAACAGTGTGGCAACAAGTGCCAACTAGGCCTCAACGAACTGGCACTTTGAATTTTTTTTAAATAATTTCAGGCTTTCTCTCGCCTTTACTTTATTTTTTTTGCTAATATTTTGGTTATCACTTGTATGGTTGTTCACTGACGTTGTCACTAACACTGGTTGCTTCTTGCTGCTGAAGCATGCCCTAAAAACACTAAGATTCTCGGAGCCTGGTGCTTGTGACTCACTACACTACGGGTGTGTGTGTGTGTGTTTTCTCATTTCACCTGTATGTTGTTGGAAGGGTTAAGTCCCAGATCCTGGCCCCTCTTCTTTGCTGGTTACTAGTAGGTTCACACTCTGCTTGCTTCGAGAGCGTTATCATAACTTTTCTTAATGCTACGAATAGATCTTGTCTCTAGCACTTTACTCCAGTCCGTTCCACTTCCTGACTGCTCTAATTGTGGAGATTTACTACTAAACCTGAGTTTTCAACTACGAATTGTGCCCTCGTGTTCCTGTTTCCCGTCTCTTAATCTGTCCCTGTTCACTCTTTCATTTCCTCTACGTATTTTGTACATTGTTTTCATATCACTCCTAGTTTCTAGGCACTTCAGTATCATCAATCTGAGTTCGATTAACCCATCTCTGAGACTAATCTCTTTGTAAACCTTTGCACTTTCTCTAATTTCTTAACAATGTTGACCAGGTGTACGTTCCATACTGGTGCTCCATATGTACACAGTATACAGTGTCGTGAATGACTTTTACTTAGACTAAAAGCTGGTCTTTGATTTGCCAAGTGCGCATATGTTGCAGCATTTATTTCGTTTATGTGAGATTTGCAGCAATTGACCCCCTAGACATAACTTCGTCTGAATTTTTCTTTGCCTTCCTCTAACTTCATAACTTTGCACTTGCTGGGGTTAAACTTTACTAGCCACTTCTCAAGCCAAATTTGCAGCCTGATCAGATCCATTAGTAATTTTTTCTAGGCAACTTCTAATTCTACTCTTCATAAGATTCATATCATCTGAGAACAGGAATACCACTGACTATGTATTCGGTCACGTCATCCCCGTAAAAAAAATATAGCACTTGCCCTAGTACTGATACTTGTGGCACCCCACTCTTCGCATGCACCCATTGTTATACCTTATTACGAATACAAGCGATTTCTGGTGGACAGAAAAAAAAGTAAAAACCAATAAAAAGACAAAACAAAAAACAACAGAATTAAATTATTAATCTACGAATTCCATTACCAAATAATATACAGATAATTACACTATGTGCAGAGAATATTTATAAGGTGTTGTCTGCAAGCAAGAGACACAGTGAGAACCGTCTTCGACTAGAATAAATGGAAGTCACCTCTGTCTCATCTCTCCAGCTCATCAAAATCCCTTTGGCTTTTGATGAGCAGGTTTTGGATGCTGTAGGAGATAAACAAAATACAGATGTAGTATACACAGACTTTGCAAAAGCTTTCAACAAGCGTGACCATGGTGTAATAGCACACAAAATGCGTGATAAAGGAATAACGGGAAAAGTTGGTAGATGGATCTACAACTTCCTGACAAATAAAACACAAAGAGTAATAGTAAACAGAGTAAAGTCCCAGACAGCCATGGTAAAAAGGTGTTCCACAAGGCACAGTACTCGCTCCCATTCTGTTCCTCATCCTCATTTCTGACACAGACAGAGATGTAAGTCATAGCTCCGTTTCTTCCTTTATGGATGACATCCGGATCACCATGGCAGTGACCTCCATTGAAGACACTGTGAGACTCCAAGTGGACATCAACCACATCTTCGAATGGGCTACTCAAAATAATATGAAATTCAACGAAGAGAAATTTCAAATATTCACATGAGAAAAACTTGAGGAAATTAAAAATGTATCAGGGTATACGACAAATTCTAACCGTTTAATAGAGCGAAAAAGTAATGTGAAGGACCTGGGAGTGATAATATCAGAGGATCTCGCCTTCAAAGACCACAACAATGTATCTACCTCATCTGTTAGGAAAATGATAGTATGGATAATGAGAACCTTCAAAACTAGGTACGATAAGCCTATGATGATTCTTTTCAAATTGCTTGTGCTCTCTACACTGGATTACTGCTGGACAGTAACGGTTCCCTTCAAGATTGGCTAAATTGGAGACTTGGAGAGTGTACAAAGAACTTTCACGGCACACATAATTACGATAAGGCACCTAAATTACTGGGAACGGTTGAAGGTCCTTGATCTGTATTCTCTGGAACGCAGGCGAGAGAGAGACATGATAATATACACTTGGAAGGTCCTGGAGGGATTGGTACTAAACCTGCACAAGAAAGTCACTCCCAATGAAAGCGAAAGACTTGAAAGGAGATGCAACATTCCCTCGATGAAAAGCAGGGGCGCCACGAGTACACTGAGAGACAACACAATAAGTGTCCAGGGCCCAAGACTGTTCAACTACCTCCCAGCATACATAAAGGAGATTACTAATAGACTCCTGGCTGTCTTTAAGATGGCTCTGGACAGGCACCTAAAGTCAGTACATGACCAACCGGGCTGTGGTTCGCACATCAGCTTGTGTGCGGCCAGCAGTAACAGCTTGGTTGATCAGACCCTGCTCCACCATGAGGCTCGGTCTCACACCGAGCCACGGGAGCGTTGATCCCGAAATCCTCTCCAGGTAAACTCCAGGTAAACCCCCCTGTGTTCCCTCTGTCTTTCCTCAGGATCTGATATCCCGTTGGAAAGATGGCATCTGTTATCATTCCTGTGTACTTGGTTTCTGTGAGAGCTATGATGTCTTGTGATGTCTCCTTGACTCTTTCGTGCCACTCTTCCCACGTATTCGTTATTCCATCAGCGTTGCTGTGCCATATCTTCAGTTTCCTCTCCAACACTGTCTTCTGGGGTTTCTATGGGCATGGGGGACTTGGCAGTGTGCTGTGCGCGCGCGCGCGCGAGCGTGTGTGTGTGTGTGTACTCACTTAGTTGTACTCACCTAGTTGAGGTTGCAGGGGTCGAGTCCAAGCTCCTGGCCCCGCCTCTTAACTGGTCACTACTAGGTCACTCACCCTGAACCTTGAGCTTTATCATACCTCTGCTTAAAGCTATGTATGGATCCTGCCTCTACTACATCGCTTCCCAAACTATTCCACTTCCTGACTACTCTGTGGCTGAAGAAATACTTTCCAACATCCCTGTGATTCATCTGTCTCTTCAACTTCCAACTGTGTCCCCTTGTTGCTGTGTCCCATCTCTGGAACATCCTGTCTTTGTCCACCTTGTCAATACCTCTCAGTATTTTGTAAGTCGTTATCATGTCCTCCCTATCTCTCCTGTCCTCCAGTGTCGTCAGGTTGATTTCCCTTTAACCTCTCCTCGTAGGACATACCTCTTAGCTCTGGGACTAGTCTTGTTGCAAACCTTTGCACATTCTCTAGTTTCTTTACGTGCTTGGCTAGGAGTGGGTTCCAAACTGGTGCCGCATACTCCAATATGGGCCTAACGTACACGGTGTACAGGGTCCTGAATGATTCCTTATTAAGATGTCGGAATGCTGTTCTGAGGTTTGCTAGGCGCCCATATGCTGCAGCAGTTATTTGGTTGATGTGCGCTCCAGGAGATGTGCCTGGTGTTATACTCACCCCAAGATCTTTTTCCATGAGTGAGGTTTGTAGTCTCTGGCCCCCTAGACTGTACACCGTCTGCGGTCTTCTTTGCCCTTCCCCAATCTTCATGACTTTGCACTTGGTGGGGTTGAACTCCAGAAGCCAATTGCTGAACATCAATAGAAAAAGACAGATTTAGAATACACTAAGAGTGTAATAAAGATTCCTTGAAAAAAAGACGTAAAAGAAGTCGGTAGGAGTACGAGTTATCGTAAATCAAAACTACATAGAATAAAAGATAACAACAATGAAAAAAGTTGTATTGAATGTGAGTGATTGTCCAGTCACTATAATTTCCCGTTTAAATGATTTCCAGATTACACAAGACTGAAGTTTAACAATCAACTACTAGACTTCAAATTGGACTTTTGCTTACAGAAAATAATTTATTGTAATTTTTAAGAATAAAAGTAATTATTGTAAAATAACTTTGCTGGAGACGATCATTGTAAGATAACTTTCCACTTACCATAAATAACTTTGCTGGAGACGATCATTGTAAGATAACTTTCCACTTACCATAAATAACTTTGGAGACGCTGTAAGATAACTTTCCACTTACCATAAATAACTTTGCTGGAGACGATCATTGTAAGATAACTTTCCACTTACCATAAATAACTTTGCTGGAGATGATCATTGTAAGATAACTTTCCACTTACCATAAATAACTTTGCTGGAGACGATCATTGTAAGATAACTTTCCACTTACCATAAATAACTATCAGCTTTTATCTAATCAATAATTGTAAAATAACTTTCATTATTACAGATATTGAGATGATGCGTAATCAGACTATCAGGTCTTCACTAGTGTTTTATCAGGTCTTTACTAGTGTTTTATCAGGTCTTTACTAGTGTTTTATCAGGTCTTTACTAGTGTTTTATCAGGTCTTTACTAGTGTTTTATCAGGTCTTTACTAGTGTTTTATCAGGTCATTACTAGTGCTTTATCAGGTCTTTACTAGTGCTTTATCAGGTCTTTACTAGTGTTTTATCAGGTCATTACTAGTGATTTATCAGGTCTTTACTAGTGTTTTATCAGGTCTTTACTAGTGTTTTATCAGGTCATTACTAGTGATTTATCAGGTCTTTACTAGTGTTTTATCAGGTCTTTACTAGTGTTTTATCAGGTCTTTACTAGTGCTTTATCAGGTCTTTCAGGTCAGGTTTACTAGTGTTTTATCAGGTCTTTACTAGTGTTTTATCAGGTCTTTACTAGTGTTTTATCAGGTCATTACTAGTGATTTATCAGGTCTTTACTAGTGTTTTATCAGGTCTTTACTAGTGCTTTATCAGGTCTTTACTAGTGCTTTATCAGGTCTTTACTAGTGTTTTATCAGGTCTTTACTAGTGTTTTATCAGGTCTTTACTAGTGTTTTATCAGGTCTTTACTAGTGTTTTATCAGGTCTTTACTAGTGTTTTATCAGGTCTTTACTAGTGTTTTATCAGGTCTTTACTAGTGTTTTATCAGGTCTTTACTAGTGTTTTATCAGGTCTTTACTAGTGTTTTATCAGGTCATTACAAGTGATTTATCAGGTCTTTACTAGTGTTTTATCAGGTCTTTACTAGTGTTTTATCAGGTCTTTACTAGTGCTTTATCAGGTCTTTACTAGTGTTTTATCAGGTCTTTACTAGTGTTTTATCAGGTCTTTACTAGTGTTTTATCAGGTCTTTACTAGTGTTTTATCAGGTCTTTACTAATGTTTTATCAGGTCTTTACTAGTGTTTTATCAGGTCTTAACTAGTGTTTTATCAGGTTTTTACTAGTGCTTTATCAGGTCTTTACTAGTGTTTTATCAGGTCTTTACTAGTGCTTTATCAGGTCTTTACTAGTGCTTTATCAGGTCTTTACTAGTGCTTTATCAGGTCTTTACTAGTGCTTTATCAGGTCTTTACTAGTGCTTTATCAGGTCTTTACTAGTGCTTTATCAGGTCTGTACTAGTGCTTTATCAGGTCTTTACTAGTGCTTTATCAGGTCTTTACTAGTGCTTTATCAGGTCTTTATGAGTGTTCATCAGGTCTTAATGAGTGCTTCACCAGGTCATAATGATTGCCTCACCAGGTCATAATGAGTGCTTCACCAGGTCATAATGAGTGCTTGACCAGGTCATAATGAGTGCTTCACCAGGTCATAATGAGTGCTTCACCAGGTCATAATGAGTGCTTCACCAGGTCATAAAGAGCGCTTCACCAGGTCATAATGAGTGCTTCACCAGGTCATAATGAGTGCTTCACCAGGTCATAATGAGCGCTTCACCAGGTCATAATGATTGCTTCACCAGGTCATAATGAGTGCTTCACCAGGTCATAATGATTGCTTCACCAGGTCATAATGAGTGCTTCACCAGGTCATAATGATTGCTTCACCAGGTCATAATGAGTGCTTCACCAGGTCATAATGATTGCTTCACCAGGTCATAATGAGTGCTTCACCAGGTCTTAATGAGTGCTTCACCAGGTCATAATGAGTGCTTCACCAGGTCATAATGAGTGCTTCACCAGGTCATAATGAGTGCTTCACCAGGTCATAATGAGTGCTTCACCAGGTCATAATGAGTGCTTCACCAGGTCATAATGAGTGCTTCACCAGGTCATAATGAGTGCTTCACCAGGTCATAATGAGTGCTTCACCAGGTCATAATGAGTGCTTCACCAGGTCATAATGAGTGCTTCACCAGGTCATAATGAGTGCTTCACCAGGTCATAATGAGTGTTTCACCAGGTCATAATGAGTGCTTCACCTGGTCATAATGAGTGCTTCTCCAGGTCATAATGAGTGCTTCACCAGGTCATAATGAGTGCTTCACCAGGTCATAATGAGTGCTTCACCAGGTCATAAAGAGCGCTTCACCAGGTCATAATGAGTGCTTCACCAGGTCATAATGAGTGCTTCACCAGGTAATAATGAGCGCTTCACCAGGTCATAATGATTGCTTCACCAGGTCATAATGAGTGCTTCACCAGGTCATAATGATTGCTTCACCAGGTCATAATGAGTGCTTCACCAGGTCATAATGATTGCTTCACCAGGTCATAATGATTGCTTCACCAGGTCATAATGAGTGCTTCACCAGGTCATAATGAGTGCTTCACCAGGTCATAATGATTGCTTCACCAGGTCATAATGAGCGCTTCACCAGGTCATAATAAGTGCTTCACCAGGTCATAATGAGTGCTTCACCAGGTCATAATGATTGCTTCACCAGGTCATTATGAGTGCTTCACCAGTTCATAATGAGTGCTTCACCAGGTCATAATGAGTGCTTCACCAGGTCATAATGATTGCTTCACCAGGTCATAATGAGTGCTTCACCAGGTCATAATGATTGCTTCACCAGGTCATAATGAGTGCTTCATCAGGTCATAATGAGTGCTTCACCAGGTCATAATGAGTGCTTCACCAGGTCATAATGAGTGCTTCATCAGGTCATAATGAGTGCTTCACCAGGTCATAATGATTGCTTCACCAGGTCATAATAAGTGCTTCACCAGGTCATAATGAGTGCTTCACCAGGTCATAATGATTGCTTCACCAGGTCATAATGAGTGCTTCACCAGTTCATAATGAGTGCTTCACCAGGTCATAATGAGTGCTTCACCAGGTCATAATGATTGCTTCACCAGGTCATAATGAGTGCTTCACCAGGTCATAATGATTGCTTCACCAGGTCATAATGAGTGCTTCATCAGGTCATAATGAGTGCTTCACCAGGTCATAATGAGTGCTTCATCAGGTCATAATGAGTGCTTCACCAGGTCATAATGATTGCTTCACCAGGTCATAATAAGTGCTTCACCAGGTCATAATGAGTGCTTCACCAGGTCATAATGAGTGCTTCACCAGGTCATAATGAGTACTTCACCAGGTCATAATGAGTAATTCTCCAGGTCTTTATTAGATAATCTGATAATTCCAATGTACAAGAATATTTCTTGAGGTTTCCATTAAAACTGCCATAATAAATCCTCACTAAACCCGACTATAATTATATGCAAAACTTTATATAATTCAAGTTCTCCCGGTCATCAAACTCTCTCTCACACAACTTTCCCTCTATTTTTCCACAATTATTTTTTTTTTCTCAAATTCTCTCGCCTCGCCTTTCGTTTCATTTGCCTTATTTTCATTTACTTCCCTCACTTTCTCTATTTAAATAATCATGTAAAAACTCACTTCCTCCTGTAACTTTTGCTTGTTCCCTGACTTCTAAATATTCCATTTGTCCCTCTCCTTTGCCTTCCATTTCTTAATAAGCAAGTTATCGTTTGAACAAATCAGTTATTATTCATTAAGGTAATCACTTCAGAGTAACTTAGAACTTTCTCGTCAGTCTAACTCTTGTGCAGGAGCGCAAGTCCTCACAGATATTCCATACAGGTTCCAGGTAACAATCTCCTTAACGTTCGTAATTCCGACATCTCATTTCGCGCCCCTCAATTGCCAGTCCGTAATTAACGTCCGACAGAGTAAGAAATAATCACTCTTCAAGGTGACGTCGAACGTAACATTAATAATGTTGATCATCATATTCTGCATCACCCTGCCATCATTATTTATTACGTTCGTTAATTAAACGTCTCGCACATCTTACCATATTCGCGAGCATGGGATTCTTTTCGAGCCTCAAATATACTGAAAATACGTATTCACCCTCACCCCTCATCCCGCCATTACAAGGACATGAGGTACAGCCGAGTGTCTCGGGACCGCCAACCTGCGGTGTAACGTAATTTATATTCCAGACATCATACTGATGTGTTACTCTCCAGGTGATGATACACCAACACTGTGATGTGTCACTCTCCAGGTGATGATACACCAACACTGTGATGTGTTACTCTCCAGGTGATGATACACCAACACTGTGATGTGTTACTCTCCAGGTGATGATACACCAACACTGTGATGTGTTACTCTCCAGGTGATGATACACCAACACTGTGATGTGTTACTCTCCAGGTGATGATACACCAACACTGTGATGTGTTACTCTCCAGGTGATGATACACCAACACTGTGATGTGTTACTCTCCAGGTGATGATACACCAACACTGTGATGTGTTACTCTCCAGGTGATGATACACCAACACTGTGATGTGTTACTCTCCAGGTGATGATACACCAACACTGTGATGTGTCACTCTCCAGGTGATGATACACCAACACCATGATGTGTCACTCTCCAGGTGATGATACACCAACACTGTGATGTGTCACTCTCCAGGTGATGATACACCAACACTGTGATGTGTCACTCTCCAGGGGATGATACACCAACACTGTGATGTGTCACTCTCCAGGTGATGATACACCAACACTGTGATGTGTTACTCTCCAGGTGATGATACACCAACACTGTGATGTGTTACTCTCCAGGTGATGATACACCAACACTGTGATGTGTCACTCTCCAGGTGATGATACACCAACACTGTGATGTGTCACTCTCCAGGTGATGATACACCAACACCATGATGTGTTACTCTCCAGGTGATGATACACCAACACTGTGATGTGTTACTCTCCAGGTGATGATACACCAACACTGTGATGTGTCACTCTCCAGGTGATGATACACCAACACCATGATGTGTCACTCTCCAGGTGATGATACACCAACACTGTGATGTGTCACTCTCCAGGTGATGATACACCAACACTGTGATGTGTCACTCTCCAGGGGATGATACACCAACACTGTGATGTGTCACTCTCCAGGTGATGATACACCAACACTGTGATGTGTCACTCTCCAGGTGATGATACACCAACACTGTGATGTGTCACTCTCCAGGTGATGATACACCAACACTGTGATGTGTCACTCTCCAGGTGATGATACACCAACACCATGATGTGTCACTCTCCAGGTGATGATACACCAACACCATGATGTGTCACTCTCCAGGTGATGATACACCAACACCATGATGTGTCACTCTCCAGGTGATGATACACCAACACCATGATGTGTCACTCTCCAGGTGATGATACACCAACACCATGATGTGTCACTCTCCAGGTGATGATACACCAACACTGTGATGTGTCACTCTCCAGGTGATGATACACCAACACCATGATGTGTCACTCTCCAGGTGATGATACACCAACACTGTGATGTGTCACTCTCCAGGTGATGATACACCAACACTGTGATGTGTCACTCTCCAGGTGATGATACACCAACACCATGATGTGTCACTCTCCAGGTGATGATACACCAACACCATGATGTGTCACTCTCCAGGTGATGATACACCAACACCATGATGTGTCACTCTCCAGGTGATGATACACCAACACTGTGATGTGTCACTCTCCAGGTGATGATACACCAACACTGTGATGTGTCACTCTCCAGGTGATGATACACCAACACTGTGATGTGTTACTCTCCAGGTGATGATACACCAACACTGTGATGTGTCACTCTCCAGGTGATGATACACCAACACTGTGATGTGTCACTCTCCAGGTGATGATACACCAACACTGTGATGTGTCACTCTCCAGGTGATGATACACCAACACTGTGATGTGTCACTCTCCAGGTGATGATACACCAACACTGTGATGTGTTACTCTCCAGGTGATGATACACCAACACTGTGATGTGTTACTCTCCAGGTGATGATACACCAACACTGTGATGTGTCACTCTCCAGGTGATGATACACCAACACCATGATGTGTCACTCTCCAGGTGATGATACACCAACACCATGATGTGTCACTCTCCAGGTGATGATACACCAACACTGTGATGTGTTACTCTCCAGGTGATGATACACCAACACTGTGATGTGTCACTCTCCAGGTGATGATACACCAACACTGTGATGTGTCACTCTCCAGGTGATGATACACCAACACCATGATGTGTCACTCTCCAGGTGATGATACACCAACACCATGATGTGTCACTCTCCAGGTGATGATACACCAACACTGTGATGTGTCACTCTCCAGGTGATGATACACCAACACTGTGATGTGTCACTCTCCAGGTGATGATACACCAACACTGTGATGTGTCACTCTCCAGGTGATGATACACCAACACTGTGATGTGTTACTCTCCAGGTGATGATACACCAACACTGTGATGTGTCACTCTCCAGGTGATGATACACCAACACTGTGATGTGTCACTCTCCAGGTGATGATACACCAACACTGTGATGTGTCACTCTCCAGGTGATGATACACCAACACTGTGATGTGTCAAACAACAGAGATTACGGTCAGACAACAGGGATTACAATCAAACAACAGAGATTACAGTCAAACAACAGTGGTTACAGTAAAACAACAGTGGTTACAGTAAAACAACAGTGGTTACAGTCAAACAACAGTGGTTACAGTCAAACAACAGTGGTTACAGTCAAACAACAGTGGTTACAGTCAAACAACAGAGGCTACAGTCAAATAACAGAGAATACAGTCAAACAACAATGATTACAATCAAACAGCAGAGATTACAGTCAAACAACAGAGATTACAGTCAAACTGCACAGATTACAGTCAAACAACAGGGTTTATAGTCAAACAACAGAGATTGCAGTCAAACAACAGTGGTTACAGTCAAACAACAGAGGTTACAGTCAAATAACAGAGTTTACAGTCAAACAACAGGGAGTGCAGTCAAACAACAGAGATTGCAGTCAAACAACAGTGGTTACAGTCAAACAACAGTGGTTACAGTCAAACAACAGAGATTACAGTCAAACAACCTAGGTTGCAGTCAAACAGATATTATAGTCAAACTACAGTGGTTACAGTCAAACAACAGAGATTACAGTCAACCAGAGGTCACAGTCAAACAACAGAGATTACAGTCAACCAGAGGTCACAGTCAAACAACAGAGATTACAGTCAACCAGAGGTCACAGTCAAACAACAGAGATTACAGTCAACCAGAGGTCAAAGTCAAACAACAGATATTACAGTCAACCAGAGGTCACAGTCAAACAACAGAGATTACAGTCAACCAGAGGTCACAGTTAAACAACAGAGAAAAGTGCAAATCTCATACGATGTTTAAGCTTCTGTTTCTGAAGCGGCAGAAAAGATATTGATACAAATAAACTGAATAAATTGTCATAAAGAAAATGTTAGCCGCTGAAGGAATTAAATTCAGCGACACAAAAAATTCTGACAACTGTTACAGAAACAGAATCAACTTATGGAAGAAATTAATTATTGTTTTAAAGCCAATAATTGGTCTGGAACTAATTATAAAGTGGAGCGTCGTTCAGAAAGACAAGTTTAGACGAGTTTTAATAAGCCAAGACAGAATATAAGGTGGGAAAAATAACAAATATAATAAAGAAAGAAAGAGAATACGAGAGTAAATCATCAGTTGGATTAATATTTTGCTTTTGGAATATACAGGTCTTACAGAGGAGTAAGTATTAACAGACATTATCCAGAAGTAACAGCCTGTAGCAGCCAGTAGCAGCCTGTAACAGCCTGTAACAGCCAGTAACAGCCTGTAACAGCCAGTAACAGCCAGTAACAGCCAGTAACAGCCAGTAACAGCCTGTAACAGCCAGTAACAGCCAGTAGCAGCCAGTAACAGCCAGTAACAGCCAGTAACAGCCAGTAACAGCCAGTAACAGCCAGTAGCAGCCAGTAGCAGCCAGTAACAGCCAGTAACAGCCAGTAACAGCCAGTAACAGCCTGTAACAGCCAGTAACAGCCTGTAACAGCCAGTAACAGCCAGTAGCAGCCAGTAGCAGCCAGTAGCAGCCAGTAACAGCCAGTAACAGCCTGTAACAGCCAGTAACAGCCAGTAACAGCCAGTAACAGCCTGTAACAGCCAGTAACAGCCAGTAACAGCCAGTAACAGCCAGTAACAGCCAGTAACAGCCAGTAACAGCCAGTAACAGCCAGTAACAGCCTGTAACAGCCAGTAACAGCCAGTAACAGCCAGTAACAGCCAGTAACAGCCAGTAACAGCCTGTAACAGCCAGTAACAGCCTGTAACAGCCAGTAACAGCCAGTAGCAGCCAGTAACAGCCAGTAGCAGCCAGTAACAGCCAGTACCAGCCTGTAACAGCCAGTAACAGCCAGTAACAGCCAGTAACAGCCAGTAACAGCCAGTAACAGCCAGTAACAGCCAGTAACAGCCAGTAACAGCCTGTAACAGCCAGTAACAGCCAGTAACAGCCTGTAACAGCCAGTAACAGCCAGTAACAGCCTGTAACAGCCAGTAACAGCCAGTAACAGCCAGTAGCAGCCAGTAACAGCCAGTAACAGCCAGTAGCAGCCAGTAACAGCCAGTAACAGCCTGTAACAGCCAGTAACAACCAGTAACAGCCAGTAACAGCCTGTAACAGCCAGTAACAGCCAGTAGCAGCCAGTAACAGCCAGTAACAGCCAGTAACAGCCAGTAGCAGCCAGTAACAGCCAGTAACAGCCAGTAACAGCCAGTAACAGCCAGTAACAGCCAGTAGCAGCCAGTAGCAGCCAGTAACAGCCAGTAACAGCCAGTAACAGCCAGTAACAGCCTGTAACAGCCAGTAACAGCCTGTAACAGCCAGTAACAGCCAGTAGCAGCCAGTAGCAGCCAGTAGCAGCCAGTAACAGCCAGTAACAGCCTGTAACAGCCAGTAACAGCCAGTAACAGCCAGTAACAGCCTGTAACAGCCAGTAACAGCCAGTAACAGCCAGTAACAGCCAGTAACAGCCAGTAACAGCCAGTAACAGCCAGTAACAGCCAGTAACAGCCTGTAACAGCCAGTAACAGCCAGTAACAGCCAGTAACAGCCAGTAACAGCCAGTAACAGCCTGTAACAGCCAGTAACAGCCTGTAACAGCCAGTAACAGCCAGTAGCAGCCAGTAACAGCCAGTAGCAGCCAGTAACAGCCAGTACCAGCCTGTAACAGCCAGTAACAGCCAGTAACAGCCAGTAACAGCCAGTAACAGCCAGTAACAGCCAGTAACAGCCAGTAACAGCCAGTAACAGCCTGTAACAGCCAGTAACAGCCAGTAACAGCCTGTAACAGCCAGTAACAGCCAGTAACAGCCTGTAACAGCCAGTAACAGCCAGTAACAGCCAGTAGCAGCCAGTAACAGCCAGTAACAGCCAGTAGCAGCCAGTAACAGCCAGTAACAGCCTGTAACAGCCAGTAACAACCAGTAACAGCCAGTAACAGCCAGTAACAGCCAGTAACAGCCAGTAACAGCCAGTAGCAGCCAGTAACAGCCAGTAACAGCCAGTAACAGCCAGTAACAGCCAGTAGCAGCCAGTAACAGCCAGTAACAGCCAGTAACAGCCAGTAACAGCCAGTAACAGCCAGTAACAGCCTGTAACAGCCTGTAACAGCCAGTAACAGCCAGTAACAGCCAGTAACAGCCATTAACAGCCAGTAACAGCCAGTAACAGCCAGTAACAGCCTGTAACAGCCAGTAACAGCCAGTAACAGCCTGTAACAGCCAGTAACAGCCAGTAACAGCCAGTAACAGCCAGTAGCAGCCAGTAACAGCCAGTAACAGCCAGTAGCAGCCAGTAACAGCCAGTAACAGCCAGTAACCAACATGGTTTTTACAAGTCGCATAAACTTTTCTCGTAATTTATTCCCTCTCCCTCACGTCCCAGTATTCCCTCTCCCTCACGTCCCAGTGTTCCCTCTCCCTCACGTCCCAGTGTTCCCTCTCCCTCACGTCCCAGTGTTCCCTCTCCCTCACGTCCCAGTGTTCCCTCTCCCTCACGTCCCAGTGTTCCCTCTCCCTCACGTCCCAGTGTTCCCTCTCCCTCACGTCCCAGTATTCCCTCTCCCTCACGTCCCAGTGTTCCCTCTCCCTCACGTCCCAGTATTCCCTCTCCCTCACATCCCAGTGTTCCCTCTCCCTCACGTCCCAGTGTTCCCTCTCCCTCACGTCCCAGTATTCCCTCTCCCTCACGTCCCAGTATTCCCTCTCCCTCACGTCCCAGTGTTCCCTCTCCCTCACGTCCCAGTGTTCCCTCTCCCTCACGTCCCAGTGTTCCCTCTCCCTCACGTCCCAGTATTCCCTCTCCCTCACGTCCCAGTGTTCCCTCTCCCTCACGTCCCAGTGTTCCCTCTCCCTCACGTCCCAGTATTCCCTCTCCCTCACGTCCCAGTGTTCCCTCTCCCTCACGTCCCAGTGTTCCCTCTCCCTCACGTCCCAGTATTCCCTCTCCCTCACGTCCCAGTGTTCCCTCTCCCTCACGTCCCAGTATTCCCTCTCCCTCACGTCCCAGTGTTCCCTCTCCCTCACGTCCCAGTATTCCCTCTCCCTCACGTCCCAGTGTTCCCTCTCCCTCACGTCCCAGTATTCCCTCTCCCTCACGTCCCAGTGTTCCCTCTCCCTCACGTCCCAGTATTCCCTCTCCCTCACGTCCCAGTGTTCCCTCTCCCTCACGTCCCAGTATTCCCTCTCCCTCACGTCCCAGTGTTCCCTCTCCCTCACGTCCCAGTATTCCCTCTCCCTCACGTCCCAGTGTTCCCTCTCCCTCACGTCCCAGTGTTCCCTCTCCCTCACGTCCCAGTATTCCCTCTCCCTCACGTCCCAGTATTCCCTCTCCCTCACGTCTCTGTATTCCCTCTCCCTCACGTCCCTGTATTCCCTCTCCCTCACGTCCCTGTATTCCCTCTCCCTCACGTCCCAGTATTCCCTCTCCCTCACGTCCCAGTATTCCCTCTCCCTCACGTCCCAGTATTCAATCTCCCTCACGTCTCTGTATTCCCTCTCCCTCACGTCCCTGTATTCCCTCTCCCTCACGTCCCTGTATTCCCTCTCCCTCACGTCCCAGTATTCCCTCTCCCTCACATCGCAGTATTCCCTCTCCCTCACGTCGCAGTATTCCCTCTCCCTAACGTCCCAGTATTCCCTCTCCCTCACCTCCCAGTATTCCCTCTCCCTCACGTCCCATGATTCCCTCTCCCTCACGTCCCAGTGTTCCCTCTCCCTCACATCGCAGTATTCCCTCTCCCTCACGTCCCAGTGTTCCCTCTCCCTCACGTCCCAGTATTCCCTCTCCCTCACGTCCCAGTATTCCCTCTCCCTCACGTCCCAGTGTTCCTTCTCCCTCACGTCCCAGTGTTCCCTCTCCCTCACGTCCCATGATTCCCTCTCCCTCACGTCCCACTGTTCCCTCTCCCTCACATCGCAGTATTCCCTCTCCCTCACGTTCCAGTATTCCCTCTCCCTCACGTCCCACTATTCCTTCTCCCTCACGTCCCAGTGTTCCCTCTCCCTCACGTTCCAGTGTTCCCTCTCCCTCACGTCCCAGTGTTCCCTCTCCCTCACGTCCCAGTGTTCCCTCTCCCTCACGTCCCAGTGTTCCCTCTCCCTCACGTCCCAGTGTTCCCTCTCCCTCACATCGCAGTATTCCCTCTCCCTCACGTTCCAGTATTCCCTCTCCCTCTCGTCCCAGTGTTCCCTCTCCCTCACGTCCCAGTATTCCCTCTCCCTCACGTCCCAGTGTTCCCTCTCCCTCACGTCCCAGTGTTCCCTCTCCCTCACGTCCCATGATTCCCTCTCCCTCACGTCCCAGTGTTCCCTCTCCCTCACATCGCAGTATTCCCTCTCCCTCACGTTCCAGTATTCCCTCTCCGTCACGTCCCAGTATTCCCTCTCCCTCACGTCCCAGTGTTCCCTCTCCCTCAAGTTCCAGTGTTCCCTCTCCCTCACGTCCCAGTGTTCCCTCTCCCTCACGTTCCAGTGTTCCCTCTCCCTCACGTCCCAGTGTTCCCTCTCCCTCACGTCCCAGTATTCCCTCTCCCTCACATCCCAGTGTTCCCTCTCCCTCACGTCCCAGTGTTCCCTCTCCCTCACGTCCCAGTATTCCCTCTCCCTCACGTCCCAGTATTCCCTCTCCCTCACGTCCCAGTGTTCCCTCTCCCTCACGTCCCAGTGTTCCCTCTCCCTCACGTCCCAGTGTTCCCTCTCCCTCACGTCCCAGTTTTCCCTCTCCCTCACGTCCCAGTGTTCCCTCTCCCTCACGTCCCAGTGTTCCCTCTCCCTCACGTCCCAGTATTCCCTCTCCCTCACGTCCCAGTGTTCCCTCTCCCTCACGTCCCAGTGTTCCCTCTCCCTCACGTCCCAGTATTCCCTCTCCCTCACGTCCCAGTGTTCCCTCTCCCTCACGTCCCAGTATTCCCTCTCCCTCACGTCCCAGTGTTCCCTCTCCCTCACGTCCCAGTATTCCCTCTCCCTCACGTCCCAGTGTTCCCTCTCCCTCACGTCCCAGTATTCCCTCTCCCTCACGTCCCAGTGTTCCCTCTCCCTCACGTCCCAGTATTCCCTCTCCCTCACGTCCCAGTGTTCCCTCTCCCTCACGTCCCAGTATTCCCTCTCCCTCACGTCCCAGTGTTCCCTCTCCCTCACGTCCCAGTATTCCCTCTCCCTCACGTCCCAGTGTTCCCTCTCCCTCACGTCCCAGTGTTCCCTCTCCCTCACGTCCCAGTATTCCCTCTCCCTCACGTCCCAGTATTCCCTCTCCCTCACGTCTCTGTATTCCCTCTCCCTCACGTCCCTGTATTCCCTCTCCCTCACGTCCCTGTATTCCCTCTCCCTCACGTCCCAGTATTCCCTCTCCCTCACGTCCCAGTATTCCCTCTCCCTCACGTCCCAGTATTCCCTCTCCCTCACGTCTCTGTATTCCCTCTCCCTCACGTCCCTGTATTCCCTCTCCCTCACGTCCCTGTATTCCCTCTCCCTCACGTCCCAGTATTCCCTCTCCCTCACGTCGCAGTATTCCCTCTCCCTCACGTCGCAGTATTCCCTCTCCCTCACGTGCCAGTATTCCCTCTCCCTCACGTCCCAGTATTCCCTCTCCCTCACCTCCCAGTATTCCCTCTCCCTCAAGTCCCATGATTCCCTCTCCCTCACGTCCCAGTGTTCACTCTCCCTCACATCGCAGTATTCCCTCTCCCTCACGTTCCAGTATTCCCTCTCCCTCACGTCCCAGTGTTCCCTCTCCCTCACATCCCAGTATTCCCTCTCCCTCACGTCCCAGTGTTCCCTCTCCCTCACGTCCCAGTGTTCCCTCTCCCTCACGTCCCATGATTCCCTCTCCCTCACGTCCCAGTGTTCCCTCTCCCTCACATCGCAGTATTCCCTCTCCCTCACGTTCCAGTATTCCCTCTCCCTCACGTCCCACTATTCCTTCTCCCTCACGTCCCAGTGTTCCCTCTCCCTCACGTTCCAGTGTTCCCTCTCCCTCACGTCCCAGTGTTCCCTCTCCCTCACGTCCCAGTGTTCCCTCTCCCTCACGTCCCAGTGTTCCCTCTCCCTCACGTCCCAGTGTTCCCTCTCCCTCACATCGCAGTATTCCCTCTCCCTCACGTTCCAGTATTCCCTCTCCCTCTCGTCCCAGTGTTCCCTCTCCCTCACGTCCCAGTATTCCCTCTCCCTCACGTCCCAGTGTTCCCTCTCCCTCACGTCCCAGTGTTCCCTCTCCCTCACGTCCCATGATTCCCTCTCCCTCACGTCCCAGTGTTCCCTCTCCCTCACATCGCAGTATTCCCTCTCCCTCACGTTCCAGTATTCCCTCTCCGTCACGTCCCAGTATTCCCTCTCCCTCACGTCCCAGTGTTCCCTCTCCCTCACGTTCCAGTGTTCCCTCTCCCTCACGTCCCAGTGTTCCCTCTCCCTCACGTTCCAGTGTTCCCTCTCCCTCACGTCCCAGTGTTCCCTCTCCCTCACGTCCCAGTATTCCGTCTCCCTCACGTCCCAGTGTTCCCTCTCCCTCACGTCCCAGTATTCCCTCTCCCTCACGTCCCAGTGTTCCCTCTCCCTCACGTCCCAGTGTTCCCTCTCCCTCACGTTCCAGTGTTCCCTCTCCCTCACGTCCCAGTGTTCCCTCTCCCTCACGTCCCAGTGTTCCCTCTCCCTCACGTCCCAGTGTTCCCTCTCCCTCACGTCCCAGTGTTCCCTCTCCCTCACGTCCCAGTGTTCCCTCTCCCTCACGTCCCAGTGTTCCCTCTCCCTCACGTCCCAGTATTCCCTCTCCCTCACGTCCCAGTGTTCCCTCTCCCTCACGTCCCAGTTTTCCCTCTCCCTCACGTCCCAGTATTCCCTCTCCCTCACGTCCCAGTGTTCCCTCTCCCTCACGTCCCAGTATTCCCTCTCCCTCACGTCCCAGTGTTCCCTCTCCCTCACGTCCCAGTGTTCCCTCTCCCTCACGTCCCAGTGTTCCCTCTCCCTCACGTCCCAGTGTTCCCTCTCCCTCACGTCCCAGTGTTCCCTCTCCCTCACGTCCCAGTGTTCCCTCTCCCTCACGTCCCAGTGTTCCCTCTCCCTCACGTCCCAGTGTTCCCTCTCCCTCACGTCCCAGTGTTCCCTCTCCCTCACGTCCCAGTATTCCCTCTCCCTCACGTCCCAGTGTTCCCTCTAACCTCACGTCCCAGTATTCCCTCTCCCTCACGTCCCAGTGTTCCCTCTCCCTCACGTCCCAGTGTTTCCTCTCATTTACTTTCATGTCGTTGTTCTCTCTCCATCTCCATTCATATTTCATGACAAATGAAACGTTACAATACCATGGTTGCAACAATACCATGGTTGCAACAATACCATGGCTCCGAAAATATCATTACTGCAACAGTACCATGGCTGCAACAATATCATAGCTGCAATATTGCTATCGCTGCAACAATACCTTGGCTGCAACAATACCATGGCTGCTGAAATACCATGGTTGGAACAATGCCATGGCTGCTAAAATAAAATGGTTGGAACAATACCATGGCTGAAACAATACCATGGCTGCAACAATACCGTGGCTGCAATTATACCATGGCTGCAACAATTCCATGGTTGTAACAATACCATGATTGCAACAACACCATGGCAGCAACAATACCATGCCTGAAACAATACGATTGCTGCAACAATACCATGGCTGCAACAATACTATGGCTGCAACAATATCATGGCTGTAACAATACTATGGCTGCAACAATACCATGGCTGTAACAATACCATGGCTGCAACAATACCATGGCTGTAACAATACCATGGCTGTAACAATACCATGGCTGCAACAATACCATGGCTGCAACAATTCCATGGCTGCAACAATACCATGGGTGCAATAATACCATGGCTGCAACAATACTATGGCTGCAACAATACCATGGATGCAACAAAACCATGGCTGCAACAATACCGTGATTCTACAATACCATGGTTTCAACAATACCATGGTTGTATCAATACCATGGCTGCAGCAATACCATGGGTGCAACAATACCATAGCTGCAATAATACCATGGCTCCAACAATAATATGGCTGCAACAATACCACGGCTGCAACAATAATATGACTGCAACAATACCATGGCTGCAACCATACCATGGCTGCAACGATACCATGCCTGCAAGAATACCATGGCTGCAACTGTAGAGAGCCTGTACTGTCAGAACAGACAGCCTAGCCGTCTGCCAACTTAGTTCATATTTCGCGGCATTTAAGTGCTGCCCTCTGTAGGCACAACCAGGTCAGTGGGAGGCTGGGCCCATTCGCTCTCACTCCTAGGCCGACCGACTTGATAGACACAAGTGCTCCCCCTCCACGGACTGGCTTGCAGTCACTCCCTCACACTGCCCGTTGTGTACTCACTCCTGTCCAATTAAAGCCAAACTAGTCCACGGCCATATCATTGCTACCTACGCTACCTCCATCGGCACTAAACCGCTGTTCAACAGCAAGAACAGTAATAACACAACAATACCATGGCTGCAACAATACCATGGCTGCAACAATACCATGCTGCAACAATACCATGACTGAAACAATTCCATGGCGGCAACAATACCATGGTTGCAACAATACCATTGTTGCAACAATACCATGGCTGCAACAATACAATGGCTGCAACAATACCACGGTTGCAACAATTCCATGGCTGCAACAAGTAGACAGCCTGTCTGAACAGACAGCCTATGCTGTCTGCCAGCTTAGTTCATATTTCGCGGCACTAAGGTGCTGCCCACTCTAGCCAGCCCAAAGTTAGTGGGACGCTGGTCCCACACTCTCTAACTCACACAGCGGCCTAGCAGCAAGACACAAGCCCTACTAGCTCTCTCCCTCGTGGGCATGGCCCTACTGGGCCATGGGCACACAACACACAAGCCTGTGTACCCACCACGGCATTGCAAAGCAAGAAGAACGCTCCGCAGCTCTGCAAGCATCACCAAACAAACCTGTTTACATTGGTTGGAAGCGGTGGTCGCAGCAGTTGTGTTTGCCCAGAGAGAGGAAGGAAGAGGGATGAAGTCATTTTCACTATATCACCCTATACAACAAGCATCCGTCTTTCAACGAGTTATCCTGATGTCGTGTCTGCACGTTTCAGCATCCAGACACAAGTACAAGCAAGATCTAGCCGAAATTTGCCGAATTTCTTCGAGAATTGTAAGTGGCGTCCCAGTGACCCCACGCCACAGCGTCCCACGCTGTTTCTCAAGTCACATGTTCAGCGTCACTTGTATGTTCTGCTGTTGTTGTTCAGCTCAACACAACTATTTCAGCAAGCCATAGGTGAGTTTTGTGGTGATTTCTGCATCCAGTGTGAGTTTCTCCACGTGTTTGTGGAGAGAAGAGGAGGAAGTGGCCGTTCCTTGCCTCGTCCATGCTCGCCCTGCTGAACACTCACACCTCACCTGCCTACCACCACTATGTGCATCGCTACCTCTGCTGTGTTTTCTGGCGTTTTTCGTGTGAATTCATTGCCAGACTTGTGTATCCAAGTGCCCGAGGCCACTCGAAGCTACGTGGATCACCATGTCATGTAGATCACTAAGCCACGTGGATCAGCAAGCCACGTGGATCAGCAACCCACGTAGATCAGCATGCCACGTAGATCACGATGCCACGTGGATCCCGACGCCACTTGGGGTGTGGACAAAGCCACTTGGATCAGCAAGCCACGTGGATCAGCAAGCCATGTGGATCAGCAAGCCATGTGGATCAGCATGCTACGTAGATCACGTAGCCACGTGTACCTACGAGCCACGTGAGTTGCCAGATGTCACCGATGCTGCTGCCCGACTTCATGACGTCACGATGTCTGCTGACGTCATAGTGCTGCTGACGTCACCTCGCGACATCACACCTGACATCACATGATGCCACATCGAGTGTTTCAATAATTATGTCAGTATTGTCGAGAAGATTGAGAGAAGATATATGTCGTGTTAATTAATTCCTCTCAGTCAGTGTTCTCACTAGCTTAGTGTCAGTTTTGTGCACAGAAAAGCATCATTTGCTAGTTTAAGCCATGTTGTACCGCATATACCGCAGGTGTGTGTAAAGTTTCCCTTGTGTCCTCTGTGGTCTGCGGCCAGACCCCTGAGTATTACCACTGTGTTAGTCACCCGGTGTGACCAGCACGTTTGACAGCTGATATTACTCAGCCCTGAGTGACCGAGCTTCTTGTACAGAAAACTCTTATTGTTCGCCGCTCGTGATGTTCTGCAGAATCGTACCTGCTACGATTCTCATCGAGATTTGTTTCACTTCACCTCCAGACCTTCAGTGTGCAGTTATATGTAGAGAAACAAGTCTGGGGACGCTTAGACTAACCTCTGCTATAACTTCAACTGCCGAGAGTATGACACTAGTCAAGCCGCAGTTTAAGCCCTATCGGCAGGCACTGTGTCAGCCTCGTGTCACAAGCTTCAGTGAGCAGCCTGCACAAAGAAGATGTCACTTTGACTCCTAGCTCTCTCACTGCAGTCTGGTGTACTATGTTACGACTCCCAGATGTTTTGCCCAGTCGTCTCTGCCACGACTCGCCCTACGACTTACTCCACAGTCGCTGGCAGTGACAGCCCAGCGACAGTACCAGTCGAGAAGTGTCCTCCTGAGCCGCTTGCCAGAAGTCCTGACCAGTTGCCGAGTTTTGACGACGCCTCACTCGAGGGCACCAGCATGTCGTGCCCCAGGTTGAGTGAAACCTGTAGCGACTCCTACGATGACTGCTTCACTGTTCTAGAGGAGACCGTACCCCGTTATATTGGCTGCTGTGTTGCAGTATCTGTCCAGACACAGGAAGGCGTGCCCTTCGACGCTCACTGCCTATGTCCACGATGTTTAGCACACCCCACATGTTTTTTTCTTCCCTCCCTGTAGGAAGTTTTTTTCCATGTCCATATGTATATACATGTTTTTTTATTTTGTGTTCTGTGCCCTGTTCCTACGAGAGAGAGACCGAGTTTTTTTTTACCACAAGTATTGTCGCGTCGGGATGATGCAAGGTAAGTGGCCGAGCGTATATAGACAGCCTGTACTGTCTGCACAGACAGCTTATGCTGTCTGCCAGCTTAGTTCATATTTCGCGGCATTAAGGTGCTGCCCTCTCTAGCCAGCCCAAAGTCAGTGGGACGCTGGTCCCACACTCACACAGTGACCTAGCAGCAAGACACAAGCCCTACTAGCTCTCTCCCTCGTGGGCATGGCTCTACCGGGCCATGGGCACACAACACACAAGCCTGTGCACCCACCACGGCTTTGCAAATAAAGTAAAGAAGCCTCCGAAGACTGAAGCCGGCTTGCAGCATTCACCAAATATTCTCGTTATATACCATGCTGCAACAATACCTTGACTGAAACAATTACATGGCGGCAACAATACCATGGTTGCAACAATACCATTGTTACAACAATACCATGGCTGCAACAATACAATGGCTTCAACAATATCACGGTTGCAACAGTACCATGGCTAGAACAATACCATATCTGCAACAATACCGCGGTTGCTACAATACCATGGTTACAACAATACCATGGTTGCAACAATACCACGGTTGCA
>NC_091336.1:30084527-30149527 GCF_038502225.1 Cherax quadricarinatus | reverse complement strand
GTAGTAGGAGTAGCAATGGTATTAGAAAGCACAGAAAGTAGTTTTAGTGGCACAAGAGACAGAAAGGGAAGTAGCAGTATTAGTGGTGGTAGTAGTAGAGATGGTAACGGATTAGTACTCGTAATAGTAGAAGAAGTGGAGTAAGTTTAGGGACAAGAAAAAGGAGCACTGCGGGAGAGCTAAGGCCCTACAACGGGTAAGGCCAGAAACACAGGGAAGAAAACTGAAGGAAAGAACACAACTGGTCAGAAGAAAGGAAGAAAATAAAAAAGATGAAGGAAATTAGGAGAAGAAAAGATCAGATCAAGTCAAGAGTGTTCTGAAGTTTGAAGCATTTAACAATGTAATGAGAAAGGATGACGTCTCAAGAGACACGATTCGTATTATAAAAGTTGTGTATAAGGGATCCTTCAACAAGACGACTTCTGTGAAGGCTGTAAGAAGAGTAGACAAGTTTAGCAGAGGACCAGTCAACAGGATGACTGTGATATCTAACAAGTCAGAAACGAGTATTATTGGTGTCTGTATGTCTAATACCACTTTTGTTCTCCGTAAGTCTGTCAGTTTTTTCGAAGTACTGTAGAGGACAAGAGGAACATAACAGAGTAGACGCCAAAGGCATCAATAGCAGGAGACTTAAAAACTAGATTACTGCGAAGAATGCACGGTTGGCGAAAACTAAATTTGACGTCTAAGGAACGGAGAGAGTTGTTGAGATTAGAACAGGATGAAGTTGGAACCACTAGTGAGCCAGCGATTTCATTTGGTCAAATGACTATATTTTGTTCATGTTATTATGTTGTACGAACATGTTCCGGGCATGTTCTGGAAAAGGGTAGTGAGTCAGGTTGCTGTTTGCTGCCCGTCTTGCTGTGTAGAAGTTCATTTCTTACTCTCCTTGAAGTGGAGCCAAGTGTGGTACATTTTCATTGTTGGCCTTGTATATAACAGTAATGCCACACTCATCCATCCTGTGTCGACGGCTTTGCTGAAATCACAGATCTGTCCAAACTTGGTCCAGGCGAAAGTTGAGCTTTTTTTGTTCTGTCCTCGCTTCTGTCAAGAATTTGCAGATAAGACGGAGGGCAGGCAATCCAAGAAAGTAGAGCAATCTTGGGCTCAACTTGTCCGGGCCCACTTTAACCTGCCTTATTGTCACTGCTGACCACTTTGACACAGTTATTGCTGCTAGCAGAAGGGGTTTCCTTCCTAGATAAGGAACTTGTATTTTGGTAGCACCTTGTCTGTCTTTGATCAAGGATTTCCAGATTTTTGAGCCCACTCTACTTCATGCCTGTTTTGTTTATGTGTCAGCCTACCATCTAGAGACGCTCCAGTTTTGGACTTCTTCCATTTACCAACAGGCTTGTCTGTTGGAGACCTATTTTATACATTCTCCAACCCTTTTACTTAGCAGTACCTGCCTCTCGAGAACGAAAGCCACACCAAGTCTGCTCTGAAGGTTCCGTCAGTAACTGCTGGTGAGGATGTATTGGTTTTGAAGATAAAGGACATATTTAAAGAAAGATTTTATTTAGTTATCATCCTTATCATGGAGAAGAGAAAAAGGCCAGCCAGTTTCTTCTTTTCCACATCCAGGTTTCGCTTTTTCAATCTTCACCTCGTTCTGTTAGAACCATCTGTGTCAAAAAGACATCCTCGTGATAAAATTATCCAACATAGCCGAGAGGGAAATCAACAGTTTTTCATGTCAAATATTGCAATGAGCTTTCAAAATCTCTCTGTATAAGATGCTGGTTGACGCCACCGACAATTATAATTAGTTGACATTGATGATATAGTAGAAAAAAATTCACATTTATCATAAGAAGTTCATGAGGTCTGCTTGTAGCCATTGAGAACTGTACAATGCAAATACTAGACCATTTTTAAGTGCTTAGGAATAGCAACCTCAATGAGCTGGGCGTGTATACTTTTAGAAAAAGCCTTCGCCAACTCCTCCTAGACCTTGACTTCTTCGTTACATCCATGAGGTGCAGCCAACAATTATAGGAAATTTTCCAGAGTCCTGTTGTTAATGCAACGGCGATTATGTCAGGCCTATAAATGTTTACGAAATTGTGAGTGATCTCACTAATATTGGTAATGTTGGTAATACAAGATGCTAATAGATAAGTTCCAAATGTTTGTGTTCGGTTCGGCTAAATAGGTGTCTAAGGTTTTTTGCCCTTGAGAGACGTGTGATACTGGGAGAGTCACTGTTACGTAGGTCTATGGTCTTGCATAAAGCACAAAGCACTTGCTGACCCGAGATTGCAGAAGATGGGCGGGCAGGTAATGTGTATTTTCACAAGTTCTAAGGTAATGCTGGTCTGTTTTGAGACTAAATCTCTAATGAACCGGTGATCTTCCCTCTAAAGTTCTTTTTTTTTAGACAGTGGTCGTCTTGATGTTCCTTCCTCTGTTAGTAATTGCACCTGATATCTCGCAAATTGTTCCCAGCGGTGTTCCCCCTTCGGTGATAACATGAGCACTGCCTAGGTGCCTGGGAAGTTCTTTTTTCTTCACTCCTTGTGTTCCGCTGTCAGTTAATCAGCTGATTCTTTATGTTCTGGTGCTGAGGAACCTGATGATTAAACATCCGGTGAGTATTTTTCTGTGGCTGTGTAGGCGGGAGGTGAGACGACTGCGGTGAATTCTCCATTCTCTTCCACGACCTCTACCACATATCTCTTCCACATCCTCTTCCACATCCTTTTCCACTCCCTCGTCCAACCCTGCCAGATAACTCTCTGCCGCTTGTGTTTTGATCAGGCACTTGTCCAGGTTAATTGTCGCTTAAATGATTGTTAGCCACAGCAATCTCTGGTGGATAAAATACCCTCACTCGGGATCAGCATATATACCACTAATATTAGGTGTTTCAGTGGGAATGGGAAAAATGTTGACAGATGTAATGATAGGTATACGAGGGAGCTGAGTTGCTTGGTTGTTGGATAATGGTTCTGTTCCCTCTGCGGCGGCCAGAGAAGTTGTAAAGGAATTTCGAGGTGGGGTGTTTAGAGCATTACCTGCCTACATGTACACCTCTAGTGACAATACTTTCCCAGCAGCTATTTTTACGTAAGAATTTCTAGCGTTGCCAATAGTGATGGCATCAACTCAGCATCTTAGATCACTGGTTGTAGGCCTCTTGTTATATATGGTAGTTTGAAACCAGTGTAATGTTTTTGCGAGTTCACTAATTGTTTCCTTTTCATGAAATATCCTGGTTGGACAGCCCAGTAGAGCAATGTTGATTATTTGAGTGGAGCTCCTGAGGCTCCTGTCATCCTTCGTGTTATGGTACCAGTTATTGGGACATGTGGTCTCCAGGCATTTAAGAAGTGCCTCGCGTCTTGCTGTGTGACAACAAACGCTGCATTAGCTTTCAGACAATAGGCAGATAATGAAAGTATTCTTGCAATTTCACAACGCAAAGTCATAAAAGAATAAAAAAAAAGTCCGCAACATTACCATAGAGTTTTGCTGGAGTGAGAGTGTAGAGTGTTGCGTAGTGAAGGAACAGACTTGTGATTGGAGGTTGGATGCCTGGTGACGGGGGGGGGGATGCCTGGTGCCTGGTGAGGGGGGGGTAAGGGAAAGTCTGCTTTCACGTACTGATAACTTAATAATTCTTGATTGAATGTTATCCCTTCACTTCTTTCTAATGAAAAACAGTTATCACGAACCGCGATGTGTTGAAGCTGCACAGTTAAGTGCAAAGTATAGTTGGGTTACAGATGGTGGTCTCTGACAGATGTGACACAGTACTGCTGACTGTGTAACCTTCCTTTTATGAGTCTCATAGCCCAGTGACGGAACGTTGAACCTGCAGTGATTCAGTAGGATGGGACGGTTCAAACCCCCGTTCATTCTTCAGCATATTCCTTGACACTCCTCTATTACGGCTTAGCTTCTATATATATATATATATATATATATATATATATATATATATATATATATATATATATATATATATATATATATATATATATATATATATATATATATATATATATATATATATATATATATATATCTTCTTTCGACACACCGGCCGTATCCCACCGAGGCGGGGTGGTCCAAAAGGAAAAACGAAAGTTTCTCCTTTTATATTTAGTAATATATACAGGAGAAAGGGTTACTAGCCACTTGCTCATGGCATTTTAGTCGCCTCTTACAACACGCATGGCTTACGGAGGAAGAATTCTGTTCCACTTCCCCATGGAGGTAAGAGGAAATAAACAAGAAGAAGAACTAGAAAGAAAATAGAAGAAAACCCAGAGGGGTGTGTATATATATGATTGTACATGTATGTGTAGTGTGACCTAAGTGTAAGTATAAGTAGCTGGGTATCCTGGTTTATGGGACTTGATTAAGCTATGAAAATACAGTAGAGCTGCTGACCTAGCAACCAAACAGCAGAAGTTGGTTAAGAATCCATAATCCAACATAGTTGGTAGTGTTTACAAGGTCCCTGCACACTATGCTCATTTTCACACGTTGGGCAGACAGATAATCCTCTTGAAATCAGACTAGCCCAACATCAGTACTAGGTAAAGATGGCTTAGGAATCAAAAGCAATCTTTAATCACGTCACATGTAATTATCTGCCGGGATGGACAGCAGCTCAGGTCATAGTACCCAATAGTTCCATTATGGAAAGGAACATAACTGAATTCTCTCTCATAAAACATGGTAGAAATGCCTTTGTACATTCCATGACTTGAATTATTTATCTTGATAACTATTTAGTTATCAAGAAAGTAACCTGGCTATTATCAAATGAAAACGTTTCTCATTCAAATTAACTCATTTAAAGAGGAAGGCGTCTGTAGTTACATGGAAGACGACCACAGTTATTCATCCTACATGATTCTGAGGCAAACTCTGGTTCAACCTTCAGGAAAAATAGGTCCTAATACCTCGGTGTGGCATTATATTTAAGACAGTCCAATGCAGTCATATAAGAGCCCAATTTTTTGAGTGTGTACTATTGCCTTAACTAAAAATGCATCTAATTTGAACATCCCGTCACTGATATTGTATAATGACTGCATATCATACTTAATAATTGCAGTTTATACAATATTCCTTTCAAGCCAGGAGGAACAAGGAAAGATGACTCTCGCTTCCTGTCAGTTTACCGGGTTATCACACGCTGTAATGTGGTTGAAAATCGCGTTTGACTCTTGTGCTATACGTATCGAATAACGATGTTAAGATATTCTAACGTCTAAAAATTTTCCTGACTGTTCCAAATAGGAGAGACTGAAACCTTTGCAACTAATTCTGTAGACGCCACCAGCACGCCGTTGGGGAGAATTCTTTATCAGGATGCCTCTAACAGTCTGTGAATTTTTAAAAAGTACTTGTATATTAAATAATTTAAGGTCATTTGGCACGATAGATAAATTCTCATTGTATGGGAGGACCAGCACATATCTGATCTAAGGTGTTATCCTAGGTTCTGTTCTATAATAAGTTTTCTTAGCTACCAGCAAGGCAGATTCTACGAACACCTCAGGATGCCTCAGTTTCATGGCGATGTCAAATATTTTCCTAATTTCTTCATCAATGAACTCCGGGCTGTGTACTTTATAAGCTCAAAGAAACACAATAAGAAATACACTTCTTTTGACTCTAGTCTCATGATTAGAATAGTAGTTAGTGAATGTATGAGCACACATTGGTAGCCTTCCTATATAATGCAAACTTTAACTTTCTCTCAACTCGTTGTATCAACACATCTAAGAATGGAAGTTAACAGTCCACCTCTTTCTCCACGCTGAATTTAACAGACGGGACTAAAGTGTTAAGTCTTGGTAAAATGTATAATGGGCAAGATAATTTGGCCAAAGACACAGGATGTCATCCACATATCTGAATCATTTAGAATATTTTTCAACCGTCTAGCCTCTTATGGTACAAAATTATTAATTTTCGCATTAACATCAATGAAAAAAAAATATCATTAAGCGTATAGAAAGGACTTGCTGTATAGCCCTTGTGGCTTAGCGCTTCTTTTTGATTATAATAATAATTAGAAAGGACTTAATTTTAAATGAGTTCTTGCTAACTGACCAGTTTTATCTACACTGCACAGCATATATATATATATATATATATATATATATATATATATATATATATATATATATATATATATATATATATATATATATATATATATATATATATATATATATATATATATATATATATATATATATATATATATATATATATATATATATATATATGGGTATACATATTTATATATATATATATATATACATATATATATATATATATATATATATATATATATATATATATATATATATATATATATATATATATATATATATATATATATATATATATATATATATATGAATGTATACATATATATCAGCTGTCACGGCAGGGCGACGACTGATCAATTCGGACTTCATGGTCTCGTGTGTCACACAGCAGAAGGGAAGTATGCCAAATATGAGGAGGTCAATGACATCATAAAGAGAAGCCTCGCCACAGCCCGTTGCCCAGCTCATCAGGAACCCCAAGTACAGAGGTCTGACGGAAGTCAAAAGCGTCCTGATGGAGCCACTATGCTACCCTGGAAGGATGAGAAGCAGATTGCCTGGGACTACACCTGTGCTGCCACATTGGCAGACACTTACTTGCCATACTCCGTAGTGGAAGGGTGTGGAGCTGCCAGCCACAGGGAGAACCAGAAGATCCGAAAATATGAAGACCTTCCCCCTTCCAATAGGGTTGGAGACCCTTTGAGCATGGGGCAAGTGTGCTCTAAAGTTCCTCGAAGAGCTGGGTGAAAAGCTCATCATAGAAACCAAGGACCACAGGGCGACCAGCTTCCTCTTTCAGAGACTCAGTGTTACGATCCAAGAAGGAAATGCCTGCAGCATTCTGGGCACGCGCCCCACCGCAGGGGAGCTGGACGAAGTATTCGAGATGTAGCTCTGAGTTACCTATGTTGTTTTACTTTCTGTTGTATTTTTGTGAATGTTTGGCCAATGTATTTTGTCTTTAAATAAAACATACTTGAAATATAGGGGGTGGTAGGAGAAAATTCTCAAACAGCTTCAGGGAGAACCTTGAGTTTTCCCTGAAGCAAGTTTATTCTTTTCTCTGAGGATGAGGGTCCCCAGGACAGTTCAGAATATTCCCTCCATCTTCTCTATACCTCTAACTCTCCATTTAATAACTCTCCTCTCCTATTTTTAACTGTCAAATCCATTCTTTCCCTTGGTTTCCTCATCTTAATAATCTCACTCCAGAACTTTTTCTTATTATCGAGAAAATTT
Source organism: Cherax quadricarinatus (assembly GCF_038502225.1). Classification (NCBI taxonomy): domain Eukaryota; kingdom Metazoa; phylum Arthropoda; class Malacostraca; order Decapoda; family Parastacidae; genus Cherax; species Cherax quadricarinatus. The sequence goes on along the minus strand of NC_091336.1, from coordinate 30,142,190 downwards.
GTTGATAACTTCTCACCCACTCTCTCATTTGCTCTCTTTTTACATTGCTTCACCACTCTTTTAACTTCTCTTTTTCTCTCCATATACTCCTCCCTCTTTGCATCACTTCTACTTTGTAAAACAACTTTTTATCTCTTACTACTCTCTTTACATCATCATTCCACCAATCGCTCCTCTTCCCTCCCGCACCCACTTTCCTGTAACCACAAACTTCTGCTGAACACTCTAACACTATAATTTTAAACTTACCCGATTCTTCTTCTAACCCATTGCCTATACTTTCACTAGCCATCTATCCTCCAACAGTTGTTTGTATCTTACCCTAACTGCCTCCTCCTTTAGTTTACAAACCTTCACATCTCTCTTACTTGCACTTCCATTTTCCTTGTATCCCATCTACCTTTTACTCTGACTGTAGCTACAACTAAAAAGTTATTTGATATGTCTGTGGCCCCTCTATAAACATTTACATCTTGAAGTCTACTCAACAATCTTTTAACTACCAGTATGCAGTCCAACAAACTACTTTCATTACACCCTATATCATATCTTTTATACTTATTTATCCTCTTTTTCTTAAAATATGTATTACCTATAACCAAACCCCTTTCTAAACAAAGTTCAACCAAATGCTCCCCATTATCATTTACACCTGGCACCCCTAACTTATCTGCCACACCCTTTTTTAAATGTTTCTCCTACTTTAACATTTACGTCCCCTACCACAATTACTCTCTCACTTGGCTCAAAAGTTCCTACACACTCGCTTAATATCTCCCAAAATATTTCTCCTCTACACTCCTCTCTTCCCCAGGTGCATAAACACTTAAAGCAACATTTAGGCAACTTTATTCCGAAACGTTTCGCCTACACAGTAGGCTTCTTCAGTCGAGTACAGAAAGTATGCAGGAGAAACGTTTCGGAATAAAGTTCCCTAAATGTTGCCGATGTGTCTTACCTACCAACCTGTCGGTATTGTATACCATTTTGATATTAACACTTATTATAACCAACCCTTATTTTAATCCATACAATCCTTGGATTTATACATTTATATTCCTACTTCTCTCTCCATAACTGATCCTTTAACATTACTGCTACCCTTTCCTTAGCTCTAACTCTCTCAGATGCTCCTGACTTAATCCCATTTATTTCACCCCACTGAAACTCCCCTACTTCTTTCACCTTTGTTTCGCTTAGAGCCAGAACATCCAACTTCCTTTCATTCATAACCTTTGCAATCACTTCTTTCTTATTATCTGCTCAACATTCACGCACATTCAAACATTCTTATTTTATTAAGTTCTTCTTTTTCTTCTTTTTAGTAATATATACAGGAGAAGGGGTTACTAGCCTATTGTTCCCGGCATCTAGTCGCCTCCTACGACACATATAGCTCACGAAGGAGGAATTCTGTTCCACTTCCCCATGGAGATATAAGCAGAAATATTCAAGAACAACAACTGGAAAATAGAAGAAACTCCAGTGGGGTTAGTATATATATGCTTGTACATGCTTGTGTAGTGTGACCTAAGTGTAAGTAGAAGTAGCAAGACATACCCATGGAAATATAAACACATATGCAGTATAATGTGATCCTTTATTGACAACGTTTCGCCCACACAGTGGGCTTTTTCATCATCAGATGCAGCATTCTCCACCTGACCTCAGCATCCAGAACCTGACTATAAATACTCGCGTACCTTCCACCCCAGGTAGATCTGTTTGTGACTTGAAAAAGCCCACTGTGTGGGCGAAACGTTGTCAATAAAGGATAACATTATACTGCATATGTGTTTATATTTCCATTGTGTCGGTATTTTAGACCATTCATTTCCAAGACATACCCATAACCACGCATGTTTATGACACAGAAAAAGACACCAGCAATCCTACCATCATGCAAAATAATTACAGGTTTGTGTTTCACACTCACTTGGTAGGACGGTAGTACCTCCCTGGGTGGTTACTAAGAACCTGCTGCCACAGGACGGTAGTACCTCCCTGGGTGGTTACTAACAACCTACTACCACAGGACGGTAGTACCTCCCTGGGTGGTTACTAACAACCTACTGCCACAGGACGGTAGTACCTCCCTGGGTGGTTACTAACAACCTACTACCTACGTGAATATAAAATATGAAAAATGAATTTCATTTCTACGAAATACATCATGCAAGACTGAGAAAATGTTGATCCGAAGAAATGGAACGAAGATAAACTCTCGTGGAAACTGAAATATCGTCTACTGGAAATGTGTTATAAAAAAAATTTACCCGAAGAATTGAAATCAATAGCTCAGAAGCCCTTTCTTGGGCTCTGGAACAAGAATTCAACTCGATCATACACAAGTTGATCGTATAGAAGAAAAGTCTAGTAGTAGCCTGGATCTGACAACTATTTAACAAGTTACAATAATATTTATACAAACTTGTTAAGTCAGTCAATTTTTTTTTTATTTTATAATATTTATAATATTTATTTTACTTGATACTTTTCGATAACTTTTCGCATCCTGAGAATATGTCTGTGTTTATAATCATTTGTCTGTTTCATTTATACTCTCATTAATTCGACAGATTCTAGGGGGTAACTTAATTATTGTAAAAAATTCGTAAATAGTTTAACAAGGGATGTTTGTTTTAAAGCTAGTATTGATATTTCTTCGAAATACAGTTTGTCAGAGGACATCAAATGGCTGCCATAACGGCCGGGAGACGTGTAGCTACGAACTTAAAGTGCAAAACTCTTTTAACGGCTCTTAGAATTCACTTTCATTTATATGTAAACGAATTTATGAGGATAACATAAAAATTAGGTAACGAAAGATTGAATATCAGGTTGGAGGGAGAGAGTATGGAGTAGGTGAGTGTATTCAGATATTTAGGAGTGGACGTGTCAGCAGATGGGTCTATGAAGGATGAGCTGAATCATAGAACTGGTAAGAGGAAAAAGGTGAGCGTTGCATTGAGGAGTCTGTAGAGACAAAGAACTTTGTTCATGTAAGCAAAGAGGGAAATGTATGAGAGTATAGGTATACCAACGCTCTTGTATTGGTGTGAAGCATGGGTTGTGAATGTTGCAACAAGGAGAAGGCTGGAGGCAGTGGAGATGTCCTGTCTGAGAGCAACGTGTGGTTTGAACATAATGCAGAGAATTCGTAGTTTGCAAATTAGGAGGTGTGGGACTACCAAAACTATTATCCAGAGGGCTGAGGAAGGGTTTTTGAGGTGGTTCGGAGATATAGAGGGAATGGAACGAAACAGAATGACTTCGAGAGTGTATATATCAGTAGTGGATAGAAGGCGGGGTAGGGGTCGGCCTAGGAAAGGTTGGAGGGAGGGGGTTAGGGAGGTTTAGTGCGTGAGGGGCTTGGACTTCCAGCAAGCATGCGTGAGCGTATTAGGAGCGAATGGAGACAAATGGTTTTTAATACTTGACGTGCTGTTGGAGTGTGAGCAAAGTAACATTTATGAAGGGATTCAGGGAAACCGGCAGGCCGGACTTGAGTCCTGGAGATGGGAAGTACAGTGCCTGCACTCTGAAGGAGGGGTGTTAATGTTGCAGTTTAAAAACTGTAGTGTAAAACACCCTTCTGGCAAGACAGTGATGGAGTGAATGATGGTGAAAGCTTTTCTTTTTCGGGCCACCCTGCCTTGGTGGGAGACGACCGATGTGTTAATAAAAAATATATATTTGACATCTACATTTTGTTCTGATTATTAGGAATACATTGATTATATAATAACTGTGGATCATTTGGAAATGTTAACTTGTAATTTTTAATGGCACTTGTTTACATAAACGGAGTATTGTAACTACGATAATATATTGCAATAGTAGAAAGTAAATATTTACTAACACTTTATGCTCTCTGTAGGTCTCAAATTAGTTGCTTTAAAAACTTTCATAATTCCTTTTCCTTACTAAAATACAGTAGCAGTACAGTAGCAGTCTAATGTAAATACAAAAAACAATACAGACTTACAGAACCCAACAAAAAACAGCCAACGAGACAAAAACAAAATATAAGAATTATGGACATGAACTAACCTCGGTATTCCGGGCAGCTAAAAATAAGTATAAATATATTACAAAGTAATCAGGAGAAAATACGAAATGTGGTAAACTATACTGTAAATACGATTTAAAATACGGAAGAGAATATTTCAGAGATAACCAAAATTTGCATAAAACCATGAGAAGCATCAGCAGGGAAACTCACCCTCACTCACGACCTCTATATTAATATTTCTGAATGAATTTCAGTTTACGGTAAAATAAAATCTTCTTGAGGTGTGTCAGAGAGAATAATAATTCGTGACAAATTTCTCATTCATATTAAATAATTCTAATTATTAAATATAATGTTGTATCACCTTCATTATTTGATTGTAATCTTTTCTGACAACATAAAAATGCAAAGTTTATGCATTATCTAATACGATCCCACTAAAAAAAAAAAAATCAGAATTCATGTTACACGTCTCGTGTGAACTGCAGTCATGTTAAGTATACAAATGTTTGTACATCAGACTAGTATACAAATGAATACCGTACACACGCAAGATTAGTGTACATATACCGTGTGTACACAAGTCTAGTTAGCATTCACATGACTGGTACGTGCACATGACAGTATGACTGCAAAATATCTCATGCACACACACACACACACACACAGGGCAGAAACAGTACGGAACAGGATCCTCCAAGAGAAACCGCGGTTGAAATACTCGGAAAAGTAGATGAGGGTGTTCCTAGACAGAGACAGAACACAAACAGAACGACAGCAGCTGAGGGAGAAGACAAAAAAGCGAAAGGAGCTACGAAAGGAGACAAGGTTGGAACCAGCAGAGGTCAATCAGAGCAGAACAGAGCAGCAAGTGCAAGCACACACAGAACTATCCTCAGAACGCCATCCCAACACAAACTACAATCCACACTCACAGCTTCCACCCAACACCCAGCTATAGAATCCCACAGTATGCTACCAGGTCTCCCACCCTCACAGGCCCCCCAAACCAAAGTGTTGGGAAGGAAACTGAAGGTATGGTACACAAACGCTGATGGAATAACAAATAAGTGGGAGGAGTGGCACGAAAGAGTCAAAGAGGCATCACCGGACATCATAGCTCTCGCAGAAACCAAGCTAACAGGTATGATAGCAGATGCCATATTTCCAACGGGATAGCAGATCTTGAGGAAAGACAGAGGTAACAGGGGGGGGGGGGAGGAGTGGCATTGTTGATCAAAAACCAATGGACTTTTGATGAGCTGGAGAGAGGAGACAGCGGAGAAGCAAGCCATTACATAGTGGGAACACTTCACTCTGGAGGTCCCAAGGTGGTAATTGCAGTGATGTATAACCCACCACAGAACAGCAGGAGGCCAAGGCAAGAGTATGACGAGAGCAATAGAGAGATGGTTGACACACTGGCTGCAGTGGCCAGAAGAGCTCATGCATGCAGGGCAAAGCTCCTGATCATGGGCGACTTTAACCACAAGGATATCGATTGGGAGAACTTGGAGCCACATGGGGGCCAAGACACATGGAGGGCTAAGATGATGGAGGTGGTACTGGAAAACTTCATACACCAACACGTAAGGGACACTACAAGAGAGAGAGGAGAGGATGTACCAGCAAGACTGGGCCTAGTATTCACCTTGAGTAGTGCAGATATTGAGGACATCACATATGAAAGACCCCTTGGGGCCAGCGATCATGTGATTTTAAGCTTCGAATACACAGTAGAGCTACAAGTAGAGGGGAAAGCAGGAAGGCCAGGACGAATGAAGCCAAACTACAAGAAAAGGGACTACACGGGAATGAGGAACTTCCTGAACGGGGTTCAGTGGGACAGAGAACTGGCAGGGAAGCCAGTTAATGAGATGATGGAAAATGTAGCAACAAAATGCAAGAAAGCTGAGGAGAGGTTTGTACCCAAGGGTAACAGGACTAATGAAAAAGCCAGGATGAGCCTATGGTTCACCCAAAGGTGCAGGGAGGCAAAAACCAAGTGTGCTAGAGAATGGAAGAAATATAGAAGGCAAAGGACCCAGGAGAATAAGGAGAGCAGTCGTAGAGCCAGAAACGAATATGCACAGTTAAGAAGGGAGGCCCAACGACAATATGAAAACGACATAGCAGCGAAAGCCAAATCTGACCCAAAACTGTTATACAGCCACATCAGGAGGAAAACAACAGTCAAGGACCAGGTAATTAGGCTAAGGAAGGAAGGAGGAGAGACAACAAGAAATGACCATTAAGTAAGTGAGGAGCACAACAAGAGATTTAAAGAAGTGTTCACAGAGGAGACAGAAGGGGCTCCAGAAAGACGGAGAGGTGGGGCACACCACCAAGTGCTGGACACAGTACACACAACCAAGGAAGAAGTGAAGAGGCTTCTGAGTGAGATAGATACCTCAAAGGCAATGGGGCCGGATAACATCTCTCCATGGGTCCTGAGAGAGGGAGCAGAGGTGCTATGTGTACCCCTAACAACAATATTCAATACATCTATCGAAACAGGGAGATTGCCTGAGGCATGGAAGACAGCAAATGTAGTCCCAATCTTTAAAAAAGGAGACAGACATGAAGCACTAAACTACAGACCAGTGTCACTAACATGTATAGTATGCAAAGTCATGGAGAAGATTATCAGGAGAAGAGTGGTGGAACACCTAGAAAGGAATGATCTCATCAACAGCAGCCAACATGGTTTCAGGGACGGGAATTCTTGTGCCACAAACCTACTGGAGTTCTATGACATGGTGACAGCAGTATGACAAGAGAGAGGTGTGGGTGGATTGCATTTTCTTGGACTGCAAGAAGGCGTTTAACACAGTTCCACACAAGAGATTAGTGCAAAAAACTGGAGGACCAAGCAGGGATAACAGGGAAGGCACTACAATGGATCAGGGAATACTTGTCAGGAAGACAGCAGCGAGTTATGGTACGTGGCGAGGTGTCAGAATGGGCACCTGTGACCAGCGGGGTCCCACAGGGGTCAGTCCTAGCACCAGTGCTGTTTCTGGTATTTGTGAACGACATGACGGAAGGAATAGAATCCGAAGTATCCCTGTTTGTAGATGACGTGAAGTTGATGAGAAGTTGATCGAAGACCAGGCAGAACTACAAAGGGATCTGGACAGGCTGCAGACCTGGTCCAGCAATTGTCTACTGGAATTCAACCCCACCAAGTGCAAAGTCATGAAGATTGGGGAAGGGCAAAGAAGACCGCAGACGGAGTGCAGTCTAGGGGGCCAGAGACTACAAACCTCACTCAAGGAAAAAGATCTTGGGGTGAGTATAACACCAGGCACATCTCCTGAAGAGCACATCAACCAAATAACTGCTGCAGCATATGGGCGCCTAGCAAACCTCAGAACAGCATTCCAACATCTTAATAAGGAATCGTTCAGGACCCTGTACACCGTGTACGTTAGGCCCATATTGGAGTATGCGGCACCAGTTTGGAACCCACACCTAGCCAAGCACGTAAAGAAACTAGAGAAAATGCAAAGGTTTGCAACAAGACTAGTCCCAGAGCTAAGAGGTATGTCCTACGAGGAGAGGTTAAGGGAAATCAACTTGACGACACTGGAGGACAGGAGAGATAGGGGGGACATGATAACGACATACAAAATACTGAGAGGAATTGACAAGGTGAACAAAGACAGGATGTTCCAGAGATGGGACACAGTAACAAGGGGACACAGTTGGAAGTTGAAGACACAGATGAATCACAGGGATGTTAGGAAGTATTTCTTCAGTCACAGAGTAGTCAGAAAGTGGAATAGTTTGGGAAGCGATGTAGTGGAGGCAGGATCCATACATAGCTTTAAGCAGAGGTATGATAAAGCTCACGGTTCAGGGAGAGTGACCTAGTAGCGATCAGTGAAGAGGCGGGGCCAGGAGCTTGGACTCGACCCCTGCAACCTCAACTAGGTGAGTACAACTAGGTGAGTACATACATACACACACACACACACACACACACACACACACACACACACACAAACCTCACTCAAGGAAAAAGATCCTGGGGTGAGTATAACACCAGGCACATCTCCTGAAGCGCACATCAACCAAATAACTGCTGCAGCATATGGGCGCCTAGCAAACGTCAGAACAGCATTCCGACATCTTAATAAGGAATCATTCAGGACCCTGTACACCGTGTACGATAGGCCCATATTGGAGTATGCGGCACCAGTTTGGAACCCACACCTAGCCAAGCACGTAAAGAAACTAGAGAAAGTGCAAAGGTTTGCAACAAGACTAGTCCCAGAGCTAAGAGGTATGTCCTACGAGGAGAGGTTAAGGGAAATCAACCTGACGACACTGGAGGACAGGAGAGATAGGGGGGACATGATAACGACATACAAAATACTGAGAGGAATTGACAAGGTGGACAAAGACAGGATGTTCAAGAGATTGGACACAGTAACAAGAGGACACAGTTGGAAGTTGAAGACACAGATGAATCACAGGGATGTTAGGAAGTATTTCTTCAGCCACAGAGTAGTCAGTAAGTGGAATAGTTTGGGAAGCGATGTAGTGGAGGCAGGATCCATACATAGCTTTAAGCAGAGGTATGATAAAGCTCACGGTTCAGGGAGAGTGACCTAGTAGCGATCAGTGAAGAGGCGGGGCCAAGAGCTCGGACTCGACCCCCGCAACCTCAACTAGGTGAGTACAACTAGGTGAGTACACACACATATAGATATTAGGAAGTATTTCTTCAGTCATAGAGTAGTCAGGCAGTGGAATAGCCTACAAAGTGACGTAGTGGAGGCGGGAACCATACATAGTTTTAAGACGAGGTTTGATAAAGCTCATGGAGCAGGGAGAGAGAGAACCTAGTAGCAATTAGTGAAGAGGCGGGGCCAGGAGCTATGACTCGACCCCTGCAACCACAAATAGGTGAGCAAATAGGTTAGTACAGAGCAGAAATCCATCATGATTATGGTTCGCTGAGAGACTTTATGATCGGTGATCAATGTTTCTCTATCATAACATAACTTACACTCGGGTAAAAAAACGTGATTCTTATCTGAAATGGCAAAAACAACCGATTCTTATTATGCTGAACACAATTTTCCTTTCAAAGATGAGGTAAAACTAATGTCACGAGGGATCAGACTATCAAAACCATTCAAACCTGCTGAAAAGAAAAGTGTTTTTTCATTTCTAATAGTGTTATACTCTTACAAAAAATTTATTACGTTAAGATAAAACGTGAAAGTGTCTGTCGATGGTTGGTAGAGATCGAGTTGAGTGTCCCGTTTCCAGTAGGTTCACTAACCTGTACGAGTGTTTCTTCTATAACAGTTTCTGATAATAAGATTCTCCATCTGAATCAAGGTTAAGTCTGTTTACTTAACTATCTTGACAGATCTGATAAATTTCCTAAAATGCTATTTAATGTTTTAATAACTGATATTCCAGATGGACTGGAGCAGTTGTCGCCTCTATTGCCTCACATTCTGTGCTAGTCGGAAATATTTCGGGCGATATATTTCCCACTCTTTCTGAGAGTCAGACATCACTAATGTAAAATCATATCCACTTGACTAAGAACGTTCTGCTCCTTTGACTATTACTGTTACACTTTCACGCGAACTTGTAATTCTATAACCAGTTTCCGAAGATAGTGACGTTGATATTTTGGATAGTATACATAGCCTGTAAACCAGAAAGTGATATTTCAGTTGAAGGATCAAAGAATTCTCTAAATCAAATAGAAGACACCTTCCCTTAACACCCTAGTTGTAATGGGAGAATTCAAAGGTAACAACCTATTTAAAGTCGACTGGTGTGGGTCGCATCTTAGGACAAAATTAACCTAATTTGCGGGAAATGCTCAGCATAACAAGGGGTTTTCTATGTGGTAGTATGTCATTGATGTCAGCTAGGCCTGTATACCTTGTACATGTACTTGTAGAAATAAAGATATATTATTATTATTATTATTATTATTATTATTATTATTATTATTATTATTATTATTATTATTATTATTATTATTATAAAGCTCTGTTCTTTAAAACTAAGAGTATTATTAGATATTTGTCATGCTCTGTGTTTGCAGTCAGAGAAGTACCTAGTAATTCTCTTGGTTACTCTCCCTTAAGCTGCTCTATGGAAGACAGGCTAGACGTTCTTTGTTTTAAATGAACTCTGGAGTGATTCCAGAGGTACTCCACAGGTACAAGTACTTACCAATATCTTCTCGATCTTAGAAATCTATTGGAGAAGACCAGTATCTATGGATACTTTCAAGATACACTTTGATATGAAAATACGTAACAGTGAATTTGTCATCGACAACAGAGGTCTTGTTGAACTGGGCGCCTCTCCATGATATACCCATGAGTGTGACTTTATATATAAAACTGTTAAACAACCATGGTAGTTCATTAAATAGGCCATAGACATCCCTCTCTAAGGCCTAATTAATAGACTAATTATTTGGCGTTGTTCCTTCAAACTAGTAAAAACAGTTAAAGTTGATAACTTGCACATAGCCAGAAGAAACAGTGGTTGGGTGTTTGCCCAGACATTACACATTTCAGTGTAGCTTGTGCGGTCAGTCTGAATTTCTTACCGCAGCTTTGAGTCATACTCGATGTGTCACGAGTGAGTTTACTTTGTTGTCTGTGCTTCTTTTCTTAAATTATTGTTCATAGAAATTGAAGTGCCCAATCTAATAGTGTTTCTCGAAAGGTGGTACAGGTCGACACGTCAAGCAGGTGTGTTGGTGGGGGATGTTAACTCCTTGGTTAGAAAGAGATAAGTGTGTAATTGTTGTCTTTTCTTAATTGTAATTTAGTGGCTCTGGGACACGATATTGTATTGTGCATTGTATACTAGAGCAAAGAAGAGTAAATAAGACAAAGTGTCTTATCAGCTTCACAGGCAAACTCATTCTGGATGAGAGTTCAACTAGATCCCATTCCCAGCACAAACAATGAGTCGTCATCTATGCATTCTTCCTCCTCTTTCAGCAATCGTTTCCCTGCCTCTCTAACCTCCTCCTGAATGGGTCTCAGACTCAGATAAAACAATAATTATGTTCCCTGGGATTTTGAAGAGATGACTATTGACAACGAATAGGAACAGGAAGAGGAAGGTGATTGTGTTGAAGGAATATCAGAGAAGCCACACATAATAAAGCAGAATTCATGTGTCAATGGTTTTCATAATCGAGTTGGATACTCTATCCCAGAAACACACAAACACGATCCCACTCTGTTTCATCAGGGATTTACAGCTACATTTGTATGTGGTATTCAACATATTTTTGTGACACTATCAGGGTAAAAACTTAATGATTTCACTTATCGAATTTATGCTAAATTCGTGCTTACATTAAGTAAGGAGTCACTATCGGGTCAGCATGAGACCAACGAGCATTGCATTACTTTCTTCACTCGGTTTGTTACAATGGATATCACTCAACGTTTTTGCACCCATAGTCAGATTATCCTAAAGAACATTTAGAAACAGCATTTTAAAAATGGTGCAGGTAGATTATTAAGAGAATACATCGATTACGAAGGAAAATCACATTATTTAACCTGAAGGGAGTTAAAAGCAGCTACTTTATTTAGTGTCTAGCAGCCTTTTTCTGTTGCAGACTCAGCTGCAACTGGCATAAAATCAAATGATATTTATCTAGTGATGATTCCCTTCGAGAATTTGCCAGTCACTCGTGGGTGACTCTCCGTGTCATGTGGAGACATTTACATAATTTACAAGTGAACAATGTAATCAGTATTTACCTAACTTTACCTAACTTTATCTCACAGGGATACAAGCAAATTTTCACTGGTAGTATCCTTGTTATTACTGGAGAAGACACAGCAAAAAATATATGAAAACTTCTCACAAAAATAATCTCGTGACATTCACTTTTCCATGAATTGTTTAAGTCAATATAAAATCTCACAAGAATTCTTCCTCAGTTACTCAGAAATTATTTTTTCCTCCAGTTGGAAATATAAATTTAGAAATACTTACTGCGGTTAATCACCTTAACATACGACTTTTGTGGATTTTGAAACGTATCTTGAAAATTACGGAATAAAATGGTTAATAGGAGCTAGACGTATGCCAGAGCCTACGTATATATAGTTACAGGAAAAATGTCATTACCGATAAATATGTCTCCCGGAAGTTGTACTGTATTAACCACATATGCAGTACACTTTCGGGTTTATGGGAATTGACTCAGGAAATCGTAATGACACGGTTGCAAACAAACCATACTACGGGTGGGGTTTGAACCCGCGGTCAGAGAGTCTCAAAACTCCAGACTGTCGCCTTAGCCACTGGACCAGCCAGCGGGAGATTCATCTGTAAAAACTCGCATTTGTGGTCACAGTGGTGCCTGTGCTAACCTTCCTATGGTGTAGAAATATACCTAGTTAGAAGAAGCTTATTGAAGCTATCTGGCCCAGTGGCTAAAGCGACGGTCTGGAGTTTTGAGACTCTCTGACCGCGGGTTCAAACCCCACCCGTGGTATGGTTTTTTTATGGGAGTTGATAAAGACGAACCCACTTTATTACCATCTTCATTTGACCCAAGAAGAATTTAAACATTTTGAAGCTCTGATAGAATGTAACTTATGTTGGCAGAACTTTACTCCCATTGAGCCCAAATCGAGACAACATAAACATCTGAAGCCTACAGCCAATTATTTAGGAGCTTTCTGTATTTTTTCCAATATACGACAAAAAAATCGTAGAAATTTCTCCCTCTAATAATTCATAACCAGCCATGACATACATCTAATACTTAAAAAAAGGAAGACCATTAACACAACAGGCAATGTTTTAATGAGACAGGACACTAAATGCTGACACAGGTCAGCTCTGTTTCTTGGGTAGTTTGGCCGTCATGTCAGCTGGGATGGTCAGTCTCTGCCTCGTGCTAACACACCATCAAAATCACCTTTGAAATTCACAGACGCGATGATAAGTCATCAGCCGATGGAAAATTGAAGACAATTATTAAATAGAACACTAAAACGTTTCCTTATGAAAACTGTACCGCTAGTGAAAGTCTCGAGAAGAGTTTATCCGCAAAGCGCGCGTTTTATAACAATCTCTCAGACTTATTAAACAAGAAGAACACAGTCAGGTTATTCTGGTATGCGAGAGAACATTATGTTATTCCTAGGGAGACTATCTACTTGTTTATCTATAGTGTGTTGTTGGTTTTCTAGCTAACATATTCACATATAACTTGTATATAATTGTATAAGTTACATATAATTCCCTGGATAGCATAATGACTCATTTATAAAAGCAAGTGGGCTGAGTTAATAATTAATTGCATATCTGAGATTATATAACTTATGGAGACTTTTAACCACTGCTGTTAAACCAAATGTCTCTGCTGATAAAAAAAAAAATCTTAATCCCAATTTTGATTCAAAAACCTAAGTAATTTTATAGTATATTGGTATTTTAACTCGCTGTTTGGTTCTTGTACTACCGGAGCTCAAATCTACCATTCGAAAACTCTCCTCCATTGAAACGCAGAAATTCAAGTGGTGAACTTCTCTGAGATAGTCACCTAAATTACATTAATGAGTCCTGATTTACAGTTCAGTCTCTCCTACAGAAAATTTTAATGATAAAATTTACTGTCAGTCAATGGCCAAATTCTTCTCGCAAAACTGTTAAATTGATGGGAGATCATTTCCCCCCACCGACAGGTTGATAAATTAGACACATGTGTAACACTTGGGAATCTTTATTGAGGAAACGTTTCGCCACACAGTGGCCTCATCAGTCCATACAAAGGAGAATCTTGAAGAACAGGAGGAGAATGAGGTAATCAGTCCCTCAACCTTGAGTCGATGTGGTCAGTCCATCAATCTTGAATAGAATACGGCATTGATTGATGGACTGACCACATCGACTCAAGGTTGAGGGACTGATTACCTCATTCTCCTCCTGTTCTTCAAGCTTCTCCTTTGTATGGACTGATGAAGCCACTGTGAGGCGAAACGTTTCCTCAATAAAGATTCCCAAATGTTGCACATGTGTCTAATTTATCAACATGTCGGTTCTCTGAACCATTCATCCACCGACAGGTTGAACATTGTTTTACTGAACATTGAATGGGTTAGTAATTTAAATAATGTTAGAGTCTTTATTCGTGGCTCTGTTTCGTTCAACATCCGTTTCCACAAATCCCGACAAATTCTGAGAAAATCCATATATATATAATGTACTTTTTTGATTTCTAGACCCAACACTAAAAATAACTGCAATAAAAGCGGTGATATTAAGAGGGAGGTTCATCTGCCACAGTAGATTATTATCCACAGTTGATATGAATTACATAAAACTGAATTACCCTAACTATATAGGCTTCTAGATACAAGAACTGGCAAAACTTAAGCTGCCCATTTCTGATATAAAATAATAATATTAAAAAAAACTAAGCTTAGCTGTGCATGACTCATTTATATCGACACGGACTCGTTTTTCTTACTACAAAAAGTTCGTACATTAATTACATTAATGACGCAATGAGAAAGGAACCATTGGGTAGTTGATTAGATGTCTCTAACTCCCCCACTTTATGGAGGAGGTCAGTAAGGCCGCTTAGAGTGAGGTTAGACAGTGGCTTATTTCAGAGGTTATTTCTCTTGAACCAAAGACTCAGTCTGCTTTTAGCTGATAATGACAATACTATAGCAATAAAGGGTATTCCACAAGTAGAGTGACAACAAGTAACGCATTTGAAAGCAGATCTGTACGTTCTTCTGAATACAGTCACATTAGGGAAAAAATAACAGACTAATACAATCACCATGATAAAATATTTTGCCTTCCTAGTGTGAGTTCCTCTTATGGCCGTCCAGATATAGAGGAGAGATCCTCCAGAGAGCCGTAGTGTGAACCAGAAGATAATGACAGCTTGGAAGAGGGAGAGGAGGAGGATGAGGAGGAGGAAGTTGATAACGGGAAGGAAGAGGAAGAAAGGGATCATGATAGCTGCAATCTCTGTAGAAGGAGTCTCCTAAGAGCGAGAATACTTGAGTATTCTCGCTCTTAGGAGACACCTGTGCAACATTTAGGAATCTTCACTAAAGAAACGTTTCGCCAGCCAGTGGCTTCTTTAGTCCAATGCAGAGAATAACAGAAGAAGATGAGGAGGAGAATGAGGTAATCAGTCCCTCAGGTTGGAGTCGATGTGTTCAGTCCATCAATCTTGAGAAATGTACAGCATATGTGTGGAGAAGTTCCTTATATACTGCAGTCAGGTGAGTATATAAGCATCTATGATTACTGTTCATTTATGATATAGTCAACTTATAGACTAGTGACTCGTGAAAATAACCCTCATTGTCGTTCTCAGAGAAGAATGTTAAGTAATCACCTCTTAGTAAGGCTTCCTTGTGCTTGTACCCAGGATACTGACCCCTTTAAAGATCACTGACCCCCCGTCTATTTCTTGGAACTCAGTCAAGGTTATTCTACTGTTCTGGAAAACTATGGAAGATATAATGGCAGAAAGTGTAGTATTAGGAATAATTAATTATTGGAATAGTGATGTTGGTAGTAGTGGTGGTGGTAGTAGTGGTGGTGGTGGTAGGGGTACGGGTAGTGGTAGTGGTGGTGGTGGTAGTGGTGGCAGTGGTGGTGGTGATGGTAGTGGTGGTAGTGGTAGTAGTCCATCAGAATAAGATAACAGAAGAGCTCTGTAGGAGAGTTACTGGCCCACAGGAATAGGACAGAACCTTTGTGGGAGAAAACTTCCGTTGGAGAGAACCCACCAAAGATTATAAAAATACAGGAGAAGGGAAGAAGTAAGAAGAGAAGGAGACAAAGGTCTGGTCAGGTCACTAGCGTTCTGAAGTTTGAAGCAAGTGACAACATAATCGGAAAGAAAGGTATATACAGAGATATATCGAGGTGTAACATTCATGTTAGAAATGTTGTGTAAAAGGGACGCTTCGTCAATCAGCGTTTGTGAAGGTTAGAGGAAGACTGAACAGTTTTGACAGAGGACCAGTTAACTGGATGTCTGTGCTCTCTAACATGACAGAGAACAACATTGTTAGTGTCATGAAAGTGAACGACTTCTTGCTCTTTGTCTGTCAAAAAGGTCAAAGGTGGCCTGGTGGTTAACGCTCTCGCTTCACACGGTGAGGGCCTGGGTTCGATTCCCAGCCAGAGTAGAAACATTGGACGTGTTGTCTATGTTCCCCATCAGTAAAATGGGTACCTGGGTGTTAGTCGACTGGTGTGGGTCGCATCCTGGGACACTGACCTAAGGAGGCCTGGTCACAGACCGGGCCGCGGGGGCGTTGACCCCCGGAACTCTCTCCAGGTAAACTCCAGGCATCTGAGATGACAAGAAAGGCACAAAATGGAGTATCCACGGGCAGCATCAGTGACACGGAGAGAAGTATGTAAGGCATCAACAAGACGGATATTAGTTTGATGAAAATAAAATTTGATGTATTATGGAAGGAGGGTATTGCTAAGATTTAGGAAAATGAAAATGTGGGGGACAACAAAGAAAATGCAATTTCACATGAGAAGGAAGTTTGGGAGAGAAGAAAGTTTTATAGCATATGAGAAAGCGGAGTTTATGAAATCGGGAGAGTAGCCAAGGCGAGAAAAACCAGCTGGGAAGACTGAAAATTTCTGAGTCGAGAGAAATTGATGGTTACAGATGCAGAGAGCACGGAAAAAGGGAGAGAGAGAGAGAGAGAGAGAGAGAGAGAGAGAGAGTGTGTGAGTGAGTGAAGCTTACAGCACATCGCCGTATCTCGCATCTGCTTGATAGGGGTTGCAAGATTCTGTAAGAGGCACAAGTGCGCTCACACCTTGAGTATGCTCCACGTTCTTGGTTTGCCTGCCCCCCCCCCCCATCTCATCTGCGACTCCTTGACAGAGTAGAGAACAGAGCAAGACGTCTCATCTCTCGCCTGGACCCATCCTGGATAGATCTGACATTTCAGCAGAGCCTTCAACACAGGAGGGATGTGGGTCGCCTTACTGTTATGCACAAGGCCAACACTGTCAAAGTACCACACTTGAATCCACTTCGAGGACAGCGTGAAACAAGCTTTTATGCCACAAGACGGGCAGAAAGCAGCAACTTCTCCCAGGCTGTATCCTTCTCCAGAACATCACTTCATCTGAGATCATTTATCCCCACGATGACTCGAGTCTGGAACACATTCGTACAGCATAATGATGTCAACGAGATAAAGTCAGTTGATCAGATGAAAATACTGGCCCACACCTGGCCCACAGATGGCTCCAACTTCATCCTGTTCCCTACTTGTATGTCTCATAACAAAAAAAATGCTTTCAAATGAGCTGATGTAGGTAACAGCTCTTAGCTTGTCGATAAAGTTAGGAATCCTTAACCTGTAAATAGCTTATCAAAAAAGCTAGGGACCCTTAACCTAACCTTGTGTGTGTGTGTGTGTACTCACCTAGTTGAGGTTGCGGGGGTCGAGTCCAAGCTCCTGGCCCCGCCTCTTCACTGATCGCTACTAGGTCACTCTCTCTGAACCGTGAGCTTTATCATACCTCTGCTTAAAGCTATGTATGGATCCTGCCTCCACTACATCGCTTCCCAAACTATTCCACTTACTGACTACTCTTTGGCTGAAGAAATACTTCCTAACATCCCTGTGAATCATCTGTGTCTTTAACTTCCAACTGTGTCCCCTTGTTACTGTGTCCAATCTCTGGAACATCCTGTCTTTGTCCACCTTGTCAATTCCTCTCAGTATTTTGTATGTCGTTATCATGTCCCCCCATCTCTCCTGTCCTCCAGTGTCGTCAGGTTGATTTCCCTTAACCTCGCCTCGTAGGACATACCTCTTAGCTCTGGGACTAGTCTTGTTGCAAACCTTTGCACTTTCTCTAGTTTCTTTACGTGCTTGGCTAGGTGTGGGTTCCAAACTGGTGCCGCATACTTCAATATGAGCCTAACGTACACGGTGTACAGGGTCCTGAACGATTCCTTATTAAGATGTCGGAATGCTGTTCTGAGGTTTGCTAGGCGCCCATATGCTGCAGCAGTTATTTGGTTGATGTGCGCTTCAGGAGATGTGCCTGGTGTTATACTCACCCCAAGATCTTTTTCCTTGAGTGAGGCTTGTAGTCTCTGGCCCCATAGACTGTACTCCGTCTGCGGTCTTCTTTGCCCTTCCCCAATCTTCATGACTTTGCACTTGGTGGGATTGAACTCCAGGAGCCAATTGCTGGACCAGGTCTGCAGCCTGTCCAGATCCCTTTGTAGTTCTGCCTGGTCTTCGATCGAGTGAATTCTTCTCAACAACTTCACGTCTTGGCTTGAAGGATGTAGTGTGTGTGCGTGTGACAGGGACGATGTGGGGTGTGTACTCACCTAATTGTGGTTGCGGAGGTCGATTCACAGCTCCTGGCCCCGCCTCTTCACCTGGCCGCTATGCGGTCACTCTTCCCGCTCCGTGAAATTTATCATACCTTTTCTTTAAGCTATGCATGGATCCTGTGTGTGAGTGTGTGTACTCACCTAGTTGAGGTTGCAGGGATCGAGTCCTAGCTCCTGGTCCCGCCTCTTCCCTGGTCGCTACTAGATCACTCTCCCTGAACCGTGAGCTTTATCATATCACTCATCTATTTGTACTCACCTATTTGTGGTTGCAGGGGTCGAGTCCTAGCTCCTGGCCTCGCCTCTTCACCGGTTGCTACTGGGTCCTCTCTCTCCCCGCTCCATGAGCTTTATCATACCTCGTCTTAAAACTATGTATGGTTTCTGCTTCCACTACATCACTTTCTAGGCTATTCCACTGCCTGACAACTCTATGACTGAAGAAATACTTCCTAATATCTCTCTGACTCATCTGTGTCTTCATTTTCCAATTGTGACCTCTTGTTTCTGTGTCCCCTCCCTGGAACATCATGTCTTTGTCCACCTTGTCTATTCCACGCAGTATTTTATATGTCGTTATCATGTCTCCCCTGACCCTCCTGTCCTCTAGTGTCGTCAGGCCGATTTCCCTTAACCTTTCTTCATAAGACATTTCCCTTAGCTCTGGAACAAACCTTGTCGCAAACCTTTGCACTTTGTTTAGTTTCTTGACGTGCTTGATCAAGTGCGGGTTCCAAACAGGTGCTGCATACTCCAGTATGGGCCTGACGTACACGGTGTACAGTGTCTTGAACGATTCCTTATTAAGGTAACGGAACGCTGTTCTCAGGTTTGCCAGGCACCCATATGCTGCAGCAGTTACATGGTTGATGTGTGCTTCCGGAGACATGCTCGGTGTTATACTCACTCCAAGATCTTTCTCCTTTAGCGAGGTTTGCAGTCTTTGGCCACCTAGCCTATACTCTGTCTGCGGTCTTCTTTGCCATTCCCCTAACTTCATGATTTTGCATTTGGCGGGATTAAATTCGAGAAGCCAGTTGCTGGACCAGGTGTCCAGTCTGTCCAGGTCTCTTTGAAGTCCTGCCCTGTCCTCATCTGATTTAATTCTCCTAATTAACTTCACATCGTCTGCGAACAGGGACACTTCTGAGTCTAACCCTTCCATCATGTCGTTCACATATACCAAAAATAGCACTGGTCCTAGGACCGACCCCTGTGTGACCCCGTTCGTCACCGGTGCCCATTGTGATACATCATTACGTACCATGACTCGCTGTTGCCTCTCTGTCAGGTATTCTCTGATCCATTGCAGTGCCCTTCCTGTTATATGAGCCTGATCCTCTAGCTTCTGCACTAATCTCTTGTGAGGAACTGTGTCAAAGACCTTCTTGCAGTCCAAGAAGATGCAATCAACCCACCCCTCTCTCTCGTGTTATTTCTGTTACTTTATCATAAAACTCCAGAAGATTTGTGACACAGGATTTTCCTTCCATGAATCCATGCTGGTTGGCGTTTATACTCTTGTTCCGTTCCAGGTGCTCCAACACTCTCCTCCTGATAATCTTCTCCATAACTTTGCATACTATACACGTCAGTGACACAGGTCTATAGTTTAGTGCCTCTTTTCTGTCTCCTTTTTTAAAAATGGGAACTACATTTGCCTTCTTCCATACCTCAGGTAGTTGCCCAGTTTCCAGGGGCGTGTTGAAGATTGTGGTAAGTGGCACGCACAACATATCCGCGGGGAGATGTTGTCCGGTCCCATTGCCTTTGAGGTATCGATGCCCCTTAGCAGTTTCTTCACCTCCTCATCTGTATGTATGTCATCCAGCACTTCTTGGTATATTCCTGGTGTCCCCATCTGGTCTGTCCCCCCAGAGGCCTTCCTGTCTCCACTGTAAATACTTTCTTAAATCTCATGTTGAGCTCCTCACATACCTCTTGATCGTTTCTTGTGAGTTCTCCACCTTCTTTCCTCAGCCTTATCACCTGGTCTTTGACTGTTGTCTTCCTCCTAATGTGGCTATACAGCAGTTTCGGGTCAGACTTGACTTTCGATGCTATGTCGTTCTCGTACTGTCGCTGGGCCTCCCTCCTTATCTGTGCATACTCGTTTCTGGCTCTTCTGCTAATCTCCTTGTTTTCCTGGGTCCTATGCCTCCTGTACCTTTTCCATTCTCTGTTGCACTTAGTTTTTGCCTCCCTACACCTTCGGGTAAATCAAGGACTCGTTTTGGTCTTCCTATTATTTCTGTTGCCCTTGGGAGCAAACCTTTCCTCTGCCTCCATGCACTTTGT
The DNA here is from genome assembly GCF_038502225.1 of Cherax quadricarinatus. Classification (NCBI taxonomy): domain Eukaryota; kingdom Metazoa; phylum Arthropoda; class Malacostraca; order Decapoda; family Parastacidae; genus Cherax; species Cherax quadricarinatus. The sequence continues at coordinate 30,121,482 of NC_091336.1, read as the reverse complement.
TGCTACATATTCCATCATCTCGTTTACTGATTTTCCTACCAGTTCTCTGTCCCACTGAACCTCCTGCAGAAAGTTCCTCATACCTGTGTAGTCCCCCCTTTTGTAGTTTGGCTTTTCCCATTCAGTTCCTGTTTCCTTCTCTACTTGTAACTCTACTATATAATCAAAACTCAGAACTACGTGATCGCTAGCTCCAAGGGGCCTCTCGTAAGTGATGTCCTCAATGTCCGAACTGCTCAGGGTGAACACAAGATCCAGTCTTGCTGGCTCATCCTCCCCTCCCTCTCTGGTAGTGTCCCTGACATGTTGATGCATGAGGTTTTCAAGTACCACATCCATCATCTTGGCTCTGCATGTTTCGGGACCCCCATGTGGCTCCAGGTTTTCCCAGTCGATCTCCCTGTGGTTGAAATCGCCCATTACTAGTAACTTTGCTCTGCTCGAGTGAGCTCTTCTTGCCACCTCAGCCAGTGTGTCCACCATCGCCCTGTTGTTTTCTTCGTACTCCTCTCGTGGCCTCCTGCAGTTATGTGGTGGGTTATACATCACTCTAATGACTACTTTATGTTCTCCAGACTGAATTGTACCTATTATGTAGTCTCTTTCTCCAATCACGTCCATGCCTTCCATTTCCTCAAATCCCCATCGGTTTCTTATGAGCAGTGCAACTCCTCCTCCCCCTCTACTCCTTCTATCTTTTCTGAGGATCTTATATACCGGTGGGAAGATTGCGTCTGTTATTATCTCAGTGAGTTTTGTTTCTGTGACTGCTATGATGTCTGGGGATTTCTCACTGATTCTTTCGTGCCACTCATCATGTTTATTCGTTATTCCATCCGCGTTTGTGTACCAAACTTTCAGCTTCTTTTCTATCACTGTGGTCCTGCAAGAATATTGGGGTTGGTGGAGCGGGAGCCTTGGTGGGGGCCTATGGGGGGCTGTGGTGTAGGTGGGGTTTGTGATGCTGGGGATGGGGTCAGAATGCCCAATAGGGACAGCTGTTGAGATGAGGTTTGTGATGTGGGTGTTGCTGGAAGAGGGAACAGTGAGTGGGCTGTGGTTTGGGTTGCTCAGTTGCGTTGAGATTGTAGCGGTTGGAGTCTTTCGGTGGGAGATTCTGCGGTGTGTGTTTGCCCTTCCTCCTGTGTCTGGGTCTTGCTCATCTTCATCATTGCCTCTCATTCCTCCTTGCATCTCTGTACCCTCTCTTTCAGTGTAGTCCTTTCTTCTTGTGTTCTGTCGCGATAGAGGTATACTCTCTGGTACCCCTGTTTGTCCCTCAGTCGTGCTTTCTCTTGCAGAATCCTGTGTGTGTGTGTGTGTGTGTGTGTGTGTGTGTGTGTGTGTGTGTGTGTGTGTGTGTGTGTGTGTGTGTGTGTGTGTGTGTGTACGTCTAACAGTAGTCTAATAGCATTTAAATACCACTTATCTAATAGTAGTCTAGCAGTAGACAAATGTCTACTCGCCCTGACTTTTTGTATTTATGTACCACTAATCTATTAGAATAATAGTGTATGAGTGTGTGTATGTTGTGTGGAACTGTATCAAACGCCTGACAATGCAAGAAAACACATTAATACCCACCCCTCTCTCTCATGTCTCACTCCTGTCACCTACCCATAGAACTGTAGAAGCTTTGTTACACATTATTTCCCCTCCCTAAAACCATGCTGGTTGTCGTTGATGAGCTCGTTCCTTTCTAGGTGCTCCACCATTCTTCTCCTGTTATTACTTTCCATGACTTTGCATACTATACATGTCAGTGACACTGGTCTGTAGTTTAATGCTTCGTGTCTGTCTTCTTTTTTAAAAATTGAGACTACATGTGCTCTCGTCCATATTTCAGGTAGTCGCTGTTTCGATAGATATGTTGAAGATTGTTGTTAGAGGTACATATAGCACCTCTGCACCCTTTCTCGGGAAACATGGAAAGATGTTATCCGGCCCCATCGCCTTTGAGATATCCTGCTCGCTCAGCAGCCTCTTCACTTCTTCCTCGGTTGTATGTATTGTGTCCAACACTTGATGGTGTACCACATCTTTCCGTCTTTGTGGAATATCTTCTGTCTCCTCTGTGAACACTTCTTTGAATCTCATGTCGAGCTCCTCACATTGTGGTCGTTTCTTGTGATATCTCTTCCTTCCTTCCTTAGCCTGATTACCTGGTCCTTGACTGTTGTTTTCCTCCTGATGTGGCTGTACAACAGCTTCGGATCAGATTTGGCTTTCGCTGCTACGCCATTTTCGTATTGTCGTTGGGCCTCCCTTCTTATCTGTGCATATTCCTTTCTGGCTCTACGACTGCTCTCTTTATTCTCCTGGGTCCTTTGGCTTCTATACTTCTTCCATTCTCTAGCACACTTGATTTTGGCCCCCCTGCACCTTTGGGTGAACCCAAGGCTCATCCTAGCTTTCTCATTATTTCTGTTACCCTTTAGTACAAATCTTTCATCAGCTTTCTTGCGTGTTGTTGTCACATATTTCAAATCTAGTTTACTGACTTTCCTGTACTGACCCTGTGCAGAAAATTCTTCATGCCTGTGTAGTCCCCTCTCTTGTAGTTTGACTTCATTCGTCCTGCCCTTCCTTCCTCCCTCCCTCTCCACTTGTAACTCAACTATGTATTTGAAGCTCAGAACCACATGGTCACTGGCCCCGAGGGGTCTTTCATATGTGATGTGCTCAATATCTACACTACTCAAGGTAAATACTAGGTCAAGTCTTGCTGGTTTATCCTCTCCTCTCTCTCTGGTAGTGTCCCTTATATGTTTGTACATGAGGTTTTCCAGTAGCACCCCCATCATCTTATCCCTCCACGTTTCTGGGCCCCTATGAGCTCCAGGTTCTCCCAGTCGATTTCCATGTGATTGAAGTTTCTCACAATCAGCTCGCATGAGCCCTTCTGGCCACTTCAGTCATTACTCTCTTACTCTCATCATACTCTTCCCCTGGCCTCCTGCTGTTCTGTGGTGGGTTATAGACCACTGCAATTACCACCTCCTCTGTCTCTCATCTCCATCTCATCAAAATCCCATTGGTTTTTGATTAGCAGTTCCACTCCTCCACCCCTTCTGTTCCCTTTGTCGTTCTTGAGGATCTGATATCCCGTTGGAAAGATGGCATCTGTTGTCATTCCTGTGAGCTTTATTTCTGTGAGAGCTATGATGCCGGTGATGCTTCTTTGATGTCCGGTGATGCCAATCTTCCCACTTATTCGTTACCCCAACAGCGTTTGTGTACCATACCTTCACTTTCCTCTCCAACACTGTGTTCTGGGGGGCTGTTGGAGTGGGGGACCTGGCAGTGTGCTGTGGGATTCTACAACATAGTGTGGGGTGGGGGACCTGGCAGAGTAGATTGTGAGTTGTGTTGGGATTGTGCGTTTGGTTGTAGGGTTCTGGAGTTGGTTGTGTGTGTAATTTTGCGCTTGTTTCTCTGCCCTGCTCTGGTTGTCCTCTCTTCCCAGCCGCTTTCGTTTCCGTGTCCTCTCCCCCCCTCAAGGAAGGTTCCTTGATGTTGGTGAGGGGCTCTTGATTTAGGGAATTGAATCTGTGCTCCAGTTCCCCGAATTAAGCCTGAATGCCTTCCACATCCCCCCCCCCCAGGCGCTGTATAATCCTCCGGGTTTAGCGCTTCCCCCTTGATTATAATAATAATAATAATAATGTGCCCTCTCCCTCTGCTGCTGTCGTTCTGTTCTTGCTCTGAACATTAAAATGGTAAAAAATACCGGCAGGTTATTAGGTAAGACACATACGCAACAGTTAGGTGTCTTTATTTCGAAACGTTTCGCATACACAGTAGGCTTCTTCAGTCGAGTACAGAAAAGTTGATAGAAGCAGAAGAGACTTGAAGACGATGTGATCGTCTTCAGGTCATATTGTTTCAAACTATGGAACAATACTCTTCTCCAGACTGAGGGACTGACCACCTCAAAACTTCAAGGGTGATGGACTGATTACATCGTCTTCAAGTCTCTTCTGCTTCTATCAACTTTTCTGTACTCGACTGAAGAAGCCTACTGTGTAGGCGAAACGTTTCGAAATAAAGATACTTAACTGTTGCATATGTGTCTTACCTGTTCTTGTTCTGCTGCTGTCTTGGATCACCCTCTTGTATGCTGATGATTCCTTCTGCCGTGCTTTCTCTTGCAGGATCCTGTTCCACACTCTTTCTGTTTTGAAAATCAGTTTGACCAGCCAATTTCTCCCCTTCAAGTACCTCCCTATTCTCTGAAAATTTACTGTCTCAGTCATGTCCTCCTCGCCTATTTCTTTGATGTTTCAATCTTCTGGTTTTTTTTTCAGTCGTTTTTCATTGTGTGCCTTCCCCTCACTCTCCTGAAGTCCATGAATAAACACCGACTTCTCCCTCTCCTCCTCCCACTGATTTTCTCTCTGTGTCTCTGGGTCCCGTTTGTACATGGCCATTGTCTCCCTTATTTTGTCCTGTAACTCTTGGCGGCAAGGTCGTGCCTTGGCATGGCATGGGACCTGTCACTTTCTCCCCTCTCACTGCTATCCCTGTTCTCAACAGCTCCCCGCTTCATTCCTTGGCCCTGCTTGGTGGACTGATAGGGCTCCTCGTTCAGTAGGTGTGCACCTGCTTCTGACGCCATGCCTCTCTCCTCCTCTGATATTGAAGGGCCCGTATCCTGGCTTCTGTGGCTCCGGCTTGTAGCTCCTATTTCTTCTTGTCTGCCTCCATCCTCTTCTCGATTTTCAAGGAAAGCTCACCTGGTTTGCTTTTCCACTCTTGTTCCATCCTTTTACTTTGTTCTTCCATCTATTCTTCCTATCCAGGACCATCTTCCTGTATGTGTGTGTGTGTGTGTGTCTGGAGGATGTGGAATGTATGAATGTGTGTATGTGTGTGTGTGTGTACTCACCTAATTGTGATTGCAGGGCTCGAGTCATAGCTCCTATCCCAGCCTCTCCACTGGTCGCTAATAGGTCCTCTCTCTCGTTGCTCCATGAGCTGTACCATACCATTCTTAAAGCTGTGTATGGATCCTGCCTGTGTGTGTCAGGTAGTGTATTTTCACCTCTTTGTACTCATCTGTTTGGTGGTACAGAGGTGATTCTTAGCTGTTCCTGGTTCACAAGCTGGGAAGCTGGCCGCTTTTACGTAACCTGCCACAGTCATCCCTCCGTCGGAGTACAGTGCCTGTACTTTGATGGTTGTGTGGAGTACAGTGCCTGTACTTTGATGGTAGTGTGGAGTACAGTGCCTGTACTTTGATGGTAGTGTGGAGTACAGTGCCTGTACTTTTATGGCAGTGTGGAGTACAGTGTCTGTACTTTAATGGTAGTGTGGAGTACAGTGTCTGTACTTTGATGGCAGTGTGAAGTACAGTGTCTGTACTTTGATGGCAGTGTGGAGTACAGTGCCTGTACTTTGATGACAGTGTGGAGTAAAGTGTCTGTACTTTGATGACAGTGTGGAGTACAGTGTCTGTACTTTGATGACAGTGGAGTACAGTGCCTGTACTTTGATGGCAGTGTGGAGTAGTGCCTGTACTTTGATAGCAGTGTGGAGTACAGTGTCTGTACTTTGATGACAGTGTGGAGTACAGTGCCTGTACTTGAATGGCAGTGTGGAGTAGTGCCTGTACTTTGATGGCAGTGTGGAGAACAGTGTCTGTACTTTGATGACAGTGTGGAGTACAGTGTCTGTTCTTTGATGACAGTGTGGAGTACAGTGCCTGTACTTTGATGACAGTGTGGAGTACAGTGCCTGTACTTTGATGACAATGTGGAGTACAGTGCCTGTACTTTGATGGCAGTGTGGAGTACAGTGTCTGTACTTTGATGACAGTGTGGAGTACAGTACCTGTACGCTGATGACAGTGTGGAGTACAGTGCCTGTACTTTGCTGGCAGTGTGGAGTACAGTGCCTGTACTTTGCTGGCAGTGTGGAGTACAGTGCCTGTACTTTGCTGGCAGTGTGGAGTACAGTGCCTGTACTTTGCTGGCAGTGTGGAGCACAGTGCCTGTACGTTGATGGCAGTGTGGAGTACAGTGCCTGTACTTTGATGGCAGTGTGGAGTACAGTGTCTGTATTTTGATGACAGTGTGGAGTACAGTACCTGTACGCTGATGACAGTGTGGAGTACAGTGTCTGTACTTTGATGGCAGTGTGGAGCACAGTGCCTGTACGTTGATGGCAGTGTGGAGCACAGTGCCTGTACTTTGCTGGCAGTGTGGAGTACAGTGCCTGTACTTTGCTGGCAGTGTGGAGATATTCAAGTTCTTGTAACCAAATGATCTGTGGTTCTGGTTCTCCTGTGGCAAGATAGCTGTTGATTGCATTATACTAAATGTCGTGTTATTGTCTGTATCCCTCCACCATGTCTCCTCTTGTCTTCATGTTCATTAATACCATTCGATTCTTCTCCTCTACGCTTGTAGTATAATTAAAACCCTTAACTCTGGTACCAGTTAGGTTTATATAAATTTCATGACCTGGTTGATCAGGTGTGGGTTCCACTGTCATGCAGAATTGTTCAATATGGTTCAGGCATACGTCGTATTGTATAGTGAATGACTTAGTTAAGTCACGATTATTAAACTAAGATCTGCTAAACGTGCCTGTGTTTCAGAGGTTATTTCCTGGTAATTCGCTCATATTTTTATTCAGATTTCTAGCCTTTGAACCCTGGCTACAACTCCGTTTCAGGTCTTCTTTTCCCTATTTTTGTAATCTTAATAATCTTAATAATCATCATTCTAAATAATCTTAATGATCATCATTCTTTCTCTTTTTTCCCGGAAATTCGCTTTTTTAAAAACCGCCGCGATATTTCAAAATAAACCAAAAAATATGTAAATTTTAGAAAACAATATAAAATTTCTATTGACTGAGATATGTGAATGTAAAAATATTTTTTTAAATATATTTTAGGAGATTCGATATAAAAGTTAGAGAAATTTAGGTGGGCTTGTGAAAAAGACAAATTAGATGTTGAGAAAATCAAAAAACAGACGATAAACTTGTGAAAGTATTCCTCTCCGGTATATAATAACACTATTAAGTTTGTATTATCTTGTTCAGATATATTTATGTCATACAAGTGAAAATTTTCGTGATCCCGAGATTAATTTTCTGGTGTAGTGTCGATAACCTGCAGAATAATAATCGTAAGTAGTTGTAATTTATCTTGTTCCTTGTAAATAACATGCTGACTAGCACGATTAAATAATTCATAAATGAATCTCAAGTCTCGGCAAAAAAGATCATTGAGAAAGAAACATTGAAACAGGCCTTCTTTATACAGCCTCCAATAGCTTTTATATCTTTTACTCATGTGCAAGTTAATTGTTCTAATATATTGTATTACTACTACTACTACTACTACTACTACTACTACTACTACTACTACTACTACTACTACTACCACTACTACTACTACTACTACTACTACTACTACTACTACTACTACTACTACTACCACTACTACTACTACTACTACTACTACTACTACTACTACTACTACTACCACCACCACTAGTATAGCACTTCACTCTGAGCCTTTATATACCCTCTGTGTCCATGTATTGTTTGTAATGGCTTGAGAAAGCTCCTGGAGAGCGAAACGTTGCCACAATAAAATGTCACATTAGTTGCACTTGTGTCCTTTTACTTCACATACACCAAAAACATCATTACAGAAGCAGTACTGGACACCAAGCTTCGTATATCTAAGCTTCCAGTTACAATAATATTAAAACTCTTACCCTTCAGAAATAAGCTGGTGTCCAGGATAATGTTAAAACTCTTACCCTTCAGAAATAAGCTGGTGTCTAGGGTAATGTTAAAACTCTTACCCTTCAGAAATAAGCTGGTGTCCAGGGTAATGTTAAAACTCTTACCCTTCAGAAATAAGCTGGTGTCCAGGGTAATGTTAAAACTCTTACCCTTCAGAAATAAGCTGGTGTCCAGGATAATGTTAAAACTCTTACCCTTCAGAAATAAGCTGGTGTCCAGGGTAATGTTAAAACTCTTACCCTTCAGAAATAAGCTGGTGTCCAGGGTAATGTTAAAACTCTTACCCTTCAGAAATAAGCTGGTGTCCAGGATAATGTTAAAACTCTTACCCTTCAGAAATAAGCTGGTGTCCAGGATAATGTTAAAACTCTTACCCTTCAGAAATAAGCTGGTGTCCAGGATAATGTTAAAACTCTTACCCTTCAGAAATAAGCTGGTGTCCAGGATAATGTTAAAACTCTTACCCTTCAGAAATAAGCTGGTGTCCAGGATAATGTTAAAACTCTTACCCTTCAGAAATAAGCTGGTGTCCAGGATAATGTTAAAACTCTTACCCTTCAGAAATAAGCTGGTGTCCAGGGTAATATTAAAACTCTTACCCTTCAGAAATAAGCTGGTGTCCAGGGTAATGTTAAAACTCTTACCCTTCAGAAATAAGCTGGTGTCCAGGGTAATATTAAAACTCTTACCCTTCAGAAATAAGCTGGTGTCCAGGGTAATGTTAAAACTCTTACCCTTCAGAAATAAGCTGGTGTCCAGGGTAATGTTAAAACTCTTACCCTTCAGAAATAAGCTGGTGTCCAGGGTAATATTAAAACTCTTACCCTTCAGAAATAAGCTGGTGTCCAGGATAATGTTAAAACTCTTACCCTTCAGAAATAAGCTGGTGTCCAGGGTAATGTTAAAACTCTTACCCTTCAGAAATAAGCTGGTGTCCAGGGTAATGTTAAAACTCTTACCATTCAGAAATAAGCTGGTGTCCAGGGTAATGTTAAAACTCTTACCCTTCAGAAATAAGCTGGTGTCCAGGGTAATATTAAAACTCTTACCCTTCAGAAATAAGCTGGTGTCCAGGGTAATGTTAAAACTCTTACCCTTCAGAAATAAGCTGGTGTCCAGGGTAATATTAAAACTCTTACCCTTCAGAAATAAGCTGGTGTCCAGGGTAATGTTAAAACTCTTACCCTTCAGAAATAAGCTGGTGTCCAGGGTAATGTTAAAACTCTTACCCTTCAGAAATAAGCTGGTGTCCAGGGTAATATTAAAACTCTTACCCTTCAGAAATAAGCTGGTGTCCAGGATAATGTTAAAACTCTTACCCTTCAGAAATAAGCTGGTGTCCAGGGTAATGTTAAAACTCTTACCCTTCAGAAATAAGCTGGTGTCCAGGGTAATGTTAAAACTCTTACCCTTCAGAAATAAGCTGGTGTCCAGGGTAATATTAAAACTCTTACCCTTCAGAAATAAGCTGGTGTCCAGGATAATGTTAAAACTCTTACCCTTCAGAAATAAGCTGGTGTCCAGGGTAATATTAAAACTCTTACCCTTCAGAAATAAGCTGGTGTCCAGGGTAATGTTAAAACTCTTACCCTTCAGAAATAAGCTGGTGTCCAGGGTAATGTTAAAACTCTTACCCTTCAGAAATAAGCTGGTGTCCAGGATAATGTTAAAACTCTTACCCTTCAGAAATAAGCTGGTGTCCAGGGTAATATTAAAACTCTTACCCTTCAGAAATAAGCTGGTGTCCAGGGTAATGTTAAAACTCTTACCCTTCAGAAATAAGCTGGTGTCCAGGATAATATTAAAACTCTTACCCTTCAGAAATAAGCTGGTGTCCAGGGTAATATTAAAATTCTTACCCTTCAGAAATAAGCTGGTGTCCAGGGTAATATTAAAATTCTTACCCTTCAGAAATAAGCTGGTGTCCAGGGTAATGTTAAAACTCTTACCCTTCAGAAATAAGCTGGTGTCCAGGATAATGTTAAAACTCTTACCCTTCAGAAATAAGCTGGTGTCCAGGGTAATGTTAAAACTCTTACCCTTCAGAAATAAGCTGGTGTCCAGGGTAATGTTAAAACTCTTACCCTTCAGAAATAAGCTGGTGTCCAGGATAATGTTAAAACTCTTACCCTTCAGAAATAAGCTGGTGTCCAGGGTAATATTAAAACTCTTACCCTTCAGAAATAAGCTGGTGTCCAGGGTAATGTTAAAACTCTTACCCTTCAGAAATAAGCTGGTGTCCAGGGTAATGTTAAAACTCTTACCCATCAGAAATAAGCTGGTGTCCAGGGTAATATTAAAACTCTTACCCTTCAGAAATAAGCTGGTGTCCAGGGTAATGTTAAAACTCTTACCCTTCAGAAATAAGCTGGTGTCCAGGGTAATATTAAAATTCTTACCCTTCAGAAATAAGCTGGTGTCCAGGGTAATATTAAAATTCTTACCCTTCAGAAATAAGCTGGTGTCCAGGGTAATGTTAAAACTCTTACCCTTCAGAAATAAGCTGGTGTCCAGGATAATGTTAAAACTCTTACCCTTCAGAAATAAGCTGGTGTCCAGGGTAATGTTAAAACTCTTACCCTTCAGAAATAAGCTGGTGTCCAGGGTAATGTTAAAACTCTTACCCTTCAGAAATAAGCTGGTGTCCAGGATAATGTTAAAACTCTTACCCTTCAGAAATAAGCTGGTGTCCAGGGTAATATTAAAACTCTTACCCTTCAGAAATAAGCTGGTGTCCAGGGTAATGTTAAAACTCTTACCCTTCAGAAATAAGCTGGTGTCCAGGGTAATGTTAAAACTCTTACCCTTCAGAAATAAGCTGGTGTCCAGGGTAATATTAAAACTCTTACCCTTCAGAAATAAGCTGGTGTCCAGGGTAATGTTAAAACTCTTACCCTTCAGAAATAAGCTGGTGTCCAGGGTAATATTAAAACTCTTACCCTTCAGAAATAAGCTGGTGTCCAGGGTAATATTAAAACTCTTACCCTTCAGAAATAAGCTGGTGTCCAGGGTGATGTTAAAACTCTTACCCTTCAGAAATAAGCTGGTGTCCAGGGTAATGTTAAAACTCTTACCCTTCAGAAATAAGCTGGTGTCCAGGGTAATGTTAAAACTCTTACCCTTCAGAAATAAGCTGGTGTCCAGGGTAATGTTAAAACTCTTACCCTTCAGAAATAAGCTGGTGTCCAGGGTAATGTTAAAACTCTTACCCTTCAGAAATAAGCTGGTGTCCAGGATAATGTTAAAACTCTTACCCTTCAGAAATAAGCTGGTGTCCAGGGTAATATTAAAACTCTTACCCTTCAGAAATAAGCTGGTGTCCAGGGTAATGTTAAAACTCTTACCCTTCAGAAATAAGCTGGTGTCCAGGGTAATGTTAAAACTCTTACCCTTCAGAAATAAGCTGGTGTCCAGGGTAATATTAAAACTCTTACCCTTCAGAAATAAGCTGGTGTCCAGGGTAATGTTAAAACTCTTACCCTTCAGAAATAAGCTGGTGTCCAGGGTAATATTAAAACTCTTACCCTTCAGAAATAAGCTGGTGTCCAGGGTAATATTAAAACTCTTACCCTTCAGAAATAAGCTGGTGTCCAGGGTGATGTTAAAACTCTTACCCTTCAGAAATAAGCTGGTGTCCAGGGTAATATTAAAACTCTTACCCTTCAGAAATAAGCTGGTGTCCAGGGTAATGTTAAAACTCTTACCCTTCAGAAATAAGCTGGTGTCCAGGGTAATGTTAAAACTCTTACCCTTCAGAAATAAGCTGGTGTCCAGGGTAATGTTAAAACTCTTACCCTTCAGAAATAAGCTGGTGTCCAGGGTAATGTTAAAACTCTTACCCTTCAGAAATAAGCTGGTGTCCAGGGTAATGTTAAAACTCTTACCCTTCAGAAATAAGCTGGTGTCCAGGGTAATATTAAAACTCTTACCCTTCAGAAATAAGCTGGTGTCCAGGGTAATGTTAAAACTCTTACCCTTCAGAAATAAGCTGGTGTCCAGGGTAATGTTAAAACTCTTACCCTTCAGAAATAAGCTGGTGTCCAGGGTAATGTTAAAACTCTTACCCTTCAGAAATAAGCTGGTGTCCAGGGTAATGTTAAAACTCTCACCCTTCAGAAATAAGCTGGTGTCCAGGGTAATGTTAAAACTCTTACCCTTCAGAAATAAGCTGGTGTCCAGGGTAATGTTAAAACTCTCACACTTCAGAAATAAGCTGGTGTCCAGGGTAATGTTAAAACTCTTACCCTTCAGAAATAAGCTGGTGTCCAGGGTAATGTTAAAACTCTCACCCTTCAGAAATAAGCTGGTGTCCAGGGTAATGTTAAAACTCTTACCCTTCAGAAATAAGCTGGTGTCCAGGGTAATGTTAAAACTCTCACCCTTCAGAAATAAGCTGGTGTCCAGGGTAATGTTAAAACTCTTACCCTTCAAAAATAAGCTGGTGTCCAGGGTAATATTAAAACTCTTACCCTTCAGAAATAAGCTGGTGTCCAGGGTAATGTTAAAACTCTTACCCTTCAGAAATAAGCTGGTGTCCAGGGTAATATTAAAACTCTTACCCTTCAGAAATAAGCTGGTGTCCAGGGTAATGTTAAAACTCTTACCCTTCAGAAATAAGCTGGTGTCCAGGGTAATATTAAAACTCTTACCCTTCAGAAATAAGCTGGTGTCCAGGGTAATATTAAAACTCTTACCCTTCAGAAATAAGCTGGTGTCCAGGGTGATGTTAAAACTCTTACCCTTCAGAAATAAGCTGGTGTCCAGGGTAATATTAAAACTCTTACCCTTCAGAAATAAGCTGGTGTCCAGGGTAATGTTAAAACTCTTACCCTTCAGAAATAAGCTGGTGTCCAGGGTAATGTTAAAACTCTTACCCTTCAGAAATAAGCTGGTGTCCAGGGTAATGTTAAAACTCTTACCCTTCAGAAATAAGCTGGTGTCCAGGGTAATGTTAAAACTCTTACCCTTCAGAAATAAGCTGGTGTCCAGGGTAATATTAAAACTCTTACCCTTCAGAAATAAGCTGGTGTCCAGGGTAATGTTAAAACTCTTACCCTTCAGAAATAAGCTGGTGTCCAGGGTAATGTTAAAACTCTTACCCTTCAGAAATAAGCTGGTGTCCAGGGTAATGTTAAAACTCTTACCCTTCAGAAATAAGCTGGTGTCCAGGGTAATGTTAAAACTCTCACCCTTCAGAAATAAGCTGGTGTCCAGGGTAATGTTAAAACTCTTACCCTTCAGAAATAAGCTGGTGTCCAGGGTAATGTTAAAACTCTCACACTTCAGAAATAAGCTGGTGTCCAGGGTAATGTTAAAACTCTTACCCTTCAGAAATAAGCTGGTGTCCAGGGTAATGTTAAAACTCTCACCCTTCAGAAATAAGCTGGTGTCCAGGGTAATGTTAAAACTCTTACCCTTCAGAAATAAGCTGGTGTCCAGGGTAATGTTAAAACTCTCACCCTTCAGAAATAAGCTGGTGTCCAGGGTAATGTTAAAACTCTTACCCTTCAGAAATAAGCTGGTGTCCAGGGTAATATTAAAACTCTTACCCTTCAGAAATAAGCTGGTGTCCAGGGTAATGTTAAAACTCTTACCCTTCAGAAATAAGCTGGTGTCCAGGGTGATGTCACCTTCCCTTCGGTATCTGTGATCGACATCGTTATCTGCAACAAGAAATCGCTTGTTGTAGTTTTTGGAAGGAAATTTCCAGAAACTAAATTTTTCTTAGTTATGCGTGTTAATTATCCCACATGACTTTTAAAATAAAGATTTTTCTTTGCTTTCTCGATATCAGTTTGGAGAATAATTAAAAGTGTTGACTCAACCGACACGAGAAGACTTGGAAAGTATTTACTTAAGAACTAATTTAAAACCAGACAGTTGTCAGTTCTGGGACTTCCTTAATGATTCTCAACATATTCACTATAACAAATATTTTGAAAAATATTGAAACAAGTGATTTAAGATCAATAAAATTTAAAATTGACAATGGATTAATGATAATTATTACTACACACGTTATATATATATATAATATATATATATATATATATATATATATATATATATATATATATATATATATATATATATATATATATATATATATATATATATGTATATATATATATATATATATATATATATATATATATATATATATATATATATATATATATATATATATATATATATATATATATGTACATATATATTTTTTTAATATTTTTATTATCACACTGGCCGATTCCCACCAAGGCAGGGTGGCCCGAAAAAGAAAAACTTTCACCATCATTCACTCCATCACTGTCTTGCCAGAAGGGTGCCCTACACCACAGTTTTTAAACTGCAACATTAACACCCCTCCTTCAGAGTGCAGGCACTGTACTTCCCATCTCCAGGACTCAAGTCCGGCCTGCCGGTTTCCCTGAACCCCTTCATAAATGTTACTTTGCTCACACTCCAACAGCACGTCAAGTATTAAAAACCATTTGTCTCCATTCACTCCTATCAAACACGCTCACGCATACCTGCTGGAAGTCCAAGCCCCTCGCACACAAAACCTCCTTTACCCCCTCTCTCCAACCTTTCCTAGGCCGACCCCTACCCCGCCTTCCTTCCACTACAGACTGATACACTCTTGAAGTCATTCTGTATCGCTCCATTCTCTCTACATGTCCGAACCACCTCAACAACCCTTCCTCAGCCCTCTGGACAACAGTTTTGGTAATCCCGCACCTCCTCCTAACTTCCAAACTACGAATTCTCTGCATTATATTCACACCACACATTGCCCTCAGACATGACATCTCCACTGCCTCCAGCCTTCTCCTCGCTGCAACATTCATCACCCATGCTTCACACCCATATAAGAGCGTTGGTAAAACTATACTCTCATACATTCCCCTCTTTGCCTCCAAGGACAAAGTTCTTTGTCTCCACAGACTCCTAAGTGCACCACTCACTCTTTTTCCCTCATCAATTCTATGATTCACCTCATCTTTCATAGACCCATCCGCTGACACGTCCACTCCCAAATATCTGAATACATTCACCTCCTCCATACACTCTCCCTCCAATCTGATATTCAATCTTTCATCAACTAATCTTTTTGTTATCCTCATAACCTTACTCTTTCCTGTATTCACCTTTAATTTTCTTCTTTTGCACACCCTACCAAATTCATCCACCAATCTCTGCAACTTCTCTTCAGAATCTCCCAAGAGCACAGTGTCATCAGCAAAGAGCAGCTGTGACAGCTCCCACTTTGTGTGTGATTCTTTATCTTTTAACTCCACGCCTCTTGTCAAGACCCTCGCATTTACTTCTCTTACAACCCCATCTATAAATATATTAAACAACCACGGTGACATCACACATCCTTGTCTAAGGCCTACTTTTACTGGAAAATAATTTCCCTCTTTCCTACATACTCTAACTTGAGCCTCACTATCCTCGTAAAAACTCTTCACTGCTTTCAGTAACCTACCTCCTACACCATACACTTGCAACATCTGCCACATTGCCCCCCTATCCACCCTGTCATACGCCTTTTCCAAATCCATAAATGCCACAAAGACCTCTTTAGCCTTATCTAAATACTGTTCACTTTTATATATATATATATATATATATATATATATATATATATATATATATATATATATATATATATATATATATATATATATATATATATATATATATATATATATATATATATAAATATAGGGAGGTACCACCTCTAGAACTGTCATAGGGACCCTCATCCTCAGAGAAAAGAATAAACTTGCTTCAGGGAAAACTCAAGGTTCTCCCTGAAGCTGTTTGAGAATTTTCTCCTACCACCCCCTATATTTCAAGTATGTTTTATTTAAAGACAAAATACATTGGCCAAACATTCACAAAAATACAACAGAAAGTAAAACAACATAGGTAACTCAGAGCTACATCTCGAATACTTCGTCCAGCTCCCCTGCGGTGGGCCGCGTGCCCAGAATGCTGCAGGCATTTCCTCTCTGGATCGCAACACTGAGTCTCTGAAAGAGGAAGCTGGTCGCCCTGTGGTCCTTGGTTTCTATGATTAGCTTTTCACCCAGCTCTTTGAGGAACTTTAGAGCACACTTGCCCCATGCTCCAAGGGTCTCCGACCCTATTGGAATGAAGTTATAGCAAGGGGGAAGGTCTTCATATTTTCGGATCTTCTGGGTCTCCCTGTGGCTGGCAGCTCCACCCCCTTCCACTACGGAGTATGGCAAGTAGGTGTCTGCCAATGTGGCAGCACAGGTGTAGTCCCAGGCAATCTGCTTTCCATTCTTCCAGGGTAGTGGCTCCATCAGGACGCTTTTGACTTCCATCAGACCTCTGTACTTGGGGTTCCCGTTGAGCTGGGCAACGGGCTGTGGCGAGGCTTCTCTTTATTATGTCATTGATCTCCTCATGTCTGGCATACTTCCCTTCTGCTGTGTGGCACACGAGACCATGAAGTCCGAATTGATCAGCTGTCGCCCTGCCGTAAATACACCTATGTTCGGTGAGGATGGGGGCGGCTAGGCGAAGAGCAACACCAATCCGAATGGCCTGTGGGTCGAGACGGGTGCCCAGGGAGGAATTGGGAACAGCTAACAGGAAATCTCCTGAGTGTGGTGCCTTCACTGCCAGGAGACGAGCTTTGTTCTTTCCTGAAGCATTGGAGAGCATTGTGTTGGCGATTTTTTCCATGATCGGTTTGTCCCAGTGGGACTGTTTGTGCTGTTTGGGAGGAGCTGGTCTACTGGAGGAGTCTGTAAGGGTGTCCCACCGAATCGCTGCTTCAGTAAACCTGGGGTCTTGAGCTCCTACCAAGTCTCTCAAGCGTTCGGGCACTATCTTCTTGACTAATGCACTGGAAGCCAAACACGAAGACAGAAAAGCAGGTAAAGCAACATGCGTTGCTTTATGCACCCCTATACCTCCCAGTCGCACTGGGAGGGTTGCCTGATCCCATTGCTCAATCTCTAGTGACAGGTTCAGTGCCTTCTTAAAAGTTGATCTCAGGTGTGCGTCATATTCATCGAGTGTTGGGTTGTCAAAAGAGGGTGCACACCTCAAGAAGTAAGTGAGTCTTGGCATAGTAAGACACCTTGTGAGGAGATACAGAGCATCATGGGCATCAAGATCGCTTATTCTCTCCTCCATTCTCATCAGGTCATTCAATTTGTCCCTGAGGACAGTATCGATGGCCTGGTAACCCAGCGGTGCCCCCAAGAGGGTACTGTTGGACGGAGTTGTAGTTGAGACTTCCGGGAGGATTCTTCGCACAGCATTGATTATTTCCTGGTTCGCTGTGATGATTTCACACTTGGAGGGATTGAGGATGAGTCCCAAGTCTTCTCCCTTTGTTTTCGCCAGTTTTAGGTCCCCCACGAGGGACTCTTCCGTACCTGCCAGAGTGCCGTCATCCAGGTACCAGATATTGAGCTCACTGCGTAGGCTGGAAGTTGAACACCCTCTGATGATTGAATTTCATGTTCTCCAAACAAAAGAATTGAGGGTTTGCTGTAGCCAGCTGAAATGAAGGGAAAGAGACTGGGTAACCGAATCCGAACAGCTGGCAAAACAGCATCTTTCTTCACCATATTAAAGGCATTTCTAAAATCAAGTTTGACTATGGCCTTGTCTTCTGGTAGGTCCCTGATGTAGGCCCTTGACGCATATATATATATATATATATATATATATATATATATATATATATATATATATATATATATATATATATATATATATATATATATATATATATATATATATATATATATATATATATATATATATATATATTTAACAAGTCGGCCGTCTCCCACCGAGGCAGGGTGACCCAAAAAGAAAGAAAATCACCAAAATGAAAATACTTTCATTATCATTCAACACTTTCACCTCACTCACACATAATCACTGTTTTTACAGAGGCGCTCAGATACAACAGTTTAGAAGCATATATAAAGATATAATATAAAAAGTGATCTGAAATAATATAATAAACTTCAAATAGAATATAATATCAGGGCCCCAATTATATATACACCGTCCTAATACACATCCCTCCAAACTGCCAATATCCCGAACCCCTCCTTTAGTGCAAGCATTGTACTTCCCATTTCCAGGACTCAAGTCCGGCGATATAAAAATAACTGGTTTCCCTGAATCCCTTCACTAAATATTACCCTGCTCCATTCACTCCTGTCTAACACGCTCATGCAAGCTTGCTGGAAGACCAAGACCCTCGCCCACGAAACTTCCTTTACCCTCTCCTTCTAAACTTTTCGAGGAAGACCCTACCGTGCCTTCCTTCCCCTACAGATTTATACGTTCTCCATGTCATTCTAATTTGACCCATTCTCTCTAAATGAGTATTGGTACCACTATACTTTCATACATTCCCTTCTTTGCCTCCATTGATAACGTTTTTTGACTCAGTGCTCCACTTACCTTTTTTCCCCTCATCCTTCATAAATCCATCCGCTGACACATCATCTCCCAAATATCTGAAAACATTCACTTCATCCACATTCCTTCTCTCCAATGTGATATCCAATTTTTCTTTATCTAAATCATTTGATACCCTCTTTACCTTACTCTTTTCCATGTTCACTTTCTACTTTCTACCTTTACACACACTCCCAAACTCGTCCACTAACCTTCACAACTTTTCTTTAGAATCTCCCATAAGCACAGTATCATCAGCAAAAAGTAACTGTGTCACTTCCCATTTTGTATTTGATTCCCCATAATTTAATCCCACCCCTCTCCCGAACACCCTAGCATTTACTTCTTTTACAACCCCATCTATAAATATATTAAACAACCATGGTGACATTACACATCCCTGTCTAAGACCTACTTTTACCAGGAAGTAGCCTCCCTCTCTTCTACACACCCTAACCTGAGCCTCACTACCCTCATAAAAACTCTTTACAACATTTAGTAACGTACTACCTGTTCCATATACTTGCAACATCTGCCACATTGCTCCCTTATCCACACTATCATATGCCTTTTCTTAATCCTTAAATGCAATGGAAACTTCCCTACCTTTGTCTAAATACTGTTCACATATATGTTCAATGTAAACACTTGATCTACACATCCCCTACCCACTCTAAAGCCTCCCTGTTCATCCGCAATCCTAATATCTGTCTTACCTCTAATTCTTTCAATACTAACCCTACCGTACACTTTTCCTGGTATACTCAGTAAATTTATTCCCCAATATTTTTTTACAATCTCTTTTGTCCCCCTTCCCTTTATATAACGGAACTATACATGCTCTCTGCCAATCCCTAGGTACCTTCCTTTGTTCCATACATTTATTAAACAATAATACCAACACTCCAACACTATATCAACCCCTGCTTTTAACATTTCTCTCATGATCCCTATTTTCGTCGACATTTACAAGTTCCACAAAATATTCCCACCATTTACCCAATACCTCCAGCTCTCCATCTACTAACTCCCCTACACTGTTTTTAACTGATAAAGCCATTCGTTCCCTAGGCCTTCTTGTTTATCTCATTCTAATTTTTTCCTTGTTTTCATCAAAATTTCTTGACAGTGCCTCTCTCACTCATTCATCTGCTCTCCTTTTACACTCTCACACTATTCTCTTCACCTTTATTTTACTCTCCATATACTCTCCTCTTCTTATAACACTTTTGCTTTGTAAAAACCTCTCATAAGCTACCTTTTTATCTTTAATCGCACTCTTTACTTCATCATTCCACCAATCACTCCTCTTTCCTCCTCACCCACCCTCCTATAGCCACAAACTTCTGCCCACATTCTAATACTGCATTTCTAAAACTATTCCAACATTCTTCAACCTCCCCCTCCCCCCAACTACTCATACTTGCATCAGTCCACCTTTCTGCCAATAGTTGCTTGTATCTCACCCTAACTTCCTCCTCCCTTAGTTTACACACTTTCACATATCTCTTACTTGTTTCCATTTTCCTTTTGTCCCATCTACCTCTTACTCTAACTGTAGCTACAACTAAATAAAGATCCGATATATCATTAGTTTATATGTGGCATGGCTATTTTCCTGTCCAACATTTAGAACTTTGCATAGACAAATGAAAAGTTCTAAATGTTGGACAGGTAAATAACCATGCCACATATAACCTAAATAATGTAGATCATAATACTACTGATTGCGAAAAGGATTTAGGAGTTCTGGTTAGCAGTAATCTAAAACCAAGACAACAGTGCATTAGTGTTCGCAATAAAGATAACAGAATTCCTGGCTTCATATCTAGAAGTATAAATAATAGAAGTCCTCAGGTTGTTCTTCAACTCTATATATCCTTGGTTAGGCCTCATTTAGATTATGCTGCACAGTTCTGGTCACCGTATTACAGAATGGATATAAATGCTCTGGAAAACGTACAGAGGAGGATGACAAAGTTGATCCCATGTATCAGAAATCTTCCCTATGAGGACAGACTGAGGGCCCTGAATCTGCTCTCTCTCGAAAGGCGTAGAATTAGGGAGGATATGATCGAGGTGTATAAATAGAAAACTGGAATAAATAAAATGGATGTATATATCGTGCTGAAAATTTCCAGCCAACACAAGACTCGCAGCAATGGTATCAAGTTGGAAAAATTCAGATTCAGGAAGGATATAGGAAAGCACTGGTTTGGTAATAGAATTGTGGATGAGTGGAACAAACTCCCGAGTACAGTTATAGAGGCTACAACGTTGTGTAATTTTAAAAATAGGTTAGATAAATACATGAATGGGTGTGGGTGGGTGTGAGTTGGACCTGACTAGCTTGTGCTACTAGGTCTGATGCCGTGCTCTTTCCTTAAGTGGAAGTGACCTGACTAGGTGGGTCATTGGGCTAATCCGGGGGGGGGGGGGTGACATGGACTTGCTCCGCATCGGTCAGTAGGCCTGTTGCTGCACTGTTCCTTCTTTCTTATGTTCTTATGTTCTTAGTTACCCCTCTATAAACATGTACATCCTTAAGCCTTCCCATCAACCTTTTATCCACCAATACATAATCTAACAAACTACTTTCATTACGTTCTATATCATACCTTGTATGCTTATTAATCCTCTTTTTCATAAAATATGTATTACCAAACCTCTTTCTACACATAGCTCAATTAAAGGCTCTCCATTTTCATTTATCCCTGGCACCCCAAATTTACCTGCTACTCCCTGCACAACATTTTTACCCACTTTTGCATTGAGATCCCTAATCACAAGTACTTTCACACTTCGTTCAAAACTCCCCATGCACTCAACATTTCCAAAAATCTCTCTCTTCTGTATCTACACTTCTCTCTTCTCCAGTTGCATAAACGCTTACTATAACCCACTTTTCACATCCAACCCTTATTTTACTCCACATAATTCATGAATTTATACATTTATATTCCTCCTTTTCCTGCCATTATTTATCCTTCAACATTATTGCTACTTCTTCTTTAGCTCTAACTCTGTTTGAAACCCCTGACCTAATCCCATTTATTCCTCTCCACTGAAACTCTCCCACCCCCTTCAGCTTTGTTTCACTTAAAGCCAAAACATCCAGCTTCTTCTCATTCATAACATCCACAATCATCTCTTTCTTATTATTTGTACAACATCCACGCACATTCAGACTTCCTACCTTGATGGTTTTCTTATTTTTCTTTTTAATAATTTTTACAGGAAAAGGTGTTACTAGCCCATTGTTCCCGGCATTTTAGTTGACTTTTACAACACGCATGGCTTACGGAGGAAAGATTCTTATTCCACTTCCCCATGGATATAAAAGGAAAAGCAATAAGATGAACTATTAAGATACTATACACTGATGAGTGTGTATTTATAAACGTGTACATGTATGTGTAGTGTGACCAAAATGTAAGTAGAAGTAACACGACTTACCTGAAATCTTGCATGTTTATGAGACAGACAAAAAGAAATCAGCAATCCTACCATCATGTAAAACAATTGCAGGCTGGTACTACCTCCCTGGGCGGTTGATGTCTACCAACCTACTGCAATATATCTATCTTTCTATCTATCCATATATATATATATATATATATATATATATATATATATATATATATATATATATATATATATATATATATATATATATATATATATATATATATATATATATTTTTTTTATTATCACACTGGCCGGTTCCCACAAAGGCAGGGTGGCCCGAAAAAGAAAAACTTTCACCATCATTCACTCCATCACTGTCTTGCCAGAAGGGTGCTTTACACTACAGTTTTTAAACTGCAACATTAGCACCCCTCCTTCAGAGTGCAGGCACTGTACTTCCCATCTCCAGGACTCAAGTCCGGCCTGCCGGTTTCCCTGAATCCCTTCATAAATGTTACTTTGCTCACACTCCAACAGCACGTCAAGTATTAAAAACCATTTGTCTCCATTCACTCCTATCAAACACGCTCACGCATGCCTGCTGGAAGTCCAAGCCCCTCGCACACAAAACCTCCTTTACCCCCTCCCTCCAACCCTTCCTAGGCCGACCCCTACCCCGCCTTCCTTCCACTACAGACTGATACACTCTTGAAGTCATTCTGTTTCGCTCCATTCTCTCTACATGTCCGAACCACCTCAACAACCCTTCCTCAGCCCTCTGGACAACAGTTTTGGTAATCCCGCACCCCCTCCTAACTTCCAAACTACGAATTCTCTGCATTATATTCACACCACACATTGCCCTCAGACATGACATCTCCACTGCCTCCAGCCTTCTCCTCGCTGCAACATTCATCACCCACGCTTCACACCCATATAAGAGCGTTGGTAAAACTATACTCTCATACATTCCCCTCTTTGCCTCCAAGGACAAAGTTCTTTGTCTCCACAGACTCCTAAGTGCACCACTCACTCTTTTTCCCTCATCAATTCTATGATTCACCTCATCTTTCATAGACCCATCCGCTGACACGTCCACTCCCAAATATCTGAATACGTTCACCTCCTCCATACTCTCTCCCTCCAATCTGATATTCAATCTTTCATATATATATTTATATATATATTTATATATATATATATATATATATATATATATATATATATATATATATATATATATATATATATATATATATATATATATATAAATATATGTGTGTGTGTGTGTGTGTGTATGTGTGTGTGTGTGTCGTGCCGAATAGGCAGAACTTGCGATTTTGGCTTAAATAGCAACGCTCATCTTGCCATATAAGACAAGTGAAAATTTGTGTATTCAATAATTTCTTCAAAATCATTCTGAACCTAACGATAAAAATATATTTCACTGTGTTTGTTTAGTATTAAATTATTGTAAACAAATCTAAATTATATTTAGTTGGGTTAGGCTAAAGTAAATTGTTCTTGTTATAATAAGGTTATGTAAGTTTTCTAAGATCCTTTTGGAGCAAAATTAAAATTTTTTACATTAACATTAATGAAAAAAATATGTTTTTAAACGTATAAGAGAAAATTTTAGACAGGACTAAATTTTAAATGAATTCTTGCTAATTGACCAATTTTACCAATTCGGCACGATATTATATATATATATATATATATATATATATATATATATATATATTATATATTTATATATAGTTATATATATAGATATATATATATATATATATATATATATATATATATATATATATATATATATATATATATTATTTTTTTTATTATCACACCGGCCGATTCCCACCAAGGCAGGGTGGCCCGAAAAAGAAAAACTTTCACCATCATTCACTCCATCACTGTCTTGCCAGAAGGGTGCTTTACACTACAGTTTTTAAACTGCAACAGACCTATTCTCTCATATGTTGGCCCAGATTTACCGGTCACAGCTTATCTGAGTGAGTTGAGCTTATGGCTTCATACTACAGGACCAACAGTGGCTTCAAAACCACCTTATCTTTGATGGACATTGTATGGTGTTTACACTTTAAACAATGAGAAACATTTCCCTTATTGATAGGAACCATGGCTAGGGCTAAAAGTGAGCAGGTTATAGCAATAAATGGAAAAAACAAAATGGAATGACTTATGGAGGAAAGAGCACCACCAAACAATAGCAGCAGGTTGGTGAAGCAACCCCAGAAATTTGAAATTACTCTAACTAAAATTAGTGCCAGATTACTGATAGCCAGATCGGTGATGGCTGACCTGTATCTTGTTTTCCCAGTTGAATTGTTCCCAAAGATGCTGACACCAACTATTTTACTAGCACCATGAACTTTTTGGTTTAATGATTTTTTTTTATAGATAAGAAATAGGACTCCAGTATTTAATGAGTTTCTCAGTGGGTAAGTGGAGGAAGATCCTTCTTCCGTAAGCCATGCATGCCGTAAGAGGCAACTAAAATGCCGAGAGCAAGGGGTTAGTAACCCCTTCTCTGTATAAATTACTAAATTTAAAAAGAGAAACTTTCATTTTTGTTTTTAGGTCACCCTGCCTCAGTGGGATATGGCTGGTTTGTTGAAAAAAAATATATACACATATATACATATATATATATATATATATATATATATATATATATATATATATATATATATATATATATATATATGTATGTATATATGTGTATATATTTTTTTAGTAATATATATATATATATATATATATATATATTTTAGTATATATATATATATATATATATATATATATATATATATATATATATATATATATATATATATATATATATATATATATATATATATATATATATATATATATATATATATATATATATATATATATATATATATATATGTAAGTAGTGGATTTTTCCACTGAGCGACTCCTTCCGGAAAAGGCCTTCCACTGAGCGACTCCTTCCGGAAAAGGCCTTCCACTGAGCGACTCCTTCCGGTTTAGGCCTTCCACTGAGTGACTCCTTCCGGTCTAGGACCAGCAGCTGGAGGGTCACCTTTTCACACCTAGGTGTTACTTCCGGTTTGACCTTGACCTCGCCCTCGAGACTACCTCACCCTTGACCCCCCCAACCAAGACCCCCTTCGCGACCCCCCCGTCGCGACCCCCGTCGCGCCGCGCGCCCGCCCGCGCCCTTCGCGACCCCCCGCCCGCGCGCCCGCCCGCGCCCTTCGTGACCCCGCCTGCGCCTTCTGCTGCGCCTTCTGCAGCGTCGTCCGGATCGCCCACGCGCCTCGAATTTTTTCCGATTTTTTTCGAATTTTTTTGAATTCCATTTTCTTGTGCTCTCCATCTCAGATCAAATTTTTCTCGAAATCAAAGTCTCCATCTCCTTGGATCAAGGGTTTTGAATTTCTCCATCTCCTCGGATCAAATTTTTGAGGTTCCCCCTCTCACTTTCACCCCCATCCCAAAATTTCTCGAAATCAAAGTCTCCATCTCCTCGGATCAAATTTTTGAGGTTCCCCCTCTCACTTTCACCCCCATCCCAAAATTTCTCGAAATCAAAGTCTCCATCTCCTCGGATCAAGGTTTTTGGATTCTCCCCTATGGGGGTTTCGAAAGTCTCCATCTCCCTGGATCAAGGGTTTTGAATTTCTCCAATTCCATGGATCAAATTTTTGGGTACCCCTCCTTTCACCCCAAATTTCCTCGACAATACCAAGACTCGATCTCCTCGGATCAAATTCTTCTCGAAATCAAAGTCTCCATCTCCTTGGATCAAGGTTTTTTGGATTGTCCCTCCTTCCACCCCACCCCCCCAATCCCAAAAATTTCTCAATATTACCAAGTTTTTTGGATTCCCCCCTCTGGGGTTTTTTTCGAAGTTCTCCATCTCCTTGGATCAAGGTTTTTTGGATTGTCCCTCCTTCCACCCCCCCCAACCCCAAAAATTTCTCAATATTACCAAGACTCGATCTCCTCGGATCAAATTCTTCTCGAAATCAAAGTCTCCATCTCCTTGGATCAAATTTTTAAGGTTCCCCCCTCCCACTTTCACCCCCCCAACCCCAAAATTTCTCGATAATACAAGTTTTGGATTCCCCCCTATGGGGGTTTCGAAATTCTTATGATCTCCTCGGATCAAGTTTTTTTCGAAATCAAAGTCTCCATCTCCTTGGATCAAATTTTTAAGGTTCCCCCCCCTCCCACTTTCACCCCCCCAACCCCAAAATTTCTCGATAATACAAGTTTTGGATTCCCCCCTATGGGGGTTTCGAAATTCTTATGATCTCCTCGGATCAAGTTTTTCTCGAAATCAAAGTCTCCATCTCCTTGGATCAAATTTTTGGATTACCCCTCTCACTTTCACTCCCACCCCAAAATTTGTCGATAATACCAAGACTCCATCTCCTTGGATCAAGGTTTTTTGGATTCCCCCCTCTGGGGGTAAGCATTCAAATGAACTCCTCCTATGGGGCATGGTGCTCTCTCTTACTACAGGTCTAAACAAGTGTAACGTCAGTATTCCTCTCATTAATGTGTTTACTCGACGGTCAGTGACGTCACGCGATGACCCCCACACACACAGGCTGAATCTTGTCGACCCTTTTAGTTCAATAAAGTTAATAAGGGGACATAGTAGTGACGTCACACACACAGGTTGAATCATGACGACCCTTTTAGTTCATTAAAGTTAATAAGGGGATATAGTACCTACATCATAGGGAAAACATTTTCACTCTTAACCCAGGTTAATCCAAATAATTTCACATTTTTTTTCGTTAATACCCACAACAATCCAACAATTTCTTTACAACACAAGTCTAGACATTTTTCTCGTTTTAACTATTTCATCTCAGGTCACTCCCCCACGAAGTAACCTCCTCCCCACCCTCCCGAACCCTCACACTCCAACCAACACCTCACAATTTTCACTCATAACCCCTAATTTTTCTCATTTTAACCCTTTTAGTTCATTAAAGTTAATAAGGGGACACAGTACATCAGAAAGTCACTACAACACTTATAACCACTTTTCGATAAATTCACTAGTCACAATTTTACATATTACGAAGTCAATACGCACACACACCTCACTTTGAACACCTTCAAAACACTCTCTTAAATCATTTGAATACTCACAAAAATACCTTTATACATTTCCAAACAACACTGAAACACTTCCAAAATAACATTTTGAATACTCCCAAATAAGATTTGACAGCTCTAATTTATCTGCACTTACACATTTCATTAAATTACAACTCATCCCTCCAAACTCCTCCCTCAGTCTCCAGACTTCACAACATTATCACAAAAACTAACTCAATCACTTTACTTTGAACATCACCAAAAAAAACACTGAAATACTCCAAAACATCATTCGAACACCCCCAAAATCACCTCTGAATACTCCCAGAACACCTTCATAAGTACTCTTGCACATCATTTGAACACCTTCAAAACACCTTTGAACATTTCCAAACAACACTGAAACACTTCCAAAACACCATTTGAGTACTCCCAAATACACCACTGAATACTACTAAAACACCACTGAATACACTCAAAACACCACCAAAATCACCATAAACTAAGATCAACACCCACATCCCACAACACCCACACCCCACAACACCCCACATCACCCACATCCCACAATTTTTTTTTCTCGTTTTAACCCTTTTAGTTCATTAAAGTTAATAAGGGGACACAGTACATCAGAAAGTCACCACATCGCTTACATCCACTTTCGTTAAATTCACTAGTCACAATTTTACATATTACGAAGTTAAATACGCACTTTTACTTTGAACACCTTCAAAACTCTCTCATAAATCATTTGAATACTCACAAAAATACCTTTATACATTTCCAAACAACACTGAAACACTTACAAGACAACATTTTGAATACTCCCAAATAAGATTTGACAGCTCTAATTTATCTGCACTTACACATTTCATTAAATTACAACTCATCCCCACATACTCCACCCTCAGTCTCCAGACTTCACAACATTATCACAAAACTAACTCAAACACTTTACTTTGAACATCACCAAAAAACACCATCAATTGCCTTTAAATACTCCAAAAACATCATTCGAACACCCCCAAATCACCTCTGAATACTCCCAGAACACCTACATAAGTACTCTTGCACATCATTTGAACACCTTCAAAAAACACCTTTGAACATTTCCAAACAACACTGAAACACTTCCAAAAACACCATTTGAGTACTCCCAAATACACCACTGAATACTAAAACACCACTGAATACACTCAAAACACCACCAAAATCACCATAAACTAAGATCAACACCCACATCCCACAACACCCACAACCCACAACACCCACAATTTTTTCTCGTTTTATCTAATTTCATCAGAAAGTCACAACACCCACACCTCCCTTTTTTTTTCTCGTTTTAACTAATTTCATCAGAAAAAGTCACATCAACAACCCACTTATAACGTCTTTTCGGTATCTCTAGTTCGACAACAACACCCACATCCCAAAACACCCACATTCCACATCCCACACACACACACAGACACACACACACACACACACACACCCTAACCTAGCCTAACCTAACTTATCCTAACCTAGCCTAACCTAACATAACCTAGCCTAACCTAACTTAACCTAACCTTTACCTAACCTTTACCTAACTTAACCTAACCTAACCTAACCTTTACCTAACCTTTACCTAACCTAATCTAACCTTGCCTAACCATTACCTAACCTAACCTAACCTATCTTAACCTAACCCAACCTAACCTAGCCGAACCTATCCTAACCTAACCTAAAATATATTGGAACACTTCCAAAATACATTAGAGTACTCCAGAATTACTTTGAACGACTCCATTTTTGGATATTTCCAAATTAGTTTTGAAAACTTTATCGTAAAATCGAACATTATTTTCTTGTTGGTAAACACACTCAATGGTAGAAATATTTACTCGATTTCCGAATAGAAACACTTTCCTCGCTCTGAGAGACTCATTGTGGGTCACCCCTCCCCCCCAACACCACTGGGTAATGCGGTTCACACCCAAGGTAGATTTAAGATAATCATGAACACCTGCGTCAACTCAGGACAGACAGACGCCATGAAATGCGGGTAACATCCAAGGTAGAAAATCATCTCTTTCCAGACCAACTGTCTATCCTAACCTAACCTAACCTAACCTAACCTAACCTAACCTAACCTAACCTAACCTAACCTAACCTAACCTAACCTAACCTAACCTAACCTAACCTAACCTAACTCCATCAATCACCTCTATCCTAACCTAACCTAACCTAACCTAACCCAACCTAACTCCATCAAACACCTCTATCCTAACCTAACCTAACCTAACCTAACTCCATCAAACACCTCGAATACTACCTAACTTAACCTAACCTAACCTTACCTAACCTACCGAACCTAACCTAACCTAACCTAACCTATCCTAACCTGTCCTAACCTAACCTAACCTATCCTAACCTAACCTAACCTAACCTAACCTAACTTATCCTAAGCTAACCTAACCTAACTTATCCTAACCTAACCTAACCTAACTTATCCTAACCTAACCTAACCTAACCTAAAATAACGAACCTAACCTAACTTATCCTAATCTAATCTAACCTAACCTAATCTAACTTATCCTAACCTAACCTAACTTATCCTAACCTAACCTAACCTAACCTAACCTAAAATAACCTAACCTAACTTATCCTAACCTACTCACTTTACTTTGAACACCTTCAAAACACTCTCATACATCATTTGAGACCACCTTTTCTCAATATCTCTCATCCACAACCTTTATCATCTCACTACAGAACAACCCCAAGATTACTTCGAACACTCTCATAAAGCATTTGAGTACTCACATAAACACTTTTGAACATTTCCAAACAACACTGAAGCACTTCCAAAATATCATTTTGATTACTCCCAAATAAGATTTGACAGCTCTAATTTATCTACACTTACACATTTCATTAAATTACATCTCATCCCCCCAAACTCCTCCCTCATTCTTCAGACTTTACAACATTAGCACAAAAAAACTAACTCATACACTTATGACATGAGACATTACCATATCTAACACACTGACTAACTTTGAACCAACTCTGAACACCACTGATCTTCTTCAAAAAATGCTCTGCACATCATTTGAACACCTTCAAAAAACACCATCAAACACCTCCGAATACTCCCAAAAAACACTACTGATTATTACCAAATCATCACGACGACGTAGGAGCCAGAGGAACCATCACCACTCCAACACCACCTACTACACTCTGGCTCCTACGTCGTGATGGATCCGTCGGGGTTAAAACAGCTCTAGGAGATATACGGAATGAATAAGGAAGGAAGTTTTAGGGGTGATGTGTATGTCTTAGTTGGAGGTGAATGTCTTAGATTTGGTGTGTATGTCTCATGTCTTAAATTTGCAATTGAAATGTATAATATGTGGGTGTCTGTGTATTATTTTTTGTGATAGTGATATGTTATAGTGCTCATGTTATGTTATAGATGTTGGTGGAAGTGTTGTGGTATTTTTGTGTATGTCTTATTTTTGTGCGAATGTTTAAAAAATAAGTGTTTTCAGTGATCATAGTAGTTTTCAGATGCATGATCTTAGATTTTTTTTGGTGATCTTGGTGATTAGTGTTGATAGATGGCGGTAAACATGATATGGAATTGGTGATCGTGATTTTTGTGTGAATAATTATAAAAATGTGTGTTTTCTGTGATCTTGGTGGTGGGGTCATAAAATCTGGTAATCGTCTTGGATATAGTGTTCTTAGATAATGTAGGGTACAACAGGTTGAAACAAGGGGGGGGTTAGGTGTGATGTTACCAACCACCAAGTAACACAATGGGAGTGTGACGTCACTGGAGGTGAGCTCGTCGGTCCTGTGAGGTGAGACATCGTGTGTTGGTGGTAGTGAGGTGAGTGCGCTTAGATATTGTCAAATATGATTTTTTTTTTTGTGTGTGTGAAATGTTTATAAAAATGATTGTTTTCTGTGATATTAGTGATTTTGAGGTAAGTGAACATGGGTGATTGTAGTTAGTGATTGTCTTATATTATGAGTGTGTACAAGATATGTTTTCAGTTGATGGTGATCATGTACTAAGTGTTTGCGTATTAGGTTTGTGTTCATGCTTTTTTTTTATGCGCCAAATGGGGAGGGAGTTCTTGGTTATAGTGATTTGAGGGGATTTCTATAAAAAGGATGTTAGATGGTGATGTTAAACTTAGTTTCTGGTGATTTTGACGGTGATTGGTAGTATTCAGTGGTGATTTGGTAGTAATCAGTAGTGTTTTTTGGGAGTATTCGGAGGTGTTTGATGGTGTTTTTTGAAGGTGTTCAAATGATGTGCAGAGCATTTTTTGAAGAAGATCAGTGGTGTTCAGAGTTGGTTCAAAGTTAGTCAGTGTGTTAGATATGGTAATGTCTCATGTCATAAGTGTATGAGTTAGTTTTTTTTGTGCTAATGTTGTAAAGTCTGAAGAATGAGGGAGGAGTTTGGGGGGATGAGATGTAATTTAATGAAATGTGTAAGTGTAGATAAATTAGAGCTGTCAAATCTTATTTGGGAGTAATCAAAATGGTATTTTGGAAGTGCTTCAGTGTTGTTTGGAAATGTTCAAAAGTGTTTATGTGAGTACTCAAATGCTTTATGAGAGTGTTCGAAGTAATCTTGGGGTTGTTCTGTAGTGAGATGATAAAGGTTGTGGATGAGAGATATTGAGAAAAGGGGGTCTCAAATGATGTATGAGAGAGTTTTGAAGGTGTTCAAAGTAAAGTGAGTAGGTTAGGATAAGTTAGGTTAGGTTATTTTAGGTTAGGTTAGGTTAGGTTAGGTTAGGATAAGTTAGGTTAGGTTAGGATAAGTTAGGTTAGGTTAGGTTAGATTAGATTAGGATAAGTTAGGTTAGGTTCGTTATTTTAGGTTAGGTTAGGTTAGGTTAGGATAAGTTAGGTTAGGTTAGGTTAGGATAAGTTAGGTTAGGTTAGCTTAGGATAAGTTAGGTTAGGTTAGGTTAGGTTAGGTTAGGATAGGTTAGGTTAGGTTAGGACAGGTTAGGTTAGGTTAGGTTCGGTAGGTTAGGTAAGGTTAGGTTAGGTTAAGTTAGGTAGTATTCGAGGTGTTTGATGGAGTTAGGTTAGGTTAGGTTAGGTTAGGTTAGGTTAGGATAGAGGTGTTTGATGGAGTTAGGTTGGGTTAGGTTAGGTTAGGATAGAGGTGATTGATGGAGTTAGGTTAGGTTCGGTTAGGTGAGGTTAGGTTAGGTTAGGAATTAGGTTAGGTTATGTTAGGTTAGGTTAGGTTAGGTTAGGATAGACAGTTGGTCTGGAAAGAGATGATTTTCTACCTTGGATGTTACCCGCATTTCATGGCGTTTGTCTGTCCTGAGTTGACGCAGGTGTTCATGATTATCTTAAATCTACCTTGGGTGTGAACCGCATTACCCAGTGGTGTTGGGGGGAAGGGGTGACCCACAATGAGTCTCTCAGAGCGAGGAAAGTGTTTCTATTCGGAAATCGAGTAAATATTTCTACCATTGAGTGTGTTTACCAACAAGAAAATAATGTTCGATTTTACGATAAAGTTTTCAAAACTAATTTGGAAATATCCAAAAATGGAGTCGTTCAAAGTAATTCTGGAGTACTCTAATGTATTTTGGAAGTGTTCCAATATATTTTAGGTTAGGTTAGGATAGGTTCGGCTAGGTTAGGTTGGGTTAGGTTAAGATAGGTTAGGTTAGGTTAGGTAATGGTTAGGCAAGGTTAGATTAGGTTAGGTAAAGGTTAGGTTAGGTTAGGTTTAGTTAGGTAAAGGTTAGGTAAAGGTTAGGTTAAGTTAACTTAGGCTAGGTTAGGTTAGGTTAGGCTAGGTTAGGATAAGTTAGGTTAGGTTAGGCTAGGTTAGGGTGTGTGTGTGTGTGTGTGTGTGTGTGTCTGTGTGTGTGTGTGGGATGTGGAATGTGGGTGTTTTGGGATGTGGGTGTTGTTGTCGAACTAGAGATACCGAAAAGACGTTATAAGTGGGTTGTTGATGTGACTTTTTCTGATGAAATTAGTTAAAACGAGAAAAAAAATGGGAGGTGTGGGTGTTGTGACTTTCTGATGAAATTAGATAAAACGAGAAAAAATTGTGGGTGCTGTGGGTTGTGGGTGTTGTGGGATGTGGGTGTTGATCTTAGTTTATGGTGATTTTGGTGGTGTTTTGAGTGTATTCAGTGGTGTTTTAGTATTCAGTGGTGTATTTGGGAGTACTCAAATGGTGTTTTTGGAAGTGTTTCAGTGTTGTTTGGAAATGTTCAAAGGTGTTTTTTGAAGGTGTTCAAATGATGTGCAAGAGTACTTATGTAGGTGTTCTGGGAGTATTCAGAGGTGATTTGGGGGTGTTCGAATGATGTTTTTGGAGTATTTAAAGGCAATTGATGGTGTTTTTTGGTGATGTTCAAAGTAAAGTGTTTGAGTTAGTTGTGTGATAATGTTGTGAAGTCTGGAGACTGAGGGTGGAGTATGTGGGGATGAGTTGTAATTTAATGAAATGTGTAAGTGCAGATAAATTAGAGCTGTCAAATCTTATTTGGGAGTATTCCAAATGTTGTCTTGTAAGTGTTTCAGTGTTGTTTGGAAATGTATAAAGGTATTTTTGTGAGTATTCAAATGATTTATGAGAGAGTTTTGAAGGTGTTCAAAGTAAAAGTGCGTATTTAACTTCGTAATATGTAAAATTGTGACTAGTGAATTTAACGAAAGTGGATGTAAGCGATGTGGTGACTTTCTGATGTACTGTGTCCCCTTATTAACTTTAATGAACTAAAAGGGTTAAAACGAGAAAAAAAATTGTGGGATGTGGGTGATGTGGGGTGTTGTGGGGTGTGGGTGTTGTGGGATGTGGGTGTTGATCTTAGTTTATGGTGATTTTGGTGGTGTTTTGAGTGTATTCAGTGGTGTTTTAGTAGTATTCAGTGGTGTATTTGGGAGTACTCAAATGGTGTTTTGGAAGTGTTTCAGTGTTGTTTGGAAATGTTCAAAGGTGTTTTGAAGGTGTTCAAATGATGTGCAAGAGTACTTATGAAGGTGTTCTGGGAGTATTCAGAGGTGATTTTGGGGGTGTTCGAATGATGTTTTGGAGTATTTCAGTGTTTTTTTTTTGGTGATGTTCAAAGTAAAGTGATTGAGTTAGTTTTTGTGATAATGTTGTGAAGTCTGGAGACTGAGGGAGGAGTTTGGAGGGATGAGTTGTAATTTAATGAAATGTGTAAGTGCAGATAAATTAGAGCTGTCAAATCTTATTTGGGAGTATTCAAAATGTTATTTTGGAAGTGTTTCAGTGTTGTTTGGAAATGTATAAAGGTATTTTTGTGAGTATTCTAATGATTTAAGAGAGTGTTTTGAAGGTGTTCAAAGTAAAGTGAGGTGTGTGTGCGTATTGACTTCGTAATATGTAAAATTGTGACTAGTGAATTTATCGAAAAGTGGTTATAAGTGTTGTGGTGACTTTCTGATGTACTGTGTCCCCTTATTAACTTTAATGAACTAAAAGGGTTAAAACGAGAAAAATTAGGGGTTATGAGTGAAAATTGTGAGGTGTTGGTTGGAGTGTGAGGGTTCGGGAGGGTGGGGAGGAGGTTACTTCGTGGGGGAGTGACCTGAGATGAAATAGTTAAAACGAGAAAAATGTCTAGACTTGTGTTGTAAAGAAATTGTTGGATTGTTGTGGGTATTAACGAAAAAAAATGTGAAATTATTTGGATTAACCTGGGTTAAGAGTGAAAATGTTTTCCCTATGATGTAGGTACTATATCCCCTTATAAACTTTAATGAACTAAAAGGGTCGTCATGATTCAACCTGTGTGTGTGACGTCACTACTATGTCCCCTTATTAACTTTATTGAACTAAAAGGGTCGACAAGATTCAGCCTGTGTGTGTGGGGGTCATCGCGTGACGTCACTGACCGTCGAGTAAACACATTAATGAGAGGAATACTGACGTCACACTTGTTTAGACCTGTAGTAAGAGAGAGCACCATGCCCCATAGGAGGAGTTCATTTGAATGCTTACCCCCAGAGGGGGGAATCCAAAAAACCTTGATCCAAGGAGATGGAGTCTTGGTATTATCGACAAATTTTGGGGTGGGAGTGAAAGTGAGAGGGGTAATCCAAAAATTTGATCCAAGGAGATGGAGACTTTGATTTCGAGAAAAACTTGATCTGAGGAGATCATAAGAATTTCGAAACCCCCATAGGGGGGAATCCAAAACTTGTATTATCGAGAAATTTTGGGGTTGGGGGGGGGTGAAAGTGGAAGGGGGGGAACCTTAAAAATTTGATCCAAGGAGATGGAGACTTTGATTTCAAGAAAAAATTGATCCGAGGAGATCATTAGAATTTCGAAAACCCCAAAGGGGGAAATCCAAAACTTGTATTATCGAGAAATTTTGGGGTTGGGGGGGGGTGAAAGTGGGAGGGGGGAACCTTAAAAATTTGATCCAAGGAGATGGAGACTTTGATTTCGAGAAGAATTTGATCCGAGGAGATCGAGTCTTGGTAATATTGAGAAATTTTTGGGGTTGGGGGGTGGAAGGAGGGACAATCCAAAAAACCTTGATCCAAGGAGATGGAGAATTTCGAAAAAACCCCAGAGGGGGGAATCCAAAAAACTTGGTAATATTGAGAAATTTTTGGGATTGGGGGGGTGGGGTGGAAGGAGGGACAATCCAAAAAACCTTGATTTCGAGAAGAATTTGATCTGAGGAGATCGAGTCTTGGTATTGTCGAGAAAATTTGGGGTGAAAGGAGGGGTACCCAAAAATTTGATCCAAGGAATTGGAGAAATTCAAAACCCTTGATCCGAATAGATGGAGACTTTTGAAACCCCCATAGGGGAGAATCCAAAAACCTTGATCCGAGGAGATGGAGACTTTGATTTCGAGAAATTTTGGGATGGGGGTGAAAGTGAGAGGGGGAACCTCAAAAATTTGATCCGAGGAGATGGAGACTTTGATTTCGAGAAATTTTGGGATGGGGGTGAAAGTGAGAGGGGGAACCTCAAAAATTTGATCCGAGGAGATGGAGAAATTCAAAACCCTTGATCCAAGGAAATGGAGACTTTGATTTCGAGAAAAATTTGATCCAAGGAGATGGAGACTTTGATTTCGAGAAATTTTGGGATGGGGGTGAAAGTGAGAGGGGGAACCTCAAAAATTTGATCTGAGGAGATGGAGAGCACAAGAAAATGGAATTCAAAAAAATTCGAAAAAAATCGGAAAAAAATTCGAGGCGCGGGGGCGATCCGGACGACGCTGCAGAAGGCGCAGCAGAAGGCGCAGGCGGGGTCACAAAGGGCGCGGGCGGGCGCGCGGGCGGGGGGTCGCGAAGGGCGCGGGCGGGCGGGCGCGCGGCGCGACGGGGGGTCGCGAAGGGGGGTCGCGAAGGGGGGTATTGGTTGGGGGGGTCAAGGGTGAGGTAGTCTCGAGGGCGAGGTCAAGGTCAAACCGGAAGTAACACCTAGGTGTGAAAAGGGGAGACTCCAGCTGCTGGTCCTAGACCGGAAGGAGTCACTCAGTGGAAGGCCTAAACAGGAAGGAGTCGCTCAGTGGAAGGCCTTTTCCGGAAGGAGTCGCTCAGTGGAAGGCCTTTTCTGGAAGGAGTCGCTCAGTGGAAAAATCCACTACTTATATATATATACATATATATGCAAAACAACCACTGTGAAAGAGAACTGAAATTCCAAGTGCTTCGTGACTACTCACATTGTCAAAAAACTATGAAAGTAATACAACAAAGGAAGGCAATTAAAGGGCTTAGACTACACCTCACCGTCAACTCCCACAACAAAGAAACACCTGGCGCGCGACAATACCGGACTCATAAGAAAAGAGGAACACTGCAGTAGGTCCGCTGGTGGAAATAAATGGTATAAAATACCGACACAATGGAAATATAAACACAAATGCAGTATAATGTGATCCTTTATTGACAACGTTTCGCCCACACAGTGGGCTTTTTCAAGTCACAAACAGATCCGCAGGTCCAACTAGACAGGTCCTCACGACATCCCACTAACAAAATATTCTACCCAGGAAATAAGGTTTATTATTTGTCCAATGTATTATTAAACTCTAACCAAATTTTATTAATTATAAATGAGTCTAATTTATATAAACCTAAGGAAATATTCATATTATTTTCAAAACTGCTTTTTATGAAACAAAATTCAAT
>NC_091336.1:30054527-30079527 GCF_038502225.1 Cherax quadricarinatus | reverse complement strand
CTCTCTCTCTCTCTCTCTCTCTCTCTCTCTCTCTCTCTCTCTCTCTCTCTCTCTCTCTCTCTCTCTCTCTCTCTCTCTCTCTCTTTCTCTCTCTCTCTCTCTCTTTCTCTCTCTCTCTCTGCTTGTACTGTTGCTGTTAGTGCACTCTTTCGTAATGATTAATGTGCTGTCTTTGTTGCTGCTATTTCTCTCTGATCAGTTTTAATATTGTAATCCCGCCTTCTACGACATTTTGTATCCCGCGCCATAGACTTTCACAAGGACGTCTTGTGTCTGCATATCACACAGCTTGTCTCTAAGACCGCTATCCTGGCTCTCCAAGATACCTTGGTCTTCTCTGTTTCTGAAGATCCTCTAAGAAAGTATTGTGTTGCTACGTGGATTATAAATGCAGTTTCTTCTTCATTATTCACGCTCAGAAGATACTTCTTGAAGGCTCCTCAAGCTCACTTCCTTGGCTAAGTAATCCTCAGATGAGTAGTCAGGTGTTTGCTAGTATTAAATGAACCGTCACGCACTCAGCATCCAGACAAGTGTCTTCATCACCTGTCTTACTCAAGCCACCAGTCGTACTCTGGAGTTTACCTGGAGAGAGTTCCGGGGGTCAACGCCCCCGCGGCCCGGTCTGTGACCAGGAAGAAGAATATCTTACGTAATAATGCCCAGAAATGTTTTGGAAATATAAACACTCATGCAGTATAATGTGATCCTTTATTGACAACATTTCGCCCACACAGTGGGCTTCATAAAGTCACAAACAGATCTATCTGGCCGAAACATACGTGACTATACTCACGTGCCTTTCACCCAGGTAAGTCTGTCTGTGACTTGATAAATCCCACTGTGTGGGCGAAACGTTGTTAATAAAAGATCACATTATACTGCTTGAGTGTTTATATTTCCATTGTGTCGGTATTTTATACCATTTATTTCCAGAAATATTTTAGTTCACTTGAAAATTCCGTGCAAGTGACCACCACACGAGTCACAGCAGCTGCCCACCAGCCTTCCTATTTACATTAGTTTATCCTCACTTGAGTTCAAAGCATCAAACAGTGATGCAGTGTAAAGATTGATGACTATGTAGATTTCTATTTCGAGAGTGTTTAGTTAGTAATTTTGGGTGTTGTGTTTTTTTTTTTTTTGGTGTTCTTGATCCAAGGTGTTGGATACAGTTTTGTTTTTGTGATAATTTGTAAACAATGACGGCTGAGTTTGTAGATTTTTATATCGACTCTGTGTAGTTTGTAATTTTTGGGTGATTGTGTGATTTTTGGTGATCAGATTGAAATTTTTGGTGTAAGTTGATTGTTTGATTTTTTTGGGCGTAAGTAATAGTTCTTAGAGAAATGTGTAAAGATTAGTGAAAGAATATGTGAATTTACATATCGATGGTATACAGCTGGCAGTTTCAGTGGTTGTGCAAGTTTTTCAATCGTTATTTGATTTTTTAATGTTAATGTTGTCATTTTTTTGAAGTTCTTCGTATAAGTTGTTGGATATAAGATGGTCGTTTTAAAAACAGTTGGTAGAGATAGAGCTGTAAGCACTGACGTGATAGTCAGTAGACTGTAAACAGAGGACATTGTATGTTCGGAGAATTTATGTGGACAGGAGGCGCCTCTGAGAGAGCGGTGTGAGTAAGGCAATGTGAGACCTGATTGAAAAAAATATAAGATTTTAAGGGTATTTCTCTGGAGATATATTGAACTTGATTAAAGGGAAGTGGTGTGTGAAGCTATATATATTATATTCCATAACTCTGAATTATTTTAAGTAAAATATCATTTGAGTGTTGGAAAAGTATAATATATATTCTTGAAAAATGTGTTTTAAAAGTTGAATAAACTGTCTTACCTTATAATGTTACTTGTGTGTTTCAGATATATTTCCATGGATTCTTAAAATTGTATGTAAATATTTATCATGTATACTTATAAAACTACCTTTGAATGATTGATCAGCAATGTCTTCCCATCTCTGTAATGTATGTATAACTACCAAAAATATTATGTCAGCAAATATTGTAAACTTTTAACGTCTTATGATTACGAGAAAATTTGCTTATCATGTGTATACCTCGTAATTACTGTCTTACCTTAAGATTCCTCTTATTATATTTATTTTTATTAACACATCGGCCGTCTCCCACCAAGGCAGGGTGGCCCGAAAAAAAAATTCATCATCATTCACTCCATCACTGTCTTTCCTTCAGAGTGCAGACACAGTACTTCCCATCTCCAGGACTCAAGTCCGGCCTGCCGGTTTACCTGAATCCCTTCATAAATGTTACTTTGCTCACACTCCAACAGCACGTCATGTCCTAAAAGCAATTTGTCTCCATTCGCTCCTATCTAACATGTTCACGCATGCTTGCTGAAAGTCCAAGCCCCTCGCGTGAAAAAACTCCTTTATCCCCCCTCCCACTTTTCATAGGCCTATCCCTACCCCACCTTCCCTCCACTACACTTTTACACACTCTCGATGCCATTCTATTTCGCTTCATTCCATCCTTTCTACAAGTACATACCATCTCAGTAACCCTTCCTCAGGCCTCTCGATAATAGTTTTGGTAATCCCACACCTCCTCCTAATCTCCAAACTACGGATTCTCTGAATTATATTCTCACCACACATTGCCCTCAGACATGACATCTCCACTGCCTCCAGCCTTCTCCTCGTTGCAACATTCACCATCCATTCTTCACACCCATATGAGAGTGTTCATATAACTATGCTCTCATACATTCACCTCTTTGCTTTCATGGATAAAGTTCTTTGTCTCCACAGACTCCTCAGTGCACCACTCGCCTTTTTCCCCTCGTCAATTCTGTGATTCACCTCATCTTTCATAGACCCATCTGCTGGCACGTCCACTCCTAAATATCTTTATACATTCACCTCCTTCAAAAGTTCCTTCACACTCGCTTAATATCTTCCAAAATCTCTCTCCTCTACACTCTTCTCTTCTCCAGGTGCATACATTCTTATTATGACCCACTTTTCACATCAGACCCTTATTTTAATCCACATAATCCCTCTTCTCTCTCCCTAACTGATCCTTCAACATTATTGCTACCCTTTCCTTAGCTCTCTCTCTAGATGCTCCTGACTTAATCCCATTTATTTCTCCCCACTGAAACTCACCTACCCCCTGCAGCTTTGTTTCACTTAGAGCCAAAACATCCAACTTGTTTTCATTCATAACATTAGCAATCATTTCTTTCTTATCATCCGCACTACATCACACACATTCAAACATCCCAGTTTTATAAAGTTTTTATTTTTCCTGTATTTAGTAATTTATACAAGAGAAGGGATTACTAGTCCATTGCTCCCGACATGTCTGAATACATTCACCTCCTCCATACCCTCTCCATCCAATCTGATATCCAGTCTTTTGTTACCTATTTTTTTTATCCTAATCACCTTACTCTTTCCTATATTCACTTTTAATTTTCTTCTCTTTCATACCCTACGAAACTCATCCACCAACCTCTGCAACTTCCCTTTAGAATCTCCCAAAAGAACAGTGTCATCAGCAAAGAGCAACTGTGACAACTCCCACTTTGTGTTAGATTCTTTATCTTTTAACCAGACACCTTTTGCCAACACCCGAGCATTCACTTCTCTTGCAGCCCCATCTATAAATATATTGAACAACCATGGGTACATCACACATCCTTGTCTAAGGCCTACATTTTCTGGGACATTATATCCCTCTCTCCTACATACTTCTGTCATTCAAATACTGATTGCTGCCGTGCCAACACAGACTGCAGCAGTAACAACATTGAACGCTGCTGTGGCAAGCAGCTGTGTTAATATTTATTGTTGCTGTGAAAACAATTATAACATTGTCAGTATTGTAGATGTGTCAACAATAACTGAGGCTATTCGAACATTGCAACAGAGTCACTGTTGACTGCAGTCATAGAATCACTGACTGCAGTCGTTATATCGTTGACTGCAGATGTGGCAGCATCGATTGAAGCCATCCCAGTATTGAATTAAGATTTTCTACCATTGACTGCCAACACGTCAACACTAACTGTTGATGAAGTAAAAATAATAACTGGAGCATCAGTGACAGCGTCAGTGACAACATCAGTGACAGCATCAGTGACAACATCAGTGACAGCATCAGTGACAGCATCAGTGACAGCATCAGTGACAGCATCAGTGACAGCACTGAAGAACCAGTTAATATCTTGTTTGTGATAAACGTGACATGTCATTGCATGTTCAACTTGAAATTAATGTTATTCTCATTCAAAGTGTCATCTGTTCAAGTGTTGTCCTATAGAACTGTATAATTTGTGTCCTAGAATATTTTGTAAGTGTGTAGTAAAAAATAATTTGAAAAATTTTGAGCCACGAGAAAATTATAAGCCCTAGATAATTATTTGTGAGCGGTGATCATACATGTACAAGTGTTCCTTTGTAGGATAATATATGAATGATGTCCCAGAATATTATATGTGAAGGCTTTTCTCTGGATTTATATGTGAATGGTGTCTTTGGAAGATATTTAGTAATCAGTATTCTAGAGAATTATGAGTTGTATCCCTAGGAATTTTATGTCAGTGATATCTTAGGGAATGAAGTGAATTAATTAGTATATATGAAAATTTGTAAGATAGATTTGCGTCCTTTGAGACGAAACTGATTAAGAAAAAGTGACGAATTGTTTAAAATAAGTTAATTGACATAGACCTCGAGGTGGTTGTTATTAAACATGATGAGAAAAGTTAATAAGTGGATATTTGGACCAAATTATGAAACTGTAATAGAATTATGTAAGATTTGAAGAAATTATTAAAAGAATCACAGAAAAGTAGATCAGGATTTAGTATCATATTATAACTGATACATAGAAGGAGATAAGAAGTTGGATAATAATTTATATATTTAAATGAGTTATTCATGATTCAAAAAAGACAGAAAGAAAAATAGTTTATCTCTGTTCTGAATTTTACTGATCGTGTTAACAAAAATTTTGACAATAAGTGTAATAGTCGAAAAGTTTAATAAATAAGAAAGATAAGCTAAAATACTCCAAGAAAATACAGAGAGAGAGAAGGGCAGTAGGCATGTCCAAAGGAAATATCTAATGCCTTAGTCTTGGCCTAAACAGATATTTTGCGAAAATCAATTATAATAATGAACTGTTAACAGAAGAAAATGTTATTGTGTTCGACAAATGAACAATAATATCAGAGAACAAAAAAAGGCGAAGAGGAAGGGGGGAAATATCAGTGAGAATTGAAAAAAAAAAGATTAGGATACCATAGGAAGGAAATACTATGAAGAGTTACAGTTATATAAGTGTAATTGTATTAATATTGGTAGAAATACCAGAAATATGTTAAGTATAAGGACACAAATGTAACTAATGTGACATTTTATTGTGGCAACGTTTCGCTCTCCAGGAGCTTTATGAAGCTCTTGGAGAGCGAAACCTTGCATTTGTGTCCCTTTACTTAATATGATTGTAATTAATGAAACAAACATCATTAGGGAGTGAAAGCAAAAATGAAGTCAATAAATTTCCTTAATAAATTTTTTATTTATTATTTACATAAATAAAAAAAAATATATGTGAGGGAAGTCAAGACATCATCAAAATAAAATCCAGTAAACACGTGATTCAAATTTTTTTGCATAAACTTAATAAACCTACTTGCAAATTGATCAGGTTTAATAGAAACTAAAGATGGATGTTAAACATAGTTTTTCTTCCGCTGTTAAAACTAAATAGTTCGTCATTAAAAACTCGGTGTTCCTCTAAATTATTACGTTTAATTCAGTAATAGAATTGTAATTATTTTACTAGTGTTTGTTGTGGGACTGTTACAGATCTTGCAACTCACTCAGGCAAGATTATATCTGTTAACAATAATAATAATAATAATAATAATAATAATAATAATAATAATAATAATAATAATAATAATCCCCTCTCTCTTTATTGTAAAATTGTATAATTGAAATAATTATTTTGCTTTACCATAAAGAACTAACACCGTATTTGGATAAGCACACAAATAATCCACGTTTTAGAAGAGGTATCTTGTAAAGACGTTTCGAACCATCTTTTTCCAAGACACATTTCTTGCTTTCATTTTACCCTGTTAATTTTACTAAGTTTCTTACTGACGTAACTATATGCTAATAGAGTTACGCTAACGAAATATTTACCTTAATAATTCAGTGCTTCCTATCCCTTCCCCACTGATATTAAGTGGACCACATTAGTAATCTTCCGGCAGCCGCTCCGTGTAAACACAATTATTGGAACACCATTGCTAATTGTTTACATAAGAATTCTGGTCTTATAATCAGTACCTACGAAGATTTAATTTCTTGTGACATTTTTTTTGAGTATCTTCATCAGAAGTTTCATTAATCTTTTTCTCATGGTATATAATTTTTAGTTTATCTTGTTTATTTAATTTTTTTTACACAAGGTTTGACAAGGTTAAGTTAAGGATCTCCAACTTTATTAACAAGTTATTTACAAGTTAAGGATTCCTTACTTTATTGACAAGCTAAGACCTGTTACCTACATCAGCTCATTTGAAAGAATTTTTATTGTTATGAGACATACAAGTAGGGAACAGGATGAAGTTGGAGCCATCTGTGGGCCAGCATTTTCATTTGATCAACTGACTTTATCTCGTTGACATCATTATGCTGTACGAATGTGTTCCATACTCGAGTCATCCTGGGTATATATGATCTCAGATGGAGTGATGTTCTGGTGAAGGTTACGCCAAAGTGAAGTTGCTGCTTTCTGCCCGTCTTGTGACATAAAAGCTTGTTTCACGCTGTTCTCGAAGTGGATCCAAGTGTTAAACTTTGACAATATTGGCCTTGTACATAACAGTAAGGCCACCCACATCCCTCCTATGTTGAAGGCTCTGCTGAAATGACAGATCTATCCAGGATGGGTCCAGGCGAGAGATGAGACGTCTTGCTCTGTTCTCTACTCTGTCAAGCAGTCGCAGATGAGAGGGGGGGGGGCAGGCAAACCAAGAAAGTGGAGCATACTCAAGATGTGAGCGTACTTGTGCCTCATACAGACTCTTGCAACCCCTACTGTCAAGCAGATGTGAGATACGGCGAAGTGCTGTAAGCTTCCTGGCTGCCTTGTTTGCAAGATTTACGACGTGGTTCTTCATGGTCAGTTTGAAGTCAAATTTCACCACAAGGATATCAACTTTTTCATCCCTGCCTTTCCGTACATCCCTGACTTCTCTCTCTCTCTCTCTCTCTCTCTCTCTCTCTCTCTCTCTCTCTCTCTCTCTCTCTCTCTCTCTCTCTCTCTCTCTCTCTCTCTGAATACCTCATTAAGCCTTCAGTTTGCACTTTACATAATTTTCAGTCGTCAATTATTACAACACATCACTGCTCCTTCCTCAGCAATATTTGTTGGACTCTCACAATATTACTCTGGACCAGCAAGTATTATATTTATAGCAATATTTTGTGTTCATATTGTCTTCCGGTTCTTTCTTAGCCTCAGATGTTCAGACCAATCTTTCTTTCTTGTTTATATGTTTATCGTCGTTTATATACTCTAGAGAGTGCAAAAATTATAGGGGGATAAGTCTGTTGAGTGTACCTGGTAAAGTGTATGGTAGAGTTATAATTGAAAGAATTAAGAGTAAGACGGAGAATAGGATAGCAGATGAACAAGGAGGCTTTAGGAAAGGTAGGGGGTGTGTGGACCAGGTGTTTACAGTGAAACATATAAGTGAACAGTATTTAGATAAGGCTAAAGAGGTCTTTGTGGCATTTATGGATTTGGAAAAGGCGTATGACAGGGTGGATAGGGGGGCAAT
Source organism: Cherax quadricarinatus (assembly GCF_038502225.1). Taxonomy (NCBI): domain Eukaryota; kingdom Metazoa; phylum Arthropoda; class Malacostraca; order Decapoda; family Parastacidae; genus Cherax; species Cherax quadricarinatus. The sequence goes on along the minus strand of NC_091336.1, from coordinate 30,071,680 downwards.
GTGGCAGATGTTGCAAGTGTATGGTGTAGGAGGTAGGTTACTGAAAGCAGTGAAGAGTTTTTATGAGGATAGTGAGGCTCAAGTTAGAGTATGTAGGAAAGAGGGAAATTTTTTCCCAGTAAAAGTAGGCCTTAGACAAGGATGTGTGATGTCACCGTGGTTGTTTAATATATTTATAGATGGGGTTGTAAGAGAAGTAAATGCGAGGGTCTTGGCAAGAGGCGTGGAGTTAAAAGATAAAGAATCACACACAAAGTGGGAGTTGTCACAGCTGCTCTTTGCTGATGACACTGTGCTCTTGGGAGATTCTGAAGAGAAGTTGCAGAGATTGGTGGATGAATTTGGTAGGGTGTGCAAAAGAAGAAAATTAAAGGTGAATACAGGAAAGAGTAAGGTTATGAGGATAACAAAAAGATTAGGTGATGAAAGATTGAATATCAGATTGGAGGGAGAGAGTATGGAGGAGGTGAACGTATTCAGATATTTGGGAGTGGACGTGTCAGCGGATGGGTCTATGAAAGATGAGGTGAATCATAGAATTGATGAGGGAAAAAGAGTGAGTGGTGCACTTAGGAGTCTGTGGAGACAAAGAACTTTGTCCTTGGAGGCAAAGAGGGGAATGTATGAGAGTATAGTTTTACCAACGCTCTTATATGGGTGTGAAGCGTGGGTGATGAATGTTGCAGCGAGGAGAAGGCTGGAGGCAGTGGAGATGTCATGTCTGAGGGCAATGTGTGGTGTGAATATAATGCAGAGAATTCGTAGTTTGGAAGTTAGGAGGAGGTGCGGGATTACCAAAACTGTTGTCCAGAGGGCTGAGGAAGGGTTGTTGAGGTGGTTCGGACATGTAGAGAGAATGGAGCGAAACAGAATGACTTCAAGAGTGTATCAGTCTGTAGTGGAAGGAAGGCGGGGTAGGGGTCGGCCTAGGAAGGGTTGGAGGGAGGGGGTAAAGGAGGTTTTGTGTGCGAGGGGCTTGGACTTCCAGCAGGCATGCGTGAGCGTGTTTGATAGGAGTGAATGGAGACAAATGGTTTTTAATACTTGACGTGCTGTTGGAGTGTGAGCAAAGTAACATTTATGAAGGGATTCAGGGAAACCGGCAGGCCGGACTTGAGTCCTGAAGATGGGAAGTACAGTGCCTGCACTCTGAAGGAGGGGTGTTAATGTTGCAGTTTAAAAACTGTAGTGTAAAGCACCCTTCTGGCAAGACAGTGATGGAGTGAATGATGGTGAAAGTTTTTCTTTTTCGGGCCACCCTGCCTTGGTGGGAATCGGCCGGTGTGATAATAATAAAATAAACATTTCTTCTGTGACTTCACAGACTATTTCATGTCTTTTATTCATTCCTGAATATGATAAGTACTCACAATATTTTTTCAGATTTTTCATTCTTTTTGAAGCATTTTTTTCGAATCTTTACGCTTAAAATTTATTATCTTATTTCTTTCATTTCTTTTCTTCATTCCACTATAACCACAAACTTGATACGCTCATAGATCAGTACCGTAAACAACAGCTTTGGTTTACCCTTGACCTATATTTCTCTCTATCTCTAACTTCTTTCATCACTTTACATTCCTATATCCATCCATTAGTTTATCTTAAATTTCCCTTGTCTCATTTTGTGTCTCACATTTCTCAGTAATTTTCTTAATGATTCAAATCTCCTGGAACCTTCAGTTCATCTCTGCTTCATTATGCTTCGTCTGCTGCTATTTCTAACACGTATTCATTCTCTTGTTCTCATTGTCCTGCTGCTTTATCTAATATTATGCTTTATTTTTTCTGTTTGGACATTACTATATGTATTTTATTTTCTTTATTATCTTATTTATTCTCAATACTCTGGTGTTTCCTGATCATCAGTTCTGCTGCTCATGTTTTTCATAAGGCAAGATGATAAATTAGACACATGTGCAGCTCTTGGGTATCTTTAATGAGGAAACGTTTCGCCACACAGTGGCTTCATCAGTCCATACAAAGGAGAATGTTGAAGAACAGGAGGAGTTTGAGGGAATCAGTCCCTCAGCCTTGAGTCGATGTGGTCAGTCCATCAATCTTGAAAAGAATACAGCATATGTGCTGATAAGTAGCTTATATACCGCAGGCAGGAGAGGTACAGCACTCGTAGGTGGCGTCACATTTGTCGGTTCTCTGAACCAGTCATCTACATAAGGCAAGATATACTCACAGTTATGGAAGAAAAATATTTATCACTGAGCTAATCTTTAAACTTTAATTTTCTCTAAACAGTTATATTCAGAAAGAAATGTTGCCTAAATACATGTTTGTTCTGCGCTTAATAACTTTCCACAAACCATCAAAGTTTCCTATTAATGTTCTACTTTATTTCGTGTTTATTATCAACATTTGCAATTTTTCTCTATAATTTTTATTTCACTAATTTTAAGGAACCTTGAGTAATGGAGTACTTGATTATACTTCTGTCTCACTGTTTCCTGGTTATACTTTCTTGTTATTTTTTGGAGATCAGGAGTTTATGGGATTCACTAGAAACTGAGAGATTGATAATTAGAATCTGCATAAAAAGGTGAAAGCTAAATGTGCAACATCTGGATATCTTTATTGTAGACGTTTCGCCATCCAGTGGCTTTATCACTACAGATTCTAGGACATAATTAAAAAATTATGTCCTAGAATTTGTATTGATAAAGCCACTGGATGGCGAAACGTCTACAATAAAGATATCCAGATGTTGCACATGTGTCTTAACTTTCATATTGTCGGTATTTTGTACCTGTCTTGCACAGATTTGATATTTACAGTTTATTACATGAACGCTAATATCCCAATTTCTCGAAAAAAATGGCAAATTATGACATAGAGCCCAAAATAACTTCAATTTTTCCAATAAGAAACAAAAGCTTTGAAACCAAACTGAAGAAGCATTCTCTTGTTATCTCAGAGAGACCATTTTCCTAAATTACACCAGCACAGTAAGTTTGAAAACCTTAAATGCCAGTTGGATGAGACATGCAGAAATTAAGGTTAGAAAATCAATATTTAAATTTTCCCAGCATTTAAGGTTTATGTGAATACGAATGTTAGTAATTAAGCTTTATTAAAACTTAGAGTATATAACGTGCAATTTTTAAAGTGGTCTTGAGGACACAGATGTTAAGTGAACATATATTTTGTAGTCTAAACCTAAAAAAAAAACCAGAAATCTTCTTGATTCATAAATCTAACACATTAATACAAACACAAAATAAATAGAAGGCGAAGGTTTCCTTGAATAAAATAACAGAACAGACGTTGTTATGTTATTGAAGTTAAATCCACCAAGAATATTGCATATCATATTTGCAGCTCCTCAGAACAAACTGAGGAACCATTCTTATAAATGTGTGTATCATTAATAATATTTTGAAGTCGATCAGGAGAATAATTATTAAATTATTAAATATAAAAAAATATCGGTTTATATTCAATAAAACTGGAAAATAGTGTTTATGTAAACCAGTAAGCAGCAAGAACCTGCCATTCAAGGAACTACACCAGTGTTAAAACATTGAAGCAATGGATTCCAACTATTCCAATTCATTATTTTAGTAACCCCAAAAAATTCCTGAACGAAAATAAAAGTTTATTGTTACCATACAGGACGTAATATGAATCAGCCATTAAATGGTGAAGCTGTTCTGAAGAGGTCAACTGAAATTTATTTAACCTAACTGAATGGGAATAAGAATATCCCACAATTTACGCACAGAATGGTTAAATCTTCTCTTTCACACTTGAATTTCACTCTCCGTCCTCGTCGAATAACGAGGCATCGTCTACACCGAATAACGAGGCATCGTCCTCATCGAATAACGAGGCATCGTCCTCATCGAATAACGAGGCATCGTCCTCATCGAATAACGAGGCATCGTCCTCATCGAATAACGAGGCATCGTCTACATCGAATAACGAGGCATCGTCCTCATCGAATAACGAGGCATCGTCCTCATCGAATAACGAGGCATCGTCCTTGTCGAATAACGAGGCATCGTTGTTGAACGTATGAAGCTACGCATTCCTGGATACTTAAAAATAGGCTCAACAAGTCTGGTTATGGGACACTTGCATTTGACAACTGTTCCAAAAATTTGGACATAAGGGCCAATCACAGCCGTTGTTATTTTGAAGCAAAGTGGATGACTCTTGAGTTATGGACAAGATATAAAGAAGGACCATCAAACAGAATAAAGCTCATAATTAAATATTCCAGAAGGGTAATAGCTAATTACGAGAAACGAAAAGGAGTGGACAATCTTGAAGTGATTATTAAGGAGATCGAGAACTGTGGATGATTGTGGATTTTATGACAAGGTGATCATAGGGCGAACTGCAAGAGATGAACTGAGGAAGTGATGCTGTGTGAATAAGTATATATTAGAGGAAAGATGGAAGTCAGAGAGAGGATGGTAGAAGATGAAGGAGACAATGATAACTGATAATTTAGGGAAAGGAAGTGTGGAGATGAATGAGAAGGGGAAGTAGAATGATGGCATGTGACGAAATATTGAAAAGTGTCGCGCTATTCTTTTCAGAAAGGGAGAGTATTCGAGAGTGAATAACACTAGAGAAAGGGATGATGTCAAATAATTATGAATAATTGTTGATAACCTCCACCTAAGGTGCCAGGAGGCTTCTTTCTGAATCTTCTCTTATGCTTTTCTTTTCCATTTTCTCAGTCTCTAATTTACTGCTTTTAATTTCTAGAACTATCCAGCTTTCTTATTTCTAGAAATTCCTAAGAAAGATGTGAATTCCCATCAAATTAAACTTTCTTCTCAGATTTCTCAATTATATCACTAACATCATGAAACCTGTTGCATCCTTCATTTCCCTGATATATATATATATATATATATATATATATATATATATATATATATATATATATATATATATATATATGTATATATCAAATTGGGGAGGAGGAGTATGGAAGAAGTGAATGTTTTCAGATACTTGGGAGTTGACGTGTCGGCGGATGGATTTATGAAGGATGAGGTTAATCATAGAATTGATGAGGGAAAAAAGGTGAGTGATGCGTTGAGGTATATGTGGAGGCAAAAAGCGTTATCTATGGAGGCAAAGAAGGGAATGTATGAAAGTATAGTAGTACCAACACTCTTATATGGGTGTGAAGCTTGGGTTGTAATTGCAGAAGCGAGGAGGCGGTTGGAGGCAGTGGAGATGTCCTGTCTAAGGGCAATGTGTGGTGTAAATATTATGCAGAAAATTCGGAGTGCAGAAATTAGGAGAACGTGTGGAGTTAATAAAAGTATTAGTTAGAGGGCAGAGGTGGGGTTGTTGAGGCGGTTTGGTCATTTAGAGAGAATGGATCAAAGTAGAATGACATGGAAAGCATATAAATCTATAGGGGAAGGAAGGCGGGGCAGGGGTCGTTCTCGAAAGGGTTGGAGAGAGGGGGTAAAGGGGGTTTTGTGGGCGAGGGGCTTGGACTTCCAGCAAGCGTGCGTGAGCGTGTTAGATAGGAGTGAATGGAGACGAATGGTATTTGGGACCTGACGATCTGTTGGAGTGTGAGCAGGGTAATATTTAGTGAAGGGATTCAGGGAAACCGGTTATTTTCATATAGTCGGACTTGAGTCCTGGAAATGGGAAGTACAATGCCTGCACTTTAAAGGAGGGGTTTGGGATATTGGCAGTTTGGAGGGATATGTTGTGTATCTTTATACGTATATGCTTCTAAACTGTTGTATTCTGAGCACCTCTGCAAAAAACAGAGATAATGTGTGAGTGTGGTGAAAGTGTTGGATGATGATGAAAGTATTTTCTTTTTGGGGATTTTCTTTTTTTGGGTCACCCTGCCTCGGTGGGAGACGGCCGACTTGTTGAAAATATATATATATATATATATATATATATATATATATATATATATATATATATATATATATATATATATATATATATATATATATATATATATATATATGCAATAAGATCACAGTAAACAGGTGATTTCAGATTATGCAAAACAACCACTCTGAAAGAATAGAGAAATTCCAAGCGCTTTCGTGACTACTCACATTATCAAGGAACTATGAAAGTAAAGCATCCAAGGAAGCTATATAAGGGGTCTGGTCGGCACCTCACTATCAGATCCCACAACGGTTTAAACACGTGACGCGCGGCGAGCCAACTTGGAAAGGTCCTTGGCACAACTCACCCCACAAACTATTCTACCCAAGAAATAAGAAATTTTAAAGATTTTTTGTCCAGTGTATTATTAAAGTCTTCCCAAATTCTATTAATTATAAATGGATCTAATTTATATAAACCAAAGGAAATATTCATATTATTGTCAAAACTGCTTTTTATGAAACAAGATTCAATTATATTCCTGTCGACCATGGACTTGCTTGATACTACTTTCTCAACTTTTTGAAAATCAATTGGATGGTTAAAATCTCTTACATGAATAAATAGAGCATTGGAATCTTGTCCAGTTCTAATGCTATATTTATGTTGTTTTAATCTTAGTTCGAGATTTTTACCAGTTTGACCGTAATAAACTTTATCGCAAATTTTACAAGGAATCTTATAGACACATCCATCAGCATTTTGGGGGGAATTCTTTATCAAAAGTTTTTTTACTGTATCGAGATTTTTGAATACAACTTTAATATTAAAAGTCTTAAGAAGAGAAGGCATATCAACCAAGTTTTCATGGTAAGGGAGAACCAACATATTTTTATTTGAATAAGGCTGGTTGTCCCTTTTTGGATTGTAAAAAGTATTTCTGGCAACTTTAAAAGATTTATCAATTACATTTCTTGGGTATTTTAAATCATTACCTATTTCATAAATTTTGGATATTTCCTCATCTATGAACTCAGGACTACAAATTCGTAAAGCTCTCAGAAACATTGATGAGAAAACAGACAGTTTGACTCTATCTTGATGCGAGGAATAATAGTGGACATAGGAACAGTTATTAGTAGGTTTTCTGTAAATTTTAAATTTGAATTCATTATTACCCTTAATAATTAAAACATCTAGAAAAGGCAATGAGTTATTTTCTTCAAACTCAATAGTAAAGTTTATTGAATAGGCTAAGCTATTTAATTTTCCAAGGAAATGGTGTATATCTACATTTTTGGGCATAAGACACAAAATATCATCAACATATCTGAACCATTTAGCTCTATTAGGGAGGATTGTGTTAAGTAACCTTGTTTCAAAAAATTCCATGTATAGGTTACTAAGAACAGGTGAAAGAGGATTTCCCATTGCCATACCAAACTTCTGAGTGTAAAATTTATCATTAAATACAAATTTTGCATCAACAATGCAAAGTTTAATAAGTTTAATGATAGTAGAAACTGGCAATGGTAAATCATAGTTAACGAGTTCTTCAGATAAGAAACTTAATAAATCATCAACAGGAACTTTCGTAAACAAGGAAGTAACATCAAAACTAACCATGTTAAAATCATTTAGGTCAGTCAAGGAGCTTAATTTATCAACCAAGTCTATGTTGTTTTTAACATTAAAGTTAGAAATTTTGCCAACAATAGGGCTCAAAATATCAACAAGCCATTTGGATAATTTATATGAAACTGACCCTATGGAGCTAATAATTGGTCTGACTGGATTCCCTGGTTTGTGTGTTTTTATTAGTCCATACATATTACGGTCAAACTGGTAAAAATCTCGAACTAAGATTAAAACAACATAAATATAGCATTAGAACTGGACAAGATTCCAATGCTCTATTTATTCATGTAAGAGATTTTAACCATCCAATTGATTTTCAAAAAGTTGAGAAAGTAGTATCAAGCAAGTCCATGGTCGACAGGAATATAATTGAATCTTGTTTCATAAAAAGCAGTTTTGACAATAATATGAATATTTCCTTTGGTTTATATAAATTAGATCCATTTATAATTAATAGAATTTGGGAAGAATTTAATAATACACTGGACAAAAAATCTTTAAAATTTCTTATTTCTTGGGTAGAATAGTTTGTGGGGTGAGTTGTGCCAAGGACCTTTCCAAGTTGGCTCGCCGCGCGTCACGTGTTTAAACCGTTGTGGGATCTGATAGTGAGGTGCCGACCAGACCCCTTATATAGCTTCCTTGGATGCTTTACTTTCATAGTTCCTTGATAATGTGAGTAGTCACGAAAGCGCTTGGAATTTCTCTATTCTTTCAGAGTGGTTGTTTTGCATATATATATATATATATATATATATATATATATATATATATATATATATATATATATATATATATATATATATATATACATACATATATATATATATATATATATATATATATATATATATATATATATATATATATATATATATATATATATATATATATATATATATATATATATATATATATATATATATATATATATATATATATATATATATATATATATATATATATATATATATATATATATATATATATATATATATATATATATATATATATATATATATATATATATATATATATATATATATATATATATATATATATATATATATATATATATATATAAATATATATATTAATTTATATTTATTAACACACTGGCCCATTCCCACCAAGGCAGGGTGGCCCGAAAAAGAAAAACTTTCACCATCATTCACTCCATCACTGTCTTGCCAGAAGGGTGCTTTACACTACAGTTTTTAAACTACAACATTAACACCCCTCCTTCAGAGTGCAGGCACTGTACTTCCCATCTCCAGGACTCAAATCCGGCCTGCCGGTTTCCCTGAACCCCTTCATATATGTTACTTTGCTCACACTCCAACAGCACGTCAAGTATTAAAAACCATTTGTCTCCATTCACTCCTATCAAACACGGTCACGCGTGCCTGCTGGAAGTCCAAGCCCCTCGCACACAAAACCTCCTTTACCCCCTCTCTCCAACCTTTCCTAGGCCGACCCCTACCCCGCCTTCCTTCCACTACAGACTGATACACTCTTGAAGTCATTCTGTTTCGCTCCATTCTCTCTACATGTCCGAACCACCTCAACAACCCTTCCTCAGCCCTCTGGACAATAGTTTTGGTAATCCCGCACCTCCTCCTAACTTCCAAACTACGAATTCTCTGCATTATATTCACACCACACATTGCTCTCAGACATGACATCTCCACTGCCTCCAGCCTTCTCCTCGCTGCAACATTCATCACCCATGCTTCACACCCATATTAGAGCGTTGGTAAAACTATACTCTCATACATTCCCCTCTTTGCCTCCAAGGACAAAGTTTTTTGTCTCCACAGACTCCTAAGTGCACCACTCACTCCTTTCCCCTCATCAATTCTATGATTCACCTCATCTTTCATAGACCCATCCGCTGACACGTCCACTCCCAAATATCTGAATACATTCACCTCCTCCATACTCTCTCCCTCCAATCTGATATTCAATCTTTCATCACCTAATCTTTTTGTTATCCTCATAACCTTACTCTTTCCTGTATTCACCTTTAATTTTCTTCTTTTGCACACCCTACCAAATTCATCCACCAATCTCTGCAACTTCTCTTCAGAATCTCCCAATAGCACAGTCTCATCAGCAAAGAGCAGCTGTGACAACTCCCACTTTGTGTGTGATTTTTTATCTTTTAACTCCACGCCTCTTGCCAAGACCCTCACATTTACTTCTCTTACAACCCTATCTATAAATATATTAAACAACCACGGTGACATCACACATCCTTGTCTAAGGCCTACTTTTACTGGGAAATAATTTCCCTCTTTCCTACATACTCTAACTTGAGCCTCACTATCCTCGTAAAAACTCTTCACTGCTTTCAGTAACCTACCTCCTACACCATACACTTGCAACATCTGCCACATTGCCCCCCTATCCACCCTGTCATACGCCTTTTCCAAATCCATAAATGCCACAAAGACCTCTTTAGCCTTATCTAAATACTGTTCACTTATATGTTTCACTGTAAACACCTGGTCCACACACCCTCTACCTTTCCTAAAGCCTCCTTGTTCATCTGCTATCCCATTCTCCGTCTTACTCTTAATTCTTTCAATAATAACTCTACCATACACTTTACCAGGTATACTCAGCAGACTTATCCCCCTATAATTTTTGCACTCTCTTTTATCCCCTTTGCCTTTATACAAAGGAACTATGCATGCTCTCTGCCAATCCCTAGGTACCTTACCCTCTTCCATACATTTATTAAATAATTGCACCAACCACTCCAAAACTATATCCCCACCTGCTTTTAACATTTCTATATTTATCCCATCAATCCCGGCTGCTTTACCCCCTTTCATTTTACCTACTGCCTCACGAACTTCCCCCACACTCACAACTGGCTCTTCCTCACTCCTACAAGATGTTATTCCTCCTTGTCCTATACACGAAATCACAGCTTCCCTATCTTCATCAACATTTAACAATTCCTCAAAATATTCCCTCCATCTTCCAAATACCTCTAACTCTCCATTTAATAACTCTCCTCTCCTATTTTTAACTGACAAATCCATTTGTTCTCTAGGCTTTCTTAACTTGTTAATCTCACTCCAAAACTTTTTCTTATTTTCAACAAAATTTGTTGATAACATCTCACCCACTCTCTCCTTTGCTCTCTTTTTACATTGCTTCACCACTCTCTTAACCTCTCTCTTTTTCTCCATATACTCTTCCATCCTTGCATCACTTCTACTTTGTAAAAACTTCTCATATGCTAACTTTTTCTCCCTTACTACTCTCTTTACATCATCATTCCACCAATCGCTCCTCTTCCCTCCCGCACCCACTTTCCTGTAACCACAAACTTCTGCTGAACACTCTAACACTACATTTTTAAACCTACCCCATACCTCTTCGACCCCATTGCCTATGCTCTCATTAGCCCATCTATCCTCCAATAGCTGTTTATAAATTACCCTAACTGCCTCTCTCTTCCCTGATGCTTCTATTCTCCTTGTATCCCATCTACCTTTTACTCTCAGTGTAGCTACAACTAGAAAGTGATCTGATATATCTGTGGCCCCTCTATAAACATGTACATCCTGAAGTCTACTCAACAGTCTTTTATCTACCAACACATAATCCAACAAACTACTGTCATTTCGCCCTACATCATATCTTGTATACTTATTTATCCTCTTTTTCTTAAAATATGTATTACCTATAACTAAACCCCTTTCTATACAAAGTTCAATCAAAGGGCTCCCATTATCATTTACACCTGGCACCCCAAACTTACCTACCACACCCTCTCTAAAAGTTTCTCCTACTTTAGCATTCAGGTCCCCTACCACAATTACTCTCTCACTTGGTTCAAAGGCTCCTATACATTCACTTAACATCTCCCAAAATCTCTCTCTCTCCTCTACATTCCTCTCTTCTCCAGGTGCATACACGCTTATTATGACCCACTTTTCGCATCCAACCTTTACTTTAATCCACATAATTCTTGAATTTACACATTCATATTCTCTTTTCTCCTTCCATAACTGATCATTTAACATTACTGCTACCCCTTCCTTTGCTCGAACTCTCTCAGATACTCCAGATTTAATCCCATTTATTTCCCCCACTGAAACTCCATATATATATATATATATATATATATATATATATATATATATATATATATATATATATATATATATATATATATATATATATATATATATATATATATATATATATATATATATATATATATATATATATATATATATATATATATATATATATAAGTATATATATGGAAGTACCACCTCTAGTACTGTACTGGGGACCCTCATCCTCAGAGATGGGAATAAACATATTTCAGGGGAAACTTAAGATTCTCCCCTAAGCTGTTTGAATATTTTCATCTTCCATCCCCTACACTGACAATAAAATAATAATATGAATACATCGGAACGTTATTTCAAAGATTGTGAATCTCCTTCATCTCTTCCGAAGCCAGACGCCAGCCAAATATGCAGCAAGCATTTCCCATCTGGATGGCCACAATGAGGCGCTGGAGCTTGAAAGTGCCCACCTTCGGGTCCCTGGTAGTATCGATGAGTCTGGAACCCGGTTCTTTAAGGAAGTGTGTGACTTTTTCTAACCATTATCCCAAGGTCTCTGATCCAACTGGGGCAAACTTGTACTCCTCCCTGTGATCAGCAGCTCCTCCCTGTCGCCCGACACTATGATGGATGTAGGTGTCAGCTATCGTCGACATGCAGGTATAGTCCCATGCTAAGAGCTTGCCATTCTTCCTAGGATAGATGGTGATCCCATCAGGGTGGTTTGTTTTGTTGTGAGTAGTGTTGGCTGCTAGTGAACGGGGCTCTCTCTGGGCTGGGCATCTAGCTGTAGCTAGATGCCCAGATGTAGATGTAGACACAATGATGTAGACACATTGATGTCGTTGACTTCTTCGTGTCTTGCGTGGCAACCGTTGGTTTTGTAGCAGTTAAGACCATGTAGACCATATTGATCAGCTTGCACATGGCTGCAAATACAAGTATATTATGTGTGAATTGCGACAGTGAGTCGGAGAGCCACTGCAATACAGTCTTGGGGATGAGGCGTGTTCCCATTGCCGAAATGGGAACTGTTTGGAGGAAGTCCCCAAAGTGAAGTGCACTCACAGCTTGGAGACGGGCAGTCTCCCTGTCTGATGTTACATCCCTAAGCATAAAAAAACCATACCACAGGCGGGGATAGACCCCGCGATCAGAGAGTCTCAAAACTCCAGACCGTAGAGTTAGCCACTGGGTCAGCTAGCCACAATAAGATTCATCCAACTAGGTATATTTCTACACCATAGGAAGGCTAGCATAGGCACCAATGACCACAAATGCAAGTTTTTACAGACGTGTTAGCCACTGGCCTAGAGGCTAATGCGAAGGTCTGGAGTTTTGAGACTCTCTGATAGCGGGTTCTATCCTCGCCCGTGGTATGGTTTGTTGTAATCGTGTCATTACGATTTCGTGAGTCATCACTAAGCATGGTTGCAAGCACCTTTTCAGTGATGGGGCCATCGCAACTTGACTGTTTGTAGGTCAGTGCTGCAATAGGTTTTGTGAGCGATAATGCCATAGAATTTCACTTGCAGAGATCACAACAGTGTATCTATCATATATGTTAGAAAAATGTTTGGATGGAAAATGAGAACTTTCAAAACAAGGTATGCCAAGAAAATGATGAATCTCTTTAAATCATTTGTTTTCTCTAGGCTAGAATACTATGGTTCACTAACAGCCCCTCTCAAGATAGATGAACTTGCATATCGGGAGAATATTGAGATAACTTTCACTGCACGTGTTAGTACAATAAAGCACCTCACTTAGTGGGAACATTCGAAGTCGTTTGACCTGTACTCCTTGGAAATCAGGCGAGAAAGATACATGATAATATACACTTGGAAAATCTTAGAAGGACTAGTCCCAGATCTGCACACTGAAATCGCTACCTACAACAACAAAAGACTCGGATGGCGGTGCAACATTCTCCGAGTGAAAAGCATTGTTGCGGTGAGTAGACTAACAGATAACACAATAAGCGTCAGGGGCCCAAGACTGTTTACCTTCCTCCTAGAATACATAAGGGAGATTTCCAAAAGCTGTCTTCAAGAGGGGTCTGGACACCTAATGTCGGTGCCTAACCAACCGGAATGTGATTCCTACGTGAATTGCTTTCGGCAGGCAGCAACATACTGGTTGATCAAGCCCTGATCCACCGCGAGGTCTGCTCATGGACATTTCAGACACCCTCCAGGTAGTACCAAAATTAAAGTCCAACACAAGTAGAGAAATTAATTCCCTGCAGCAAATATCCAAGGCAATATGTCAATCTGGCCTCAACATTCAGTCATAAAATTTAAAATTAGAATAATTTAAACATCAGTAACTGAATAGTGACTTACTGCCAGTACATATAAATTATAGGAGAAAATAATACATATTTGAATAAACAATAAATATATTTACTTGGCAAAACATAATTCTAAAAGACATTATTCGCCATACACAGGTAGACTTTAGTTATTTAAACTATTACGGATTAAGTTTAAATCGAAGTGAAGGTTATCGTGTGTTGTTACTGGAGCAAGAGTCAGTAGGAAGGAATTAGATTATATGCAGGAGTCAGTAACAGGAGTGGATAGTTAGTAATAGTTGGCTTATGAGCAATAATCCTAGACTGAGGAAGCAGTTAGGTAGTTGCGGGAATCAGTTGGCAGGTAGTGAGGAGGAGTTAGGTATGTGCAGGAATCAGTTGGCAGGTAGTGAGGAGGAGTTAGGTAGTTGCAGGAATCAGTTGGCAGGTAGTGAGGAGGAGTTAGGTAGTTGCAGGAATCAGTTGGCAGGTAGTGAGGAGGAGTTAGGTTGGTGCAGGAATCAGTTGGCAGGTAGTGAGGAGGAGTTAGGTAGTTGCAGGAATCAGTTGGCAGGTAGTGAGGAGGAGTTAGGTAGTTGCAGGAATCAGTTGGCAGGTAGTGAGGAGGAGTTAGGTAGTTGCAGGAATCAGTTGGCAAGTAGTGAGGAGGAGTTAGGTAGGTGCAGGAATCAGTTGGCAGGTAGTGAGGAGTTAGGTAGATGCACGAATCAGTTGGCAGGTAATGAGGAGTAGTTAGGTAGGTGCAGGAATCAGTTGGCAGGTAGTGAGGAGTTAGGTAAGTGCAAGAATCAGTTGGCAGGGAGTGAGGAGGAGTTAGGTAGGTGCAGGAAACAGTTGGCAGGAAGTGAGAAGGAGTTAGGTAGGCGCAGGAATCAGTTGGCAGGTAGTGAAGAGGAGTTAGGTAGGTGCAGGAATCAGTTGGCAGGTAGTGAGGAGGAGTTAGGTAGTTCCAAGAATCAGAGGGCAGGTAATGAGGAGGAGTTGGGTAGGTGCAGGAATCAGTTGGCAGGTAGTGAGGAGTTAGGTAGGTGCAAGAATCAGTTGGCAGGAAGTGAGAAGGAGTTAGGTAGGCGCAGGAATCAGTTGGCAGGTAGTGAGGAGGAGTTAGGTAGTTGCAGGAATCAGTTGGCAGGTAGTGAGGAGGAGTTAGGTAGTTGCAAGAATCAGATGGCAGGTAATGAGGAGGAGATAGGTAGGTGCAGGAATCAGTTGGCAGGTAGTGAGGAGTTAGGTAGGTGCAAGAATCAATTGGCAGGGAGTGAGGAGGAGTTAGGCAGCTGCAGGAATCAGTTGGCAGGTAGTGAACAGGAGTTAGGTAGGTGCAGGAATCAGTTGGCAGGTAGTGAGGAGGAGTTAGGTAGGTGCAGGAATCAGTTGGCAGGTAGTTAGGAGTTAGGTAGGTGCAGAAATCAGTTGGCAAGTAGTGAGGAGGAGTTAGGTAGGTGCAGGAATCAGTTGGCAGGTAGTGAGGAGTTAGGTAGGTGCAGGAATCAGTTGGCAGGTAGTGAGGAGGAGTTAGGTAGGTGCAGGAATCAGTTGGCAGGTAGTGAGGAGGAGTTAGGTAGGTGCAGGAATCAGTTGGCAGGTAGTGAGGATGAGTTAGGTAGTTGCAGGAATCAGTTGGCAGGTAGTGAGGAGTTAGGTAGGAGCAGGAATCAGTTGGCAGGTAGTGAGGAGGAGTTAGGTAGGTGCAGGAATCAGTTGGCAGGTAGTTAGGAGTTAGGTAGGTGCAGAAATCAGTTGGCAAGTAGTGAGGAGGAGTTAGGTAGGTGCAGGAATCAGTTGGCAGGTAGTGAGGAGTTAGGTAGGTGCAGGAATCAGTTGGCAGGTAGTGAGGATGAGTTAGGTAGTTGCAGGAATCAGTTGGCAGGTAGTGAGGAGGAGTTAGGTAGGTGCAGGAATCAGTTGGCAGGTAGTGAGGATGAGTTAGGTAGTTGCAGGAATCAGTTGGCAGGTAGTGAGGAGGAGTTAGGTAAGCGCAGGAATCAGTTGGCAAGTAGTGAGGAGGAGTTAGGTTGGTGCAGGAATCAGTTGTCAGGAAGTGAGGAGTTGGGTAGGTGCAGAAATCAGTTACCAGGTAGTGAGGAGGAGTTAAGTAGGTGCAGGAATCAGTTGGCAGGTAGTGAGGAGTTAGGAAGGTGCAGGAATCAGTTGGCAGGTAATGAGAAGTTAGGTAGGTGTAAGAATCATTTGGCAGGTAGTGAGGAGTTAGGTACGTGCAGGAATCAGTTGGCAGGTAGTGAGGAGTTAGGAAGGTACAGGAATCAGTTGGCAGGTAGTGAGGAGGAGTTAGTTAGGTGCAGGAATCAGTTGGCAGGTAGTGAGGAGGAGCTACGTAGGTGCACGAATCAGTTGGCAGTTAGTGAGGAGTTAGGTAGGTGCAGGAATCA
Organism: Cherax quadricarinatus; assembly: GCF_038502225.1. Lineage (NCBI taxonomy): Eukaryota > Metazoa > Arthropoda > Malacostraca > Decapoda > Parastacidae > Cherax > Cherax quadricarinatus. The sequence goes on along the minus strand of NC_091336.1, from coordinate 30,055,394 downwards.
GTTGGCAGGTAGTGAGAAGTTAGGAAGGTGTAGGAATCAGTTGGCAGGTAGTGAGGAGTTAGGTAGGTGCAGGAATCAGTTGGCAGGTAGTGAGAAGTTAGGTAGGTGCAGGAATCAGTTGGCAAGTAGTGAGGAGGAGTTAGGTAGGTGCAGGAATCAGTTGGCAGGTAGTGAGGAATTAGGAAGGTGAAGGAATCAGTTGGCAGGTAATGAGGAGTTAGGTAGGTGCAGGAATCAGTTGGTAGGTAGTGAGGAGTTAGGTAGGTGCAGGAATCAGTTGGCAGGTAGTGAGGAGGAGTTAGGTAGTTGGAGGAATCAGATGGCATGTAGTGGGGAGGAGTTAGGTAGGTGCAGGAATCAGTTGGCAGGTAGTGAGGAGGAGTTACGTAAGTGCAGGAATCAGTTGGCAGGTAGTGAGGAGTTAGGAAGGTGCAGGAATCAGTTGGCAGGTAGTGAGGAGGAGTTAGGTAGGTGCAGGAATCAGTTGGCAGGTAGCGAGGAGGAGTTTGGTATTTGCAAGAATCAGTTGGCAGGTAGTGAGGAGGAGTTAGGTAGGTGCAGGAATCAGTTGGCAGGTAGTGAGGAGAAGTTAGGTAGGTGCAGGAATCAGTTGGCAGGTAGTGAGGAGGAGTTAGGTAGGTGCAGGAATCAGTTGGCAGAGAGTGAGGAGGAGTTAGGTAGATGCAGGAATCAGTTGGCAGGTAGTGAGGAGGAGTTGGGTAGGTGCAGGAATCAGTTGGCAGGTAGTGAGGAGAAGTTAGGTAGGTGCAGGAATCAGTTGGCAGGTAGTGAGGAGGAGTTAGGTAGGTACAGGAATCAGTTGGCAGGTAGTGAGGAGGAGTTAGGTAGGTGCAAGGATCAAATGGC
>NC_091336.1:30022387-30054427 GCF_038502225.1 Cherax quadricarinatus | reverse complement strand
ATCCAGTCACTACAATATAAAATCTACATCCTAGTATCACTCACAATATATTACAAACATCCAGTAATCACTACAATATATACAACATACCAGTATCACTACAATATATATGGCTATCCAGTGTCATTTACAATATAAATCTAACATCCAGTATCACTACAATATATACAACATCCAGTATCACTACAATATACTACAACATACAGTATCACTACAATATATACAACATCCAGTATCACTACAATATATACCATAATCCAGTATTCACTAACAATATATATACATCCAGTATCACTACAATATATACAAACATACCAGTATCACTACAATACACTAACATCCAGTATCACTACAATATATACAAATAATCCAGTATCACTACAATATATACAACATACAAGTATCACTGGCTGATATATACATCCAGTATCACTACAATATATACAACATCCAGTATCACAAAAATATACTTCATCCAGTATCACATAATAATATATACAACATCCTGTAACACTACAATATAAACTACATCCAGTATCACTACAATATATACAACATCCAGTATCACTACAATATATACAACATCCAGTATCACTACAATATATACAACATCCAGTGTCACTACAATATAAACTACATCCAGTATCACTACAATATATACAACATCCAGTATCACTACAATATAAACTACATCCAGTATCACTACAATATATACAACATCCAGTATCACTACAATATATACAACATCCAGTATCACTACAATATATACAACATCCAGTATCACTACAATATATACAACATCCAGTATCACTACAATATAAACTACATCCAGTATCACTACAATATATACAACATCCAGTATCACTACAATATATACAACATCCAGTATCACTACAATATATACAACATCCAGTATCACTACAATATATACAACATCCAGTATCACTACAATATATACAACATCCAGTATCACTACAATATATACAACATCCAGTATCACTACAATATATACAACATCCAGTATCACTACAATATATACAACATCCAGTATCACTACAATATAAACTACATCCAGTATCACTACAATATATACAACATCCAGTATCACTACAATATATACAACATCCAGTATCACTACAATATATACAACATCCAGTATCACTACAATATATACAACATCCAGTATCACTACAATATATACAACATCCAGTATCACTACAATATATACAACATCCAGTATCACTACAATATATACAACATCCAGTATCACTACAATATATACAACATCCAGTATCACTACAATATATACAACATCCAGTATCACTACAATATATACTACATCCAGTATCACTACAATATATACAACATCCAGTATCACTACAATATATACAACATCCAGTATCACTACAATATATACAACATCCAGTATCACTACAATATATACAACATCCAGTATCACTACAATATATACAACATCCAGTATCACTACAATATATACAACATCCAGTATCACTACAATATATACAACATCCAGTATCACTACAATATATACAACATCCAGTATCACTACAATATATACAACATCCAGTATCACTACAATATATACAACATCCAGTATCACTACAATATATACAACATCCAGTATCACTACAATATATACAACATCCAGTATCACTACAATATATACAACATCCAGTATCACTACAATATATACAACATCCAGTATCACTACAATATATACAACATCCAGTATCACTACAATATATACAACATCCAGTATCACTACAATATATACAACATCCAGTATCACTACAATATATACAACATCCAGTATCACTACAATATATACAACATCCAGTATCACTACAATATATACAACATCCAGTATCACTACAATATATACAACATCCAGTATCACTACAATATATACAACATCCAGTATCACTACAATATAAACTACATCCAGTATCACTTCACTACAATATATACAACATCCACACAACATCCAGTATCACTACAATATATACAACATCCAGTATCACTACAATATATACAACATCCAGTATCACTACAATATATACAACATCCAGTATCACTACAATATATACAACATCCAGTATCACTACAATATATACAACATCCAGTATCACTACAATATATACAACATCCAGTATCACTACAATATATACAACATCCAGTATCACTACAGTATATACAACATCCAGTATCACTACAATATATACAACATCCAGTATCACTACAATATATACAACATCCAGTATCACTACAATATATACAACATCCAGTATCACTACAATATATACAACATCCAGTATCACTACAATATATACAACATCCAGTATCACTACAATATATACAACATCCAGTATCACTACAATATATACAACATCCAGTATCACTACAATATATACAACATCCAGTATCACTACAATATATACAACATCCAGTATCACTACAATATATACAACATCCAGTATCACTACAATATATACAACATCCAGTATCACTACAATATATACAACATCCAGTATCACTACAATATAAACTACATCCAGTATCACTACAATATATACAACATCCAGTATCACTACAATATATACAACATCCAGTATCACTACAATATATACAACATCCAGTATCACTACAATATATACAACATCCAGTATCACTACAATATATACAACATCCAGTATCACTACAATATAAACTACATCCAGTATCACTACAATATATACAACATCCAGTATCACTACAATATATACAACATACAGTATCACTACAATATATACAACATCCAGTATCACTACAATATATACAACATCCAGTATCACTACAATATATACAACATCCAGTATCACTACAATATATACAACATCCAGTATCACTACAATATATACAACATCCAGTATCACTACAATATATACAACATCCAGTATCACTACAATATATACAACATCCAGTATCACTACAATATATACAACATCCAGTATCACTACAATATATACAACATCCAGTATCACTACAATATATACAACATCCAGTATCACTACAATATATACAACATCCAGTATCACTACAATATATACAACATCCAGTATCACTACAATATAAACTACATCCAGTATCACTACAATATATACAACATCCAGTATCACTACAATATATACAACATCCAGTATCACTACAATATATACAACATCCAGTATCACTACAATATATACAACATCCAGTATCACTACAATATATACAACATCCAGTATCACTACAATATATACAACATCCAGTATCACTACAATATAAACTACATCCAGTATCACTACAATATATACAACATCCAGTATCACTACAATATATACAACATCCAGTATCACTACAATATATACAACATCCAGTATCACTACAATATATACAACATCCAGTATCACTACAATATATACAACATCCAGTATCACTACAATATATACAACATCCAGTATCACTACAATATATACAACATCCAGTATCACTACAATATATACAACATCCAGTATCACTACAATATATACAACATCCAGTATCACTACAATATATACAACATCCAGTATCACTACAATATATACAACATCCAGTATCACTACAATATATACAACATCCAGTATCACTACAATATATACAACATCCAGTATCACTACAATATATACAACATCCAGTATCACTACAATATATACAACATCCAGTATCGCTACAATATATACAACATCCAGTATCACTACATTATATACAACAACCAGTATCACTACAATATATACAACATCCAGTATCACTAAAATATATACAACATCCAGTATCACTACAATATATACAACATCCAGTATCACTACAATATATACAACATCCAGTATCACTACAATATATACAACATCCAGTATCACTACAATATATACAACATCCAGTATCACTACAATATATACAACATCCAGTATCACTACAATATATACAACATCCAGTATCACTACAATATATACAACATCCAGTATCACTACAATATATACAACATCCAGTATCACTACAATATATACAACATCCAGTATCACTACAATATATACAACATCCAGTATCACTACAATATATACAACATCCAGTATCACTACAATATATACAACATCCAGTATCACTACAATATATACAACATCCAGTATCACTACAATATATACAACATCCAGTATCACTACAATATATACAACATCCAGTATCACTACAATATATACAACATCCAGTATCACTACAATATAAACTACATCCAGTATCACTACAATATATACAACATCCAGTATCACTACAATATATACAACATCCAGTATCACTACAATATATACAACATCCAGTATCACTACAATATATACAACATCCAGTATCACTACAATATATACAACATCCAGTATCACTACAATATATACAACATCCAGTATCACTACAATATATACAACATCCAGTATCACTACAATATATACAACATCCAGTATCACTACAATATATACAACATCCAGTATCACTACAATATATACAACATCCAGTATCACTACAATATATACAACATCCAGTATCACTACAATATATACAACATCCAGTATCACTACAATATATACAACATCCAGTATCACTACAATATATACAACATCCAGTATCACTACAATATATACAACATCCAGTATCACTACAATATATACAACATCCAGTATCACTACAATATATACAACATCCAGTATCACTACAATATATACAACATCCAGTATCACTACAATATATACAACATCCAGTATCACTACAATATATACAACATCCAGTATCACTACAATATATACAACATCCAGTATCACTACAATATATACAACATCCAGTATCACTACAATATATACAACATCCAGTATCACTACAATATATACAACATCCAGTATCACTACAATATATACAACATCCAGTATCACTACAATATATACAACATCCAGTATCACTACAATATATACAACATCCAGTATCACTACAATATATACAACATCCAGTATCACTACAATATATACAACATCCAGTATCACTACAATATATACAACATCCAGTATCACTACAATATATACAACATCCAGTATCACTACAATATATACAACATCCAGTATCACTACAATATATACAACATCCAGTATCACTACAATATATACAACATCCAGTATCACTACAATATATACAACATCCAGTATCACTACAATATATACAACATCCAGTATCACTACAATATATACAACATCCAGTATCACTACAATATATACAACATCCAGTATCACTACAATATATACAACATCCAGTATCACTACAATATATACAACATCCAGTATCACTACAATATATACAACATCCAGTATCACTACAATATATACAACATCCAGTATCACTACAATATATACAACATCCAGTATCACTACAATATACAACATCCAGTATCACTATACAACATCCAGTATCACTACAATATATACAACATCCAGTATCACTACAATATATACAACATCCAGTATCACTACAATATATACAACATCCAGTATCACTACAATATATACAACATCCAGTATCACTACAATATATACAACATCCAGTATCACTACAATATATACAACATCCAGTATCACTACAATATATACAACATCCAGTATCACTACAATATATACAACATCCAGTATCACTACAATATATACAACATCCAGTATCACTACAATATATACAACATCCAGTATCACTACAATATATACAACATCCAGTATCACTACAATATATACAACATCCAGTATCACTACAATATATACAACATCCAGTATCACTACAATATATACAACATCCAGTATCACTACAATATATACAACATCCAGTATCACTACAATATATACAACATCCAGTATCACTACAATATATACAACATCCAGTATCACTACAATATATACAACATCCAGTATCACTACAATATATACAACATCCAGTATCACTACAATATATACAACATCCAGTATCACTACAATATATACAACATCCAGTATCACTACAATATATACAACATACAGTATCACTACAATATACACAACATCCAGTATCACTACAATATATACAACATCCAGTATCACTACAATATATACAACATCCAGTATCACTACAATATATACAACATCCAGTATCACTACAATATATACAACATCCAGTATCACTACAATATATACAACATCCAGTATCACTACAATATATACAACATCCAGTATCACTACAATATATACAACATCCAGTATCACTACAATATATACAACATCCAGTATCACTACAATATATACAACATCCAGTATCACTACAATATAAACTACATCCAGTATCACTACAATATATACAACATCCAGTATCACTACAATATATACAACATCCAGTATCACTACAATATAAACTACATCCAGTATCACTACAATATATACAACATCCAGTATCACTACAATATATACAACATCCAGTATCACTACAATATATACAACATCCAGTATCACTACAATATATACAATATATACAACATCCAGTATCACTACAATATATACAACATCCAGTATCACTACAATATATACAACATCCAGTATCACTACAATATATACAACATCCAGTATCACTACAATATATACAACATCCAGTATCACTACAATATATACAACATCCAGTATCACTACAATATATACAACATCCAGTATCACTACAATATATACAACATCCAGTATCACTACAATATATACAACATCCAGTATCACTACAATATATACAACATCCAGTATCACTACAATATATACAACATCCAGTATCACTACAATATATACAACATCCAGTATCACTACAATATATACAACATCCAGTATCACTACAATATATACAACATCCAGTATCACTACAATATATACAACATCCAGTATCACTACAATATATACAACATCCAGTATCACTACAATATATACAACATCCAGTATCACTACAATATATACAACATCCAGTATCACTACAATATATACAACATCCAGTATCACTACAATATATACAACATCCAGTATCACTACAATATATACAACATACAGTATCACTACAATATATACAACATCCAGTATCACTACAATATATACAACATCCAGTATCACTACAATATATACAACATCCAGTATCACTACAATATATACAACATCCAGTATCACTACAATATATACAACATCCAGTATCACTACAATATATACAACATCCAGTATCACTACAATATATACAACATCCAGTATCACTACAATATATACAACATCCAGTATCACTACAATATATACAACATCCAGTATCACTACAATATAAACTACATCCAGTATCACTACAATATATACAACATCCAGTATCACTACAATATATACAACATCCAGTATCACTACAATATATACAATATAAACTACATCCAGTATCACTACAATATATACAACATCCAGTATCACTACAATATATACAACATCCAGTATCACTACAATATATACAACATCCAGTATCACTACAATATATACAACATCCAGTATCACTACAATATATACAACATCCAGTATCACTACAATATATACAACATCCAGTATCACTACAATATATACAACATCCAGTATCACTACAATATATACAACATCCAGTATCACTACAATATATACAACATCCAGTATCACTACAATATATACAACATCCAGTATCACTACAATATATACAACATCCAGTATCACTACAATATAAACAACATCCAGTATCACTACAATATATACAACATCCAGTATCACTACAATATATACAACATCCAGTATCACTACAATATATACAACATCCAGTATCACTACAATATATACAACATCCAGTATCACTACAATATATACAACATCCAGTATCACTACAATATATACAACATCCAGTATCACTACAATATATACAACATCCAGTATCACTACAATATAAACAACATCCAGTATCACTACAATATATACAACATCCAGTATCACTACAATATATACAACATCCAGTATCACTACAATATATACAACATCCAGTATCACTACAATATATACAACATCCAGTATCACTACAATATATACAACATCCAGTATCACTACAATATATACAACATCCAGTATCACTACAATATATACAACATCCAGTATCACTACAATATATACAACATCCAGTATCACTACAATATATACAACATCCAGTATCACTACAATATATACAACATCCAGTATCACTACAATATATACAACATCCAGTATCACTACAATATATACAACATCCAGTATCACTACAATATATACAACATCCAGTATCACTACAATATATACAACATCCAGTATCACTACAATATATACAACATCCAGTATCACTACAATATATACAACATCCAGTATCACTACAATATATACAACATCCAGTATCACTACAATATATACAACATCCAGTATCACTACAATATATACAACATCCAGTATCACTACAATATATACAACATCCAGTATCACTACAATATATACAACATCCAGTATCACTACAATATATACAACATCCAGTATCACTACAATATATACAACATCCAGTATCACTACAATATATACAACATCCAGTATCACTACAATATATACAACATCCAGTATCACTACAATATATACAACATCCAGTATCACTACAATATATACAACATCCAGTATCACTACAATATATACAACATCCAGTATCACTACAATATATACAACATCCAGTATCACTACAATATAAACTACATCCAGTATCACTACAATATATACAACATCCAGTATCACTACAATATATACAACATCCAGTATCACTACAATATATACAACATCCAGTATCACTACAATATATACAACATCCAGTATCACTACAATATATACAACATCCACAATATATACAATACACAACATCCAGTATCACTACAATATATACAACATCCAGTATCACTACAATATATATCCAGTATCACTACATCCAGTATCACTACAATATATACAACATCCAGTATCACTACAATATATACAACATCCAGTATCACTACAATATATACAACATCCAGTATCACTACAATATATACAACATCCAGTATCACTACAATATATACAACATCCAGTATCACTACAATATATACAACATCCAGTATCACTACAATATATACAACATCCAGTATCACTACAATATATACAACATCCAGTATCACTACAATATATACAACATCCAGTATCACTACAATATATACAACATCCAGTATCACTACAATATAAACTACATCCAGTATCACTACAATATATACAACATCCAGTATCACTACAATATATACAACATCCAGTATCACTACAATATATACAACATCCAGTATCACTACAATATATACAACATCCAGTATCACTACAATATATACAACATCCAGTATCACTACAATATATACAACATCCAGTATCACTACAATATATACAACATCCAGTATCACTACAATATATACAACATCCAGTATCACTACAATATATACAACATCCAGTATCACTACAATATATACAACATCCAGTATCACTACAATATATACAACATCCAGTATCACTACAATATATACAACATCCAGTATCACTACAATATATACAACATCCAGTATCACTACAATATATACAACATCCAGTATCACTACAATATATACAACATCCAGTATCACTACAATATATACAACATCCAGTATCACTACAATATATACAACATCCAGTATCACTACAATATATACAACATCCAGTATCACTACAATATATACAACATCCAGTATCACTACAATATATACAACATCCAGTATCACTACAATATATACAACATCCAGTATCACTACAATATATACAACATCCAGTATCACTACAATATATACAACATCCAGTATCACTACAATATATACAACATCCAGTATCACTACAATATATACAACATCCAGTATCACTACAATATATACAACATCACTACAATATATACAACATCCAGTATCACTACAATATATACAACATCCAGTATCACTACAATATATACAACATCCAGTATCACTACAATATATACAACATCCAGTATCACTACAATATATACAACATCCAGTATCACTACAATATATACAACATCCAGTATCACTACAATATATACAACATCCAGTATCACTACAATATATACAACATCCAGTATCACTACAATATATACAACATCCAGTATCACTACAATATATACAACATCCAGTATCACTACAATATAAACTACATCCAGTATCACTACAATATATACAACATCCAGTATCACTACAATATATACAACATCCAGTATCACTACAATATAAACAACATCCAGTATCACTACAATATATACAACATCCAGTATCACTACAATATATACAACATCCAGTATCACTACAATATATACAACATCCAGTATCACTACAATATATACAACATCCAGTATCACTACAATATATACAACATCCAGTATCACTACAATATATACAACATCCAGTATCACTACAATATATACAACATCCAGTATCACTACAATATATACAACATCCAGTATCACTACAATATATACAACATCCAGTATCACTACAATATATACAACATCCAGTATCACTACAATATATACAACATCCAGTATCACTACAATATAAACTACATCCAGTATCACTACAATATATACAACATCCAGTATCACTACAATATATACAACATCCTGTATTACTACAATATATACAACATCCAGTATCACTACAATATATACAACATCCAGTATCACTACAATATATACAACATCCAGTATCACTACAATATATACAACATCCAGTATCACTACAATATATACAACATCCAGTATCACTACAATATATACAACATCCAGTATCACTACAATATATACAACATCCAGTATCACTACAATATATACAACATCCAGTATCACTACAATATATACAACATCCAGTATCACTACAATATATACAACATCCAGTATCACTACAATATATACAACATCCAGTATCACTACAATATATACAACATCCAGTATCACTACAATATATACAACATCCAGTATCACTACAATATATACAACATCCAGTATCACTACAATATATACAACATCCAGTATCACTACAATATATACAACATCCAGTATCACTACAATATGTACAACATCCAGTATCACTACAATATATACAACATCCAGTATCACTACAATATATACAACATCCAGTATCACTACAATATATACAACATCCAGTATCACTACAATATATACAACATCCAGTATCACTACAATATATACAACATCCAGTATCACTACAATATATCCAACATCCAGTATCTACTACAACATCCAGTATCACTATACAACATCCAGTATCACTACAATATATACAACATCCAGTATCACTACAATATATACAACATCCAGTATCACTACAATATATACAACATCCAGTATCACACTACACATCTAGTATCACTACAATATAAATTACATCTAGTATCACTACAATATATACAATATCCAGTATCACTACAATATATACAACATCCAGTATCACTACAATATATACAACATCCAGTATCACTACAATATATACAACATCCAGTATCACTACAATATATACAACATCCAGTATCACTACAATATATACAACATCCAGTATCACTACAATATATACAACATCCAGTATCACTACAATATATACAACATCCAGTATCACTACAATATAAACTACATCCAGTATCACTACAATATATACAACATCCAGTATCACTACAATATATACAACATCCAGTATCACTACAATATATACAACATCCAGTATCACTACAATATATACAACATCCAGTATCACTACAATATATACAACATCCAGTATCACTACAATATATACAACATCCAGTATCACTACAATATATACAACATCCAGTATCACTACAATATATACAACATCCAGTATCACTACAATATATACAACATCCAGTATCACTACAATATATACAACATCCAGTATCACTACAATATAAACAACATCCAGTATCACTACAATATATACAACATCCAGTATCACTACAATATATACAACATCCAGTATCACTACAATATATACAACATCCAGTATCACTACAATATATACAACATCCAGTATCACTACAATATATACAACATCCAGTATCACTACAATATATACAACATCCAGTATCACTACAATATATACAACATCCAGTATCACTACAATATAAACTACATCCAGTATCACTACAATATATACAACATCCAGTATCACTACAATATATACAACATCCAGTATCACTACAATATATACAACATCCAGTATCACTACAATATATACAACATCCAGTATCACTACAATATATACAACATCCAGTATCACTACAATATATACAACATCCAGTATCACTACAATATATACAACATCCAGTATCACTACAATATATACAACATCCAGTATCACTACAATATATACAACATCCAGTATCACTACAATATATACAACATCCAGTATCACTACAATATATACAACATCCAGTATCACTACAATATATACAACATCCAGTATCACTACAATATATACTACATCCAGTATCACTACAATATATACAACATCCAGTATCACTACAATATATACAACATCCAGTATCACTACAATATAAACTACATCCAGTATCACTACAATATATACAACATCCAGTATCACTACAATATATACAACATCCAGTATCACTACAATATATACAACATCCAGTATCACTACAATATATACAACATCCAGTATCACTACAATATATACAACATCCAGTATCACTACAATATATACAACATCCAGTATCACTACAACATACAGTATCACTGCAATATACACAACATCCAGTATCACTACAATATATACAACATCCAGTATCACTACAATATATACAACATCCAGTATCACTACAATATATACAACATCCAGTATCACTACAATATATACAACATCCAGTATCACTACAATATATACAACATCCAGTATCACTACAATATATACAACATCCAGTATCACTACAATATATACAACATCCAGTATCACTACAATATATACAACATCCAGTATCACTACAATATATACAACATCCAGTATCACTACAATATATACAACATCCAGTATCACTACAATATATACAACATCCAGTATCACTACAATATATACAACATCCAGTATCACTACAATATATACAACATCCAGTATCACTACAATATATACAACATCCAGTATCACTACAATATATACAACATCCAGTATCACTACAATATATACAACATCCAGTATCACTACAATATATACAACATCCAGTATCACTACAATATATACAACATCCAGTATCACTACAATATATACAACATCCAGTATCACTACAATATATACAACATCCAGTATCACTACAATATATACAACATCCAGTATCACTACAATATATACAACATCCAGTATCACTACAATATATACAACATCCAGTATCACTACAATATATACAACATCCAGTATCACTACAATATATACAACATCCAGTATCACTACAATATATACAACATCCAGTATCACTACAATATATACAACATCCAGTATCACTACAATATATACAACATCCAGTATCACTACAATATATACAACATCCAGTATCACTACAATATATACAACATCCAGTATCACTACAATATATACAACATCCAGTATCACTACAATATATACAACATCCAGTATCACTACAATATATACAACATCCAGTATCACTACAATATATACAACATCCAGTATCACTACAATATAAACTACATCCAGTATCACTACAATATATACAACATCCAGTATCACTACAATATATACAACATCCAGTATCACTACAATATATACAACATCCAGTATCACTACAATATATACAACATCCAGTATCACTACAATATATACAACATCCAGTATCACTACAATATATACAACATCCAGTATCACTACAATATATACAACATCCAGTATCACTACAATATATACAACATCCAGTATCACTACAATATATACAACATCCAGTATCACTACAATATATACAACATCCAGTATCACTACAATATATACAACATCCAGTATCACTACAATATATACAACATCCAGTATCACTACAATATATACTACATCCAGTATCACTACAATATATACAACATCCAGTATCACTACAATATATACAACATCCAGTATCACTACAATATATACAACATCCAGTATCACTACAATATATACAACATCCAGTATCACTACAATATATACAACATCCAGTATCACTACAATACATATATCACTACAATATATACAACATCCAGTATCACTACAATATATACAACATCCAGTATCACTACAATATATACAACATCCAGTATCACTACAATATATACAACATCCAGTATCACTACAATATATACAACATCCAGTATCACTACAATATATACAACATCCAGTATCACTACAATATATACAACATCCAGTATCACTACAATATATACAACATCCAGTATCACTACAATATATACTACATCCAGTATCACTACAATATATACAACATCCAGTATCACTACAATATATACAACATCCAGTATCACTACAATATATACATCATCCAGTATCACTACAATATATACAACATCCAGTATCACTACAATATAAACTACATCCAGTATCACTACAATATATACAACATCCAGTATCACTACAATATATACAACATCCAGTATCACTACAATATATACAATATCCAGTGTCACTACAATATAAACTACATCCAGTATCACTACAATATATACAACATCCAGTATCACTACAATATATACAACATCCAGTGTCACTACAATATAAACTACATCCAGTATCACTACAATATATACAACATCCAGTATCACTACAATATATACAACATCCAGTATCACTACAATATATACAACATCCAGTATCACTACAATATAAACTACATCCAGTATCACTACAATATATACAACATCCAGTATCACTACAATATATACATCACTACAATATAAACTACATCCAGTATCACTACAATATATACAACATCCAGTATCACTACAATATATACAACATCCAGTATCACTACAATATAAACTACATCCAGTATCACTACAATATAAACTACATCCAGTATCACTACAATATATACAACATCCAGTATCACTACAATATATACAACATCCAGTATCACTACAATATATACAACATCCAGTATCACTACAATATATACAACATCCAGTATCACTACAATATATACAACATCCAGTATCACTACAATATATATAACATCCAGTATCACTACAATATATACTACAATATATACAACATCCAGTATCACTACAATATATACAACATCCAGTATCACTACAATATATACAACATCCAGTATCACTACAATATATACAACATCCAGTATCACTACAATATAAACTACATCCAGTATCACTACAATATATACAACATCCAGTATCACTACAATATATACAACATCCAGTATCACTACAATATATACAACATCCAGTATCACTACAATATATACAACATCCAGTATCACTACAATATATACAACATCCAGTATCACTACAATATATACAACATCCAGTATCACTACAATATATACAACATCCAGTATCACTACAATATATACAACATCCAGTATCACTACAATATATACAACATCCAGTATCACTACAATATATACAACATCCAGTATCACTACAATATATACAACATCCAGTATCACTACAATATAAACTACATCCAGTATCACTACAATATATACAACATCCAGTATCACTACAATATATACAACATCCAGTATCACTACAATATAAACTACATCCAGTATCACTACAATATATACAACATCCAGTATCACTACAATATATACAACATCCAGTATCACTACAATATATACAACATCCAGTATCACTACAATATACTACAATATACATCCAGTATCACTACAATATATACAACATCCAGTATCACTACAATATATACAACATCCAGTATCACTACAATATATACAACATCCAGTATCACTACAATATATACAACATCCAGTATCACTACAATATATACAACATCCAGTATCACTACAATATATACAACATACAGTATCACTACAATATATACAACATCCAGTATCACTACAATATATACAACATCCAGTATCACTACAATATATACAACATCCAGTATCACTACAATATATACAACATCCAGTATCACTACAATATATACAACATCCAGTATCACTACAATATATACAACATCCAGTATCACTACAATATATACAACATCCAGTATCACTACAATATATACAACATCCAGTATCACTACAATATATACAACATCCAGTATCACTACAATATATACAACATCCAGTATCACTACAATATATACAACATCCAGTATCACTACAATATATACAACATCCAGTATCACTACAATATATACAACATCCAGTATCACTACAATATATACAACATCCAGTATCACTACAATATATACAACATCCAGTATCACTACAATATATACAACATCCAGTATCACTACAATATATACAACATCCAGTATCACTACAATATATACAACATCCAGTATCACTACAATATAAACTACATCCAGTATCACTACAATATATACAACATCCAGTATCACTACAATATATACAACATCCAGTATCACTACAATATATACAACATCCAGTATCACTACAATATATACAACATCCAGTATCACTACAATATATACAACATCCAGTATCACTACAATATATACAACATCCAGTATCACTACAATATATACAACATCCAGTATCACTACAATATATACAACATCCAGTATCACTACAATATATACAACATCCAGTATCACTACAATATATACAACATCCAGTATCACTACAATATAAAACATCCAGTATCACTACAATATATACAACATCCAGTATCACTACAATATATACAACATCCAGTATCACTACAATATAAACTACATCCAGTATCACTACAATATATACAACATCCAGTATCACTACAATATATACAACATCCAGTATCACTACAATATATACAACATCCAGTATCACTACAATATATACAACATCCAGTATCACTACAATATATACAACATCCAGTATCACTACAATATATACAACATCCAGTATCACTACAATATATACTACATCCAGTATCACTACAATATATACAACATCCAGTATCACTACAATATATACAACATCCAGTATCACTACAATATATACAACATCCAGTATCACTACAATATATACAACATCCAGTATCACTACAATATAAACTACATCCAGTATCACTACAATATATACAACATCCAGTATCACTACAATATATACAACATACAGTATCACTACAATATATACAACATCCAGTATCACTACAATATATACAACATCCAGTATCACTACAATATATACAACATCCAGTATCACTACAATATAAACTACATCCAGTATCACTACAATATATACAACATCCAGTATCACTACAATATATACAACATCCAGTATCACTACAATATATACAACATCCAGTATCACTACAATATATACAACATCCAGTATCACTACAATATATACAACATCCAGTATCACTACAATATATACAACATCCAGTATCACTACAATATATACAACATCCAGTATCACTACAATATATACAACATCCAATATCACTACAATATATACAACATCCAGTATCACTACAATATATTCAACACGCTCAAATTTGGTTTTCATCTCCATAGAGTTTTACAAAAAAAACATTCTCAATAACTCAGGAGTAAGTTATTGACATTTGTTTCTTTTTTTGCTAAGAATAATAATAGGAGTGTCATGATTTTTTCGCACAATATTGATGAATGATGGTTCTATTGATAATCAGAGGGGATTTGCAATATGTTTTACCATTTTGTTTTTATTGACTCTTGTTCTCCCCAAAAACGCCCCCCCCCCCAAAAAAAAAAAAAAAAACTCAAATTTCAAGATTTTTATAATGCAATCTATTGACATTTCTCACAAAAAAGTTTGAAATTTAGATAACCTAACTCTTTATATTTCATCTGATGTTGACTAGAACATTGTACAACTTACCAATATTGTAGGGTAAGGAAGGGTTTTATGATAAATACAATTTTGCAATATCTTGCAACTTTGCAACAAGAAGTACATGCACACAAGTGTGTAAGATCCAAATTCCTTTTTAATAACAGCATAAAGTTACATTTGAAAGTGGACTACAGACAAAAATAACACGAAAAAATGCCCCTCCACCCCTTCATCACTCCAAAATACTTCAGACCACTGTTGAGGATTCCAGAGAATATATTTCTTTGCATAATCCAGCCTACGTTTCTTCTGTGGCTTGGAGAAAATCGGTTTCTTAACCTGACGGTGACTACTGTAGCCCAGTTCTGACACACGTCTGTTAACAGTTCTTACAGACACTTCTGAGAGATGTGGGTTCTTTTCTTTCAATTCTCTAGCAGTTATCGTAGGTGTACTCTCTAACTGTTTCTTTAACACAGTTAAGGTACGAACAGATGTCTTCGAGGAGCCAGGCCGAGGTTTGGCAGACGGTAACTCGACACTGCCATCAGCCTTGAAATGCTGCACCCAGTTCTTCATTGAACGTTCACACACACCAACATTCTCCACTGTTTCTTTCATCTGGTGCCCAGCTTTGTGAAGCCGTATGATTTGAGCTATAGTTTCAGGTGTTAAAGACTTCCTTTTACCCATAATCAAACAAGTATAGCCCCAAAACCAAAGGGAACACCGGACAAAAGATGAGGTTGATGAGAGACAAAAGTGCAACACTTCCTCTCACCACGGCACCCACGTGAGCACTGAGGAGTCACTGTGGAGTATGGTAGCAGGCCGTGACATCATGCTAATTGCTGCTACCCGGCATAATGCACTGACGAAATAAGACCCCCTGTATTGTAGGTCTTTGATTTTTCTCACTGCATTATGCTGGTGTGCTCACCCGGCATAATGCCATGACTAGCACTGTAGAAGTGCAGTCAGTAGTCATAGTACGAGAACTTGTTATTTCTGTGGAAACAGAGGTCACATTGCATTGCCGTAAATTATGTGGATGCTCAAAGCAAAAAAAGTGTCGTACTCAAGGTAGCTATGAAACTGACCTACCATACTGTACTTTCAATGGAATTCATGAACATGATACATTTGAGTGCCTCGCTCTTCAAGCAAGCACAAGTCTCCCTCAACATTCGCGAGGGTTAGGGGTTCAAGACCCTCGTGAATGTTGAAAAATTCCGAATGTTTGGTGCCCCAATATATTGTAGGGAAATATAATACTATACTGCAGTAGTGAAGATTTCTTCTGTATGGCTCGGAAGTAACACCTAGGTGTTACTTCCGGTCTAGGTGTTACTTCCAGTCTCTCATTTGGTGATCTTGGTGATGAATGTTGATAGATGATGGTAAACATGATATGGAATTGGTGATCGTTAATTTTGTGTGAATGTTTATAAAAATGGTGTTTTCTGTGATCTTAGTGTTGAGGTCATAGAATCTGGTAATCGTCTTGGTTATAGTGTAGTTAGATATTGTGGGTACAACATGTTGAAACAAAGGTGGGTTGTGTGTGATGTCACTGACCACAAAGTAAACACAGATGGGAGTGTGACGTCACTGGAGGTGACCTCGCCGGTCCTGTGAGGTGTGACATCGTGTGTTGGTGGTAGTGAGGTGAGTGCGCTTGGATATTGGCAAATATGATTTTTTGTATGAATGTTTATAAATATGAGTGTTTTCTGTGATATTAGTGGTTTCTGAGGTAAGTGAAGATGGGTGTTGGTGTTGGTGGTTGTCTTAGTTTTTTGTGTGTACAAGATGTTTTCAATTGATGGGGATCATGTACTAAGTGTTTGTGTATTAGGTTTGTGTTCATGTTTTTTTTTTTTTGTGCTCATGGGGGGGGGATGGGGAGGGAGTTCTTGGTTATAGTGATATGAGGGGATTTCTATAAAATGGGTGTTAGCTGGTGATGCTGATCTTAGATTGGTGATTTTGACGGTGTTTTGACAGTATTCAGTGGTGATTTGGTAGTAATCAGCAGTGTTTTGGTAGTATTCGAAGGTGTTTGATGGTGTTTTTGAAGGTGTTCATATGATGTGCAGAGTATATTTGAAGATATTCAGTGGTGTTTTGGTGTTGTTCAAAGTTGATTCAAAGTTAGTCTGTGTGTTAGTTATGGTAATGTCATTTGTCATAAGTGTATGAGTTAGTTTTTTTTGTGCTAATGTTTGTAAAGTCTGCAGAATGAGGGAGGAGTTTGGTGGATGAGATGTAATATCGGTTAATGAGAAATGTGTAAGTGTGAATGAGAATGTAAATTGGTGGGTGAGTTAGAGAAGACAAAATGCTATGTGATCTTAGTAAAAGTAAAGATAATTTTAGTGATCTTGACGTAAGCGATCTTAGTTTTTAGTTATCTTGGTTATGATGTTTTAAGAGAATGTGTACAAAATGTGTGATGTTTTAGTGATCTTAGTGGTGGGGTTATAGAATTTGGTAAACCTATTGATTGTGGTGATCTTAGATATTGGAGATAAAACAGGTTGAAACAAGGTGTTTGGGTGTGACGTCACTGATCACCAAGTAAACACAGGTTGGAGTGTGACGTCATGGGAGGTTTCCCTATCTGTGCCGGCATGTGTTGGTGGAAGTGAGGTGAGTGTATTAGATATTGTAAGGAGTTGGTGATTGTGATTTTTGTGTGAATGTTTATAAAAAATGAGTGTTTTCTGCGATCTTGGTGGTTTTGAGGTGAGTGATCATGAATGTTAGTTGATGGATCTCTTAGTTTTTTGTGTGTGTACGTGATATGTTTTCAGTTGGTGGTGATCCTGTTGTAAGTTTTTCAGTGTTGTTTGGAAATGTTCAAAGGTGTTTGGTAGTGGGATCGTCTTGGTTATAGTGATTTGAAGGGATTTCTCTAAAATGTTTGATAGGTGGTGTTGTTGATTTTAGTTTCTGGTGATTTTTAGTGGTGTTTGGGCAGTATTCAGTGCTGTTTTGGTAGTATTCAGTGGTGTTTTGGGGGTACTCAAAGGACTTTGATGATATTTTTGAATGTGTTCAAGTGATGTTTTTGGATATTCAAAGGTAATTTGATGGTGTTTTTGGTGTTGTTCAAAGTAAAGTGGTGTGTGTGTGTGTGTGTACTCACCTAGTTGAGGTTGCGGGGGTCGAGTCCGAGCTCCTGGCCCCTTGTGTGTGTGTGTGTGTGTGTGTGTGTGTGTGTGTGTGTGTGTGTGTGTGTGTGTGTGTGTGTGTGTGTGTGTGTGTGTGTGTGTGGGTGTGTGTGTATATGTGTGTGTGTGTGTGTGTGTGTGTGTGTGTGTGTGTGTGTGTGTGTGTGTGTGTGTGTGTGTGTGTGTGTGTGTGTGTGTGTGTGTGTATGTGTGTGTGTGTGTGTGTGTGTGTGTGTGTGTGTGTGTGTGTGTGTGCGTGTGTGTGTGTGTGTGTGTGTGTGTGTGTGTGTGTGTGTGTGTGTGTGTGTGTGTGTGTGTGTGTGTATTCTTATGTTAGTTTTGGTAAATGTCTCATGACATAAATGTATGAGTTAGTTTTTGTGCTAATGTTGTAAAGTCTGGAGACTGAGGGAGTAGTTTGGTGGATGAGTTGTAATTTCGGTTAATGAAATGTGTAAGTGTGGATGAGTTAGAAATGTCAAATGTTATTTGAGAGTATTCAAAATGATATTTTGGAAGTGTTCCAATGATGTCTTCGAAATGTTCTAATGTAATTTGGAAGTGTTTCAGTGTTGTCTTGAAATGTTCATAGGTGTTTTTGTGAGTATTCAAATGATTTATGAGAGTGTATTGATGGTGTTCAAAGTAAACTAGGGTTGTTCTGTAGTGAGATGATAAAGGTTGTTGTTGAGAGAATATTTCTTAAGAGATATTGAGAAAAGGTGGTCTTCAAATGATGTATGAGAGTGTTTTGAAGGTGTTCAAAGTAAAGTGTGGTGTCTGTGTGTGTTAGGTGGTCATAGAACTTGGATACAGTGATTTTAGTGGATTTGAGATGGGTGAGGAGATGGATTTGTGGATGTGAAATGTGATTTTTGTGTGTGTTCTGAAGAGGTGTGTTGGGAGACGGGTGAGTGGATGTGAAGAAATGCGGGTGAGATGGAGAGGGGTATGGGGAGGGTTGTATTAGAAATTTAATGAAATATGGGGGATTTTACTGAAAATAAAGGTAATGTGTGAATATTTTAAAAAGAAATTATACAAGTGAAACGTTATGATATATTGGAAAAGAATGGAGGGTGTTGAAACGTGTCGCAATAGTTGGGTAGTGACATAATTAGTTGTGAGTATATTATTAATCTATGTGGATACAAGGAGATGGGTATGGAGAGGATTTTATTAGAATTTTAGTGACTGTAGGGAGGAATGTGCGTTACATTTAAGTTTTAGTAAAAAGAAGGGGAAAAATTTGTATCGAAAGAGGAAAAATTGTGAATAAAATGGTAAGTGATGAGGGTTGCGGGTATTGTTGTCTAACTAGAGATGCCAAAAAAGAGGATATAAGTTGTGGGTGTTGTGGGTTGTACGTGTTGTGGGTTGTGGGTGTTGTTGTCGATCTAGAGAAGCCGAAAAAGAGGTGATTCTCTTGTGTTTGAGTGTTTGGTTTGTGTTTTTTTTTTTTTTTTTTTTTTAGCGCACATGTTACATCTTAGTTTGAGGTGAGTGTAATCATAGAAATTGGTAATCGTCATGGTTATAATGATTTGAGGAGATTTGTGTGAAAAGGGTGTTAGTTGGTGATGCTGATCTTAGTTTATGGTGATTTTGGTGGTGTTTTGGTAGTATCCAGTGGTGTATTTGGGAGTACTCAAATGGTGTTTGAGACTATTCAAAGGTGTTTGGAAGTGTTTAAACGATGTTAGAGAGTATTCAAATATTGTATGAGAATGTTTTGATGATGTTCAAAGTAATCTGGAGTTGTTCTGTAATGAGTTGTTGAAGGATATTGGTGAGAGAATATTTCTTAACAGTTATTGAGAAAAGTGTGTGTGCGTGTGTACTTACCTACTTGAGGTTACAGGGGTCGAGTCCGAGCTCCTGGCCCCGCCTCTTCACTGGTAGCTACTAGGTCACTCTCCCTGAACCATGAGCTTTATCATACCTCTGCTTAAAGCTATGAATGGATCCTGCCTCCACTACATCGCTTCCCAAACTATTCCACTTCCTGACAACTCTGTGGCTGAAGAAATACTTCATAACATCCCTGTGATTCATCTGTGTCTTCAACTTCCAACTGTGTCCCCTTGTTGCTGTGTCGTCTCTGGAACATCCTGTATTTGTCCACCTTGTCAATTCCTCTCAGCATTTTGTATGTCGTTATCATGTCCCCTATCTCTCCTGTCCTCCAGTGTCGTCAGGTTGATTTCCCTTAACCTCTCCTCGTAGGACATACCTCTTAGCTCTGGGACTAGTCTTGTTGCAAACCTTTGCACTTTCTCTAGTTTCTTTATATGCTTGGCTTGGTGTGGGTTCCAAACTGGTGCCGCATACTCCAATATGGGCCTAACGTACACGGTGTACAGGGTCCTGAACGATTCCTTATTAAGATGTCGGAATGCTGTTCTGAGGTTTGCTAGGCGCCCATATGCTGAAGCAGTTATTTGGTTGATGTGCGCTTCAGGAGATGTGCCTGGTGTTATACTCACCCCAAGATCTTTTTCCTTGAGTGAGGTTTGTAGTCTCTGGCCCCCTAGACTGTACTCTGTCTGCGGTCTTCTTTGCCCTTCCCCAATCTTCATGACTTTGCACTTGGTGGGATTGAACTCCAGGAGCCAATTGCTGGACCATGTCTGCAGCCTGTCCAGATCCCTTTGTAGTTCTGCCTGGTCTTCGATCGAGTGAACTTCTCATTAATTTCACGTCATCTGCAAACAGGGACACCTCCGAGTCTATTCCTTCGGTCATGTCGTTCACAAATACCAGAAGCAGCACTGGTCCTAAGACTGACCCCTGTGGGACCCCGCTGGTCACAGGTGCCCACTCTGACACCTCGCCACGTACCATGACTCGCTGCTGTCTTCCTGACAAGTATTCCCTGATCCATTGTAGTGCCTTCCCTGTTATCCCTGCATGGTCCTCCAGTTTTTGCACCAATTTCTTTTGTGGAACTGTGTCAAACGCCTTCATGCAGTCTAGGAAAACGCAATCAGCCCACCCCTCTCTCTCTCTTGTCTTACTGCTGTCACCATGTCATAGAACTCCAGTAGGTTTGTGACACAGGATTTCCAATCCCTGAAACCATGTTGGCTGCTGTTGATGAGATCATTCCTTTCTAGGTGTTCCACCACTCTTCTCCTGATAACCTTCTCCATGATTTTGCATACTATACATATCAGTGACACTGGTCTGTAGTTTAATGCTTCATGTCTGTTTCCTTTTTTAAAGATTGGAACTATATTTGCTGTCTCCAGTGCTCAGGCAATCTCCCTGTTTCGATAGATGTATTGAATATTGTTGTTAGGGGTACACATAGTGCCTCTGCTCCCTCTCTCAGGACCCATGGGGAGATGTTATCTGGCCCCATTGCTTTTGAGGTATCTAGCTCACTCAGAAGCCTCTTCACTTCTTCCTCGGTTGTGTGCACTGTGTCCAGCACTTGGTGGTGTGCCCCACCTCTCCGTCTTTCTGGAGCCCCTTCTGTCTCCTCAGTGAACACTTCTTTGAATCTCTTGTTGAGTTCCTCACATACTTCACGATTATTTCTTGTTGTCTCTCCTCCTTCCTTCCTTAGCCTGACTACCTGGTCCTTGACTGTTGTTTTCCTCCTGATGTGGCTGCATAACAGTTTCGGGTCAGATTTGGCTTTCGCTGCCATGTCTTTTTCATATTGTCTTTGGACCTCCCTTCTTATCTGTGCATATTCGTTTCTGGCTCTACGACTGCTCTCCTTATTCTCCTGGGTCCTTTGCCTTCTATATTTCTTCCATTCCCTAGCACACTTGGTTTTTGCCTCCCTGCACCTTTGGGTAAACCATGTGTGTGTGTGTGTGTGTGTGTGTGTGTGTGTGTGTGTGTGTGTGTGTGCTCACCTAGTTGAGGTTGCAGGGGTCGAGTCCAAGCTCCTGGCCCCGCCTCTTCACTGGTCGCTACTAGGAAACTCTCCCTGAAACATGTGCTTTATCATACCTCTGCTTAAAGCTATGAATGGATCCTGCCTCCACTACATCGCTTCCCAAACTATTCCACTTCCTGACTACTCTGTGGCTGAAGAAATACTTCCTAACATCCCTGTGATTCATCTGTGTCTTCAACTTCCAACTGTGTCCCCTTGTTGCTGTGTCCCATCTCTGGAACATCCTGTCTTTGTCCACCTTGTCAGTTCCTCTCAGTATTTTGCATGTCGTTATCATGTCCCCCCTATCTCTACTGTCCTCCAGTGTCGTCAGGTTGATTTCCCTTAACCTCTCCTCGTAGGACATACCTCTCACCTCTGGAACTAGTCTTGTTGCAAACCTTAGCACTTTCTCTAGTTCCTTTACGTGCATGGCTAGGTGTGGGTTCCAAACTGGTGCTGCATACTCCAATATGGGCCTAACGTACACGGTGTACAGGGTCCTGAACGATTCCTTATTAAGATGTCGGAATGTTGTTCTGAGGTTTGCTAGGCCCCCATATCCTGCAGCAGTTATTTGGTTGATGTGCTCTTCAGGAGATGTGCCTGGTGTTATACTCACCCCAAGATCTTTTTCCTTAAGTGAGATTTGTAGTCTCTGGCCCCCTAGACTGTACTTCGTCTGCGGTCTTCTTTGCCCTTCCCCAATCTTCATGACTTTGCACTTGGTTGGATTGAACTTCAGGAGCCAATTGCTTGACCAGGTCTGCAGCCTGTCCGGATCCCTTTGTAGTTCTGCCTGGTATTCCATCGAGTGAATTCTTCTCATCAACTTCACGTCATCTGCAAACAGGGACACCTCAGAGTCTATTCCTTCCGTCATGTCGTTCACAAATACCAGAAACAGCACTGGTCCTAGTACTGACCCCTGTGGGACCCCGCTGGTCACAGGTGCCCACTCTGACACCTCGCCACGTACCATGACTCGCTGCTGTCTTCCTGACAAGTATTCCCTGATCCATTGTAGTGCCTTCCCTGTTATCCCTGCTTGGTCCTCCAGTTTTTGCACCAATCTCTTGTGTGGAACTGTGTCAAACGCCTTCTTGTAGTCCAAGAATATGCAATCCACCCACCCCTCTCTCTCTTGTCTTACTGCTGTCACCATGTCATAGAACTCCAGTAGGTTTGTGACACAGGATTTCCCGTCCCTGAAACCATGTTGGCTGCTGTTGATGAGATCATTCCTTTCTAGTTGTTCCACCACTCTTCTCCTGATAATCTTCTCCATGATTCTGCATACTATACATGTCAGTGACACTGGTCTGTAGTTTAATGCTTCATGTCTGTCTCCTTTTTTAAAGATTGGGACTACATTTGCTGTCTTCCATGCCTCAGGCAATCTCCCGGTTTTGATAGATGTATTGAATATTGTTGTTATGGGTACACATAGCGCCTCTGCTCCCTCTCTCAATACCCATGGGGAGATGTTATCTGGCCCCATTGCCTTTGAGGTATCTAGCTCACTCAGAAGCCTCTTCACTTCTTCCTCGGTTGTGTGCACTGTGTCCAGCACTTGGTGGTGTGCCCCACCTCTCCGTCTTTCTGGAGCTCCTTCTGTCTCTTCTGTGAACACTTCTTTGAATCTCTTGAGTCCCTCACGTACTTCACGATCATTTCTTGTTGTCTCTCCTCCTTCCTTCCTTAGCCTGATTACCTGATCCTTGACTGTTGTTTTCCTCCTGATGTGGCTATACAACAGTTTCGGGTCAGATTTGGCTTTCGCTGCTATGTCATTTTCATATTGTCTTTGGACCTCCCTTCTTTTCTGTGCATATTCGTTTCTGGCTCTACGACTGCTCTCCTTATTCTCCTGGGTCCTTTGCCTTCTATATTTCTTCCATTCCCTAGCACACTTGGTTTTTGCCTCCCTGCACCTTTGGGTAAACCATGGGCTCATCCTGGCTTTTTCAATATTCCTGCTACCCTTGGGTACAAACCTCTCTTCAGCCTCCTTGCATTTTGTTGCTACATATTCCATCATCTCATTACCTCGCTTCCCTGCCAGTTCTCTGTCCCACTGAACCCCGTTCAGGAAGTTCTTCATCCCTGTGTAGTCCCCTTTCTTGTAGTTTGGCTTCATTCGTCCTGGCCTTCCTGCTTCTCCCTCCACTTGTAGCTCTACTGTGTATTCGAAGCTTAAAACCACATGGTCACTGGCCCCAAGGGGTCTTTCATATGTGATGTCCTCAATATCTGCACTACTCAAGGTGAATACTAAGTCCAGCCATGCTGGTTCATCCTCTCCTCTCTCTCTTGTAGTGTCCCTTACGTGTTGGTACATGAAGTTTTCCAGTACAACCTCCATCATCTTAGCCCTCCATGTATCTTGGCCCCCATGCGGGTCCAAGGTCTCCCAATCGATCTCCTTGTGGTTAAAGTTACCCATGATCAGGAGCTTCGCCCTGCATGCATGAGCTCTTCTGGCCACTCTAGCCAGTGTGTCAACCATCGCTCTATTGCTCTCGTCGTACTCTTGCCTTGGCCTCCTGCTGTTCTTTGGTGGGTTATACATCACTGCTATTACCACCTTGGGACCTCCAGAGTGAAGCGTTCTCGCTATATAATCACTTTCTTCTCCGCTGTCTCCTCTCTCCAGCTCATCAAAGTTCCAGCGATTTTTGATCAGAAATGCCTCTCCTCCACCCCCCCTGTTCCCTCTGTCTTTCCTCAGGATTTGGTATCCCGTTGGAAAGATGGCATCTGTTATCATACCTGTAAGCTTGGTTTCTGTGAGAGCTATGATGTCCGGTGATGCCTCTTTGACTCTTTCATGCCACTCCTCCCACTTATTTTTTATTCCATCAGCGTTTGTGTACCATACCTTCAGTTTCCTTTCCAACACTGTGGTTTGGGGGGCCTGTGAGGGTGGGAGACCTGGAAGCATACTGTGGGGTTCTATAGCTCTGTGTTGGGTGGAGGCTGTGGGTATGGATTGTAGTGTGTGTTGGGATGGTGTGATAGGTTGTATGGTTCTGAGAATAGTTGTGTGTGTGCTTGCCCTTGCTGTTCTGTTCTGCTCTGACCTCTGCTGGTTCCATCCTTGTCTCTTTTCCTAGCTCCTTTCGCTTTTTTGTCCTCTCCCTCAGCTGCTGTCGTTCTGTTTGTCTTCTGTCTCTGTCTAGGAACACCCTCTTGTACTCTTCCGAGTATTTCAATAATGGTTTCTCTTGGAGGATCCTGTTCCGCACTGTTTCCGTCCTGAGAATCAGCTTGATTGGTCGGTTTCTCCCCTTCGAGTACCCCCCTATTCTCTGAAAATTTACAATCTCGTCCATCTCTTCACCTATTTCCGTGATATTTTTCTTAATCTTCTTCCTTTCTTCCTGCTGCCTTTCAGTGTGTGTCCTTTCCTCTCTCTCCTGAAGCCCATGGATAAACACTGATTTTGCCCTTTCCTCCTCCCATTGCCTCACCCTCTGTGACTCTGGATCCTGCCTGTATGTGGTCAGTTTCTCCCTAGATTTTTCCAGTGGCTCTTGATAGCATGGTTGTGCCTCAGCATTCGACTTATCACCCTCTCCATCTGCAACCAGCTGTTCTTCCCTTTCACTCCTTGGCCCTCCTTGGCAGGCTGATATGACCTTAGCATAATTCATAAATTCTTCCTTCCTGTTCGGCCTCGCAGCTTCATATGCTGTGTCTTCTCTGGTCACTGCCCATGAAACTCGCTTCAGCCTTTTTATCTCAACTTCTAGGACCCTTATCTTGGCTACTGCAGTTTCGACTTGTGCCTCCCAATTCTTTGTCTCCTTCTCCAAACTCTTTTTCAATTTCACAGAGAGCTCTTTCTCCATTTTTTCAGAAAGCTCTCTTAATTTTCTCTCCCACTCTTGTTCCATCCTTTTCCACTGCTCCTCCATCCACTCCTCCCTACCAGAACCATTCTCATCTGATCCTTGGTTCCTGCGAGTTCCCACCATTTTTTTTTTGTGAGAGAAGAGAGAAGGGAAAGGTAGAAGGAGAGAGAGAAGGGAAGAGTGAGAAGGGAAAGGGGGAGAGAGCGTGTGAGAGGGGGAAAGAGAGAGAAGGGAAGGGAAGGAGAGGGGGAGAGTGAGAAAGGAAAAATGGGGAAGAGATGGAGAGAGAGAGAGAGAGAGAGAGAGAGAGAGAAGGGAAGGTAGAAAGAGAGAGGGGGAGAGTGAGAAGGAAAAGGGGGAAGAGAGAGTGAGAGTGAGAGTGAGAGAGGGGGAGAGAGAGTGAAGGGAAGGGTAGGAGAGGGGGAGAGTGAGAAGGGAAAATGGGGAAGAGAGAGAGCAAGAGAGAGATAGGGAGAGAGAGAGAGAGAGAGAGAGAGAGAGAGAGAGAGAGAGAGAGAGAGAGAGAGAGAGAGAGTGAGGGAGAGAGAGAGAGAGAGGGAGGGAGAGAGAGAGAGAGAGAGAGAGGGAGAGAGAGAGGGAGAGAGTGAGGGAGAGAGATAGAAGGCAAAGATAGGGGAGAGAGAGGGGGAGAGAGGGGAAGAAGGTTGGAAAGAGGGGGGAGATGGAAGAGCAAGAGGGGAGAGAGAGGCTAGGTGGAGAGAGAGGCTAGGGGTAGAGAGATGGGAGGAGGGGAGAGAGATGGGAAAAGGGAGAGAGGAGAGATAATGGGAGGGGAGAGATGTTAGAGGGGGGAGAGATGTTAGAGTGGGGGAGGTGTTAGAGGGAAGAGATGTTAGAGGGGAGAGATGGGAGAGGGAAGAGAGAGAGAGAGAGATAGGTAGAGAGTGATAGGTAGAGAGAGAGATATA
The DNA here is from genome assembly GCF_038502225.1 of Cherax quadricarinatus. Classification (NCBI taxonomy): domain Eukaryota; kingdom Metazoa; phylum Arthropoda; class Malacostraca; order Decapoda; family Parastacidae; genus Cherax; species Cherax quadricarinatus. The sequence goes on along the minus strand of NC_091336.1, from coordinate 30,024,310 downwards.
GGTAAAGAGTGAGATAGGTAGAGAGAGATGGGTCTCTACCTAGGACAGGAAGAGAGGGAGAGAGAGAGAAGGAGCGAGGTTCAGATGGTCAGTTCACAGGATGGTGTGAAATCCTGTGTATGTGTGTGTTTGCATGTGTACTGCAGCTTACAAGTGCTTGTTCCTGTGTGTGTATGTGTGTGTGTATGTGTGTATGTGTGTATATGTGTGTATGTGTGTGTGTGTGTGTGTGTGTGTGTGTGTGTGTGTGTGTGTGTGTGTGTGTGTGCGTGTGTGTGTGTGTGTATGTGTGTGTACGTGTGTGTGTGCCCCCACTTCTAAGTATTCATACTGCTAATAAATACCGGTAGATACCAGTAATTCTAAGCTTACCAATACTTGTAACACTTATCGATTCCATTTCTAAAATTCAGAAAGTAGCTAGGTTGTAAAATTTAGCTTGTCTCAGCTTAAGTGTCTGACGTTATCCCTCACTACCGCTTTACTCCTTGCACTCTCCTCTATGCTATTTCTACTCTAATTCTGGTAATGGCTTGCAGGAGTGAGTGACCAGTATCTAACAGTGATGCAGGACCAGAACTCAACCTTGCAAAATGCAACCTCAACAGGTGAATACTTGCACTGACAGCGGTGTGATGACAAGTTGCCAGAAGCTGATGATGTAGTCGTCGTACATAGGCCTTCTATCACTATTTTGTAACTCCTTCACCCGTGAAGTTTATAACCATACATGCTCATGCATCCCGCGTTCCTCAAGTGATTTCACTTTTCACTTATTACAGAATACACTTCACATTCGGTGTTACACTTTATATGTATAATGGCATACAAACTGTTGTGGCGTCACTGCTTCAGTAGGCCTACTGCCACCTTCCCTTGTTGTATATTTTATTTTTTCTTTCTCCTTTTGCTTATTAACTTTTTCACTCTCACATTACGGTGCCCCACATTTCGCTTGTTAACCAAACGCTGGTAATTCTTGATCACCCGTTTCCACATTCACTTTGATCTTTTTATGTTTGTATCTGTGTGGCAACAGTGCCTAGTAGATCCACAACGGTTTGGCACTTTTAAAAAAATACTGAATTCAGGTTTCCTCTCGAATTTTTTTAACTAATAACTATAGTTATCACTCGTAGGTTTGTTCACTGACTTTGTCACTACCACTGATTACTGCAAGCGGTTATTGCACGCCTCAAAAACACGAAGGTTCTCGGAGCCTTGTGTACCCACGTCTGCACCCACCATGTGTGTGTGTGTGAGTGTGAGTGTGTGTGTGTGTGTGTGTGTGTGTGTGTGTGTGTGTGTGTGTGTATGTGTGTGTGTGTGTGTGTGTGTGTGTGTGTGTGTGTGTGTGTGTGTGTGTCTGTGTGTGTGTGTGTCTGTGTGTGTGTGTATGTGTGTGTGTGTGTGTGTGTATGTGTGTGTGTGTGTGTGAGTGTGTGTGTGTGTACTCACCTAGTTCTCACCTAGTTGAGGTTGCGGGCGACGAGTCCGAGCTCCTGGCCCCGCCTCTTCACTGATCGCTACTAGGTCACTCTCTCTGAACCGTGAGCTTTATCATACCTCTGCTTAAAGCTATGTATGGATCCTGCCTCCACTACATCGCATCCCAAACTATTCCACTTACTGACTACTCTGTGGCTGAAGAAATACTTCCTAACATCCTTGTGATTCATCTGTGTCTTCAACTTCAAACTGTGTCCCCTTGTTACTGTGTCCAATCTCTGGAACATCCTGTCTTTGTCCACCTTGTCAATTCCTCTCACTATTTTCTATGTCGATATCATGTCCCCCCTATCTCTCCTGTCCTCCAGTGTCGTCAGGTTGATTTCCCTTAACCTCTCCTCGTAGGACATACCTCTTAGCTCTGGGACTAGTCTTGTTGCAAACCTTTGCACTTTCTCTAGTTTCTTTACGTGC